>NC_054825.1:127280207-127584779 GCF_018345385.1 Vulpes lagopus
TAATAATACACTTATACTTGGTGACCTCAATCTAGCGCTTTCTACACTCGATAGGTGTTCTACGCACAACATCTCCGAAGAAACGAGAGCTTTAAATGATACACTGGACCAATTGGATTTCACAGATATCTACAGAACTTTACATCCAACCTCAACTGAATATACATTCTCCTCAAGTGCACGTGGAACTTTCTCCAGAATACACCACATTCTGGGTCACAAATCGGGTCTGAACCGATACCAAAAGATTGGGATCATCCCCTGCATATTCTCAGACCATAATGCCTTGAAATTAGAACTAAATCACAATAAGAAGTTTGGAAGGACTTCAAACACGTGGAGGTTAAGGACCATCCTGCTAAAAGATGAAAGGGTCAACCAGGAAATTAAGGAAGAATTAAAAAGATTCATGGAAACTAATGAGAATGAAGATACAACTGTTCAAAATCTTTGGGATACAGCAAAAGCAGTCCTGAGGGGGAAATACATCTCAGTACAAGCATCCACCCAAAAACTGGAAAGAACTCAAATACAAAAGCTAACCTTACACCTAAATGAACTAGAGAAACAACAGCAAATAGATCGTACACCCAGCAGAAGAAGAGAGTTAATAAGGATTCGAGCAGAACTCAACAAAATCGAGACCAGAAGATCTGTGGAACAGATCAACAAAACCAGGAGTTGGTTCTTTGAAAGAATTAATAATATAGATAAACCGTTAGACAGGCTTATTGAAAAGAAGAGAGAGAAGACTCAATAAAATCATGAATGAGAAAGGAGAGATCACTACGAACACCAAGGAAATAAAAACGATTTTAAAAACATATTATGAACAGCTATACGCCAATAAATTAGGCAATCTGGAAGAAATGGACACATTCCTGGAAAGCCACAAACTACCAAAGCTAGAACAGGAAGAAATAGAAAACCTGAACAGGCCAATAAGCAGGGAGGAAATTGAAGCAGTCATCAAAAACCTCCCAAGACACAAAAGTCCAGGGCCAGATGGCTTCCCAGGGGAATTCTATCAAACGTTTAAAGAAGAAATCATACCTATTCTACTAAAGCTGTTTGGAAAGATAGAAAGAGATGGAGTACTTCCAAATTCGTACTATGAGGCCAGCCTCACCTAAATTCCAAAACCAGACAAAGACCCTATCAAAAAGGAGAATTACAGACCAATATCCCTGATGAATATGGATGCAAAAATTCTCAACAAGATACTAGCCAATAGGATCCAGCAGTACACTCAGATAATTATTTACCATGACCAAGTATCATTTATCCCCGGGACACAAGGCTAGTTCAACACTCATAAAACAATCAATGTGATTCATCTTATCAGCAAGAGAAAAGGCAAGAATCATATGATCCTCTCATTAGATGCAGAGAAAGCATTTGACAAATTACAGCATCCATTCCTGTTCAAAACTCTTCAGAGTGTAGGGATACACTCTTCGACATCTTAAAAGCCATCTACGAACAGCCCACAGCAAATATCATTCTCAGTGGGGAAGCACTGGGAGCCTTTTCCCTAAAAATAGGAATAAGACCGGGACGTCCACTCTCACCACTGCTATTCAACAGAGTACTGGAAGTCCTAGCCTCAGCAATCAGACAACCAAAAGACATTAAAGGCATTCAAATTGGCAAAGAAGAAGTCAAACTCTCCCTCTTCGAAGATAACATGATACTCTACATAGAAAACCCAAAAGACTCCACCCCAAGATTCCTAGAACTCATACAGCAATTTGGTCACGTGGCAGGATACAAAATCAATGCCCAGAAATCAATGGCATTTCTGTACACTAACAATCAGACTGAAGAATGAGAAATTAAGGGAGTCAATCCCATTTACAATTGCACCCAAAAGCATAAGATACCTAGGAATAAACCTGATCAAAGAGGTAAAGGATGTATACCCTAAAATCTATAGAACACTTCTGAAAGAGATTGAGGAAGACACAAAGAGTTGGAAAAATATTCCATGCCCATTGATTGGCAGAATTAATATTTTGAAAATGTCATTGTTACCCAGGGCAATTTACACGTTTAATGCAATCCCTATCAAAATACCATGGACTTTCTTCAGAGAGTTAGAACAAATTATTTTAAGAATGTGTGGATTCAGAAAAGACCCCAAATAGCCATGGGAATTTTAAAAAAAGAAAACCATAGCTGGGGGCATCACAATGCCAGATTTCAGGTTGTACTACAAAGCTGTGGTCATCAAGACAGTGTGGTACTGTCACAAAAAACAGACACATAGATCAATGGAACAGAATAGAGAATCCAGATGTGGACCCTCACCTTTATGGTCAACTAATATTCGATAAAGGAAGAAAGACTATCCACTGGAAGAAAGACAGTCTCTTCAATAAATGGTGCTGGGAAAATTGGACATCCACATGCAGAAGAATGAAACTAGACCACTCTCTTGCACCATACACAAAGATAAACTCAAAATGGATGAAAGATCTAAATTTGAGACAAGATTCCATCAAAATCCTAGAGGAGAACACAGGCAACACCCTTTTTGAACTCGGCCACAGTAACTTCTTGCAAGATACATCCACGAAGGCAAAAGAAACAAAAGCAAAAATGAACTATTGGGACTTCATCAAGATAAGAAGCTTTCGCACAGGAAAGGATACAGTGAATAAAACTAAAAGACAACCTACAGAATGGGAGAAGATATTTGCAAATGATGTATCAGATAAAGGGCTAGTTTCCAAGATCTATAAAGAACTTATGAGACTCAACACCAAAGAAACAAACAATCCTTTCATAAATGGGCAAAAGACATGAACAGAGATCTCATAGAGGAAGACATAGATATGGCCAACAAGCACATGAGAATATTCTCCGCATCACTTGCCATCAGGGAAATACAAATCAAAACCACCATGAGATACCACCTCACACCAGTGAGAATAGGGAAAATTAACAAGGCAGGAAACCACAAATGTTGGAGAGGATGCGGAGAAAAGGGAACCCTCTTACACTGTTGGTGGGAATGTGAACTGGTGCAGCCACTCTGGAAAACTGTGTGGAGGTTCCTCAAAGAGTGAAAAATAGACCTGCCCTACGACCCAGCAATTGCACTGTTGGGGATTTACCCCAAAGATACAGAAGCAATGATATGCCGGGACACCTCCACCCCGATGTTTCTAGCAGCAATGTCCACAACAGCCAAACTGTGGAAGGAGCCTCGGTGTCCATTGAAAGATGAATGGATAAAGAAGATGTGGTTTTTTGTATACAATGGAGTATTACTGAGCCATTAGAAACGACATATACCCACCATTTGCTTCAACGTGGATGGAACTGGAGGGTATTATGCTGAGTGAAGTAAGTCAATCGGAGAAGGACATACATTGTATGTTCTCATTCATTTGGGGAATATAAATAATTGTGAAAGGGAATATAAGCGAAGGGAGAAGAATTGTGTGGGAAATATCAGAAAGGGAGACAGAACATAAAGTTAGGAAACTCTGGGAAACGAACTAGGTGTGATGGACGGGGTGGGGGGTGGGGGTGAATGGGTGACGGGCACTGAGGGGGGCACTTGACGGGATGAGCACTGGGTGTTTTTCTGTATGTTGGTGAATTCAACACCAATAAAAAATAAATTTATTAAAAAAAGAAGTAATGATCAGACCAGTTCCATTTTATAGTAAATGTACCATATATGGCTATTTATAATTTTTGCTATCTATTTTTTCCCATTTTTCTGCTTTGGCTGCTTTCTTTGGGTTAACTGTATGATTTTATTTATTTTTTTAAAAGACTTTATTCATGAGAGACACAGAGAGAGAGAGAGAGAGAGAGAGAGAGAGATTGAGAGGTAGAGACAAAGGCAGAGGGAGAAGCAGGCTCCATGCAGGGAGCCTGATGTGGGACTCCATCCCGGGACTCCAGAATCACACCCTCGGCCAAAGGCAGACACTAAACTGCTGAGCCACCGAGGGATCCCCTTACTGTATGTTCTTAATGCTTTCATTACATTTATATCGGTAATTAACTAGCTTTGCCTTTCCTATGGATATGTGGTTGCTTTAACATTTGCAGTATACATCTTTAAGTTAACACAATCTACCTTCAAATAATTTCTTTTACTACATTTATGAAATTTTTGTAATTGCCCACTTTTTACCCTTCATCTTATGTGCTGTTGTCATATATTTTACATACACATACATATTCGTGATATGTATATATGGTACAAACTTTACAGTATATTGCTGTTGTTAGTTTAAAAGGTAATTTACCATTTTTAAAAAAGTTCTAAAAATGGGGCAGCCCCAATGGCGCAGTGGTTTAGTGCCGCCTCCAGCCGGGGGTGTGATCCTGGAGAACCGGGATTGAATCCCACATTGGGTTCCCTGCATGGAGCCTGCTTCTCCCTCTGCCTGTGTCTTTACCTCTTTCTCTGTGTGTCTCTCATGAATAAAGAAATAAAATCTTAAAAAAATAAAAAATATCTTAAAAAACTAAGAAACAAATAAAAAGTTCTAAAAATAAGTAAAGTGCATTTTATCTTTATCATCATGTTTCCAGATTGTGGTGCTCTGTATTTCTATGTATAAATCTAAATTTCCACCTGATACCATTTTTCTTCTGTCTGAAGTTTTTTTTTTTTTTTAGCTTCTCCTGTAATATTTGTCAATTGGTGATAAATTCAGCTTTTGTTTTTCTGAAAATGTCTTATATTTGCTAAATATAGAATTACAGGTTGACTTCTTTTATTTCTTTAAAATTGTCACTTCATTGTCTTATGGCATATTTAATTGCTGACAAGAAGTAAGCATTCTTTTTTCCTTAATATACACTATACCTTTTTCTGCCTACTTTAAGTTTTCTCTTCATCAATTGAGATTTTGCCATTTACAGTAAGATGGATAGATTGAGAGGGTATAATGTTAAGTGAAATGAGACAATCAGGTAAAAGATAAATACCATATGATTTCACTCATATTGCAATTTAAGAAACAAAACAAATGAACAGGCCAAAAAAGGACAAAGAAAAAGAACAAACAAATATAGAGAAGAAACTAGTGGTTGCCAGAAGGGAGGTAGGTAAGGAGAAGGATGAAATTGATAACAAGGATCAAGAGAACATTTATTTTATTTAGCACTCAACGTATAGAATTGCTGATTTTCCGTTTATCAGTGGTTTTTAGCAGTTTGATCACCGTATATCTTGGTGTGGATTTCTTCATGTTTCTTCTCCTTAATTCATTAAGCTTTTAGGATTTTTTTGTACACTTCATCAAAGTTTGAACACTTGTCCATTATTTCTTCAAATGTTTTTATCTTTTTTTTCTTCTGAAATATTTATTACATATGTGTTAAATTACTTGATATTATCACATGGGTCACAGAATTCTGTTTATTATTATTATTATTACTATTACTGTTATTTACAGTCTTTATTCACTGTGGGTTTCTTTTTCTTTCATGCCTTAAAGTCATCCATTATGTTATTTATCTTTTCTTATATGGTTTCTTAATCCTCTTTAATGTTTTCTTGTTTCTTGTTGGTTGGTTAGTTTTCTCATTTCATATATTCTTCAAACAGGAACTTTTTAAGTAAGTTCCTGTTTGGTTTTATCATGTTAATGTTTTCTTTCTCTTCTTGAACATATGATACATATTTACTGTTTCAAATAGCCTTTATTATTAGCTTTATCATATGCATTTCCTACTCTGTTGCTACTAATTAATTTTCTCTCCAGTAACGGTTGTATATCTCTACTTCTATTCATAACTAGGCATTTTTTTTATAGGTGAAGAGTGTTGTGAATTTTATAGTATTAGCTATTACTTTTGTTTTATTATTAAATCTTTTGAGGCCTTTTCTAGTTAATTAGTTAAGTTACTTGGAATGGATTTGATCATTTTAAGCTTTGTTATATTAGATTAGAGCTCACTTTAAGACTAATTTAGCTCCACTATTAAGCAATAAACATCTTTCTGGTATTCTCCATTGGCCATGAAGTAGATTTTTCTACCCTGGCTAGTGTCAACAGAAACTTCTTACATCTGTGTATGGCTTTGTTGATTTTTTTAAATCTGCTCTTTTTCACTGGTCTTTCCCCATCCTTGAGTATTTTTGTTAATTTACACCAGTTAGTATTTAGGAGACTCTTTTGCAAATATTTAAGACTCAGCACCAGTGATCCTTTTCCTTCTTTAGTATTTCTTCCTTAAGAATTCCAGTTGTCATGGCTTCCTTTAATTCCTTTATGTTATTTCAGGTTACGGAGTCAGGTAGGCTTTTTTGGTTCTTATTGTTTATAGGCTGTAAACTCTTCTTTGTAGTAGTCTGTGTGATAAGGGAAATTTTCAGTTTGTAATGTTTATGGGCCCTGCTCCTGAGCTCTCAGGAAAGGTATGCTTTAACATTTATTAAGGCCAAAATGACTCAGCAAAACTTCAAAACCTGGGCTCTATTTCTGCCCCATGCACACATTGTACATCTGCTTTGAAAAGGAGAGGGGGAACCCCTGGGCGGCTCAGTGGTTTAGCACTGGCCTTCAGCCCACAGCGAGATCCTGGAGTCCTGGGATTGAGTCCCACATCGGGTTCCCTGCGTGGAGCCAGCTTCTCCCTCTGCCTGTGTCTCTGCCTCTTTCCCTCTTTCTTTCTCTCTCTCTTTCTCTCTCTCTCTCTCTGTCTCTCTCTGTGTCTTTCATGAATGGATGAATAAAATCTTAAAAAAAAAAAAAAAGAGCATTCCAAACATAAAAATACGAAAAACAAAACAAAAAACTCTCCCTGGTTCCCATAAGATTAAAGTCACATAGCCTTGAATATAATAAAAACATAAGATGCAATCTGTAACCTTCTGGAATATCCTTCATCTTGAGGATTTCTAACTGTTTATGTAAAGAACCCTGCACTAAATGTTCATTCTCTGGACCACTCTCTCTTGCTTGTAAGGATTGTACACCCCTAGCGTTGTCCTGACTTGGGCTCAAAAAAACCTCTTCCTTTCTCTTTAAAATTTTTTAAAGTTTATGTTCATTTTACATCAACATGCGATGATCAATAGGACTCACCTCATTCATTTTTCTGTTTTCAAGTATCCCTGTTTGCACTGCCTGGTGTCTAAAGTTGAAAACCCATTAGTGGGGATCCCTAGGTGGCGCAGTGGTTTAGCACCTGCCTTTGGCCCAGGGTGCGATCCTGGAGACCCGGGATCGAGTCCCACGTCGGGCTTCCGGTGCATGGAGCCTGCTTCTCCCTCTGCCTGTGTCTCTGCCTCTCTCTCTCTCTCTCACAGTCTGTGTGACTCTCATAAATAAAAAATTAAAAGTTAAAAAAAAACCATTAGTATATCATTTGTGCACTAGATGTGTGACATGGAGAGGTAAATCAATTCCTTTTACTCTACTGGGCCAGTTTAGGAAGTTCTTCTGAAATCTATTTAAAACATAGACATTGACCATTTTAGAATTTAACATTACTTAGGCTTGTGATTTGGGGGTTTAAGAAGATTGATCCTTTATAAACATTACAAAATATTTTTTTTTTGATCGCCTCCCAGAAAAGTTGTAGTGAGCACCCTGAATGTGCCATTTTTGAACCTTCCTTCATTTTCAGAAATAGTAAAACCTATGCAGCAATTTCAAGTGCTAAATTATTTTCCATTTACAGGGTACTGCTTTACAAAACCAGAACTGATCTTCACATTGGAACAAGGAGACGATCCATGGTTACTAAAGAAAGAATTTCTAAGAGAAAGTTCCCCAGGTGAGTTATTGAATACTGGTAGAAGACATCCAAGAAAATTAGATCCAAAGTGATTAGCTAAAAAAAAAAGAACAAAACAGAGCAATCAGCTAGAAATGAGCAGTTTGAATTTTTCAGCACTGTCCTTTTAGAGGCTTTTGCATTTGAAATTATAAAAATAAAAGATCTAATAAAATGTGGAAGGGGCCAGCTTGCATAAGGAGTAGATTGTACGAATGTTAATATTCTCATCTGTAACAATGGGAACCAACTATTCCATTTGAAGCTGAAAAGTTAAATAATAAACTCCATATACTTAACAGTAAAAAGATAAAAACTAAGAAAAGTTAATGAAGCAACTAAAATTAAGAATCAGCAGATCGGAGAAGAGAAAGGAACCATAATTTTATCATTATATAATAATGAGCTACTAGATGCCATCTAAATACATAGATGATTAAAGAATTGTATAATTGGAAAGGATGACTACTAGGGCAAACTGTAGCCCTCCTAATTATTAGAAGTTAAATATGTTTGCCAGAGCAAAGATAATAGACCTGTTACTAGAAAAGTTTCTTACAAAGCTGAATAAAGAGTCCTCCCCAGTAATCTTGTATGTCAACTATACTTCAAATACAAAAATAAAACGAAAAGAGTCCCCAGGACAACCACCACATATCACATTCATTGATTCTTTATTACTCAGCATATAGTCATACTCAGAGCTAAGATTTATAAGGTGAAATGATTGGGACAAAGCAAAATCAGCAAAGAGAAACGGGACAAAGTCCAGAGGAAACCAGGTGTGAACTTCCAAGATCCTGAGCGGTGAATGTGACAACACATACGAAATGTTGTCTACTTGGAAAATTCATTAGAGACTAGGTTTTTGGGAACCATCTCAAAAATCTAAGTTCACATTTGTCAGCCAGAGGCTAATCTTAAAAGCCAACCATCTAAAGGTTAACAGTCTCAGGCCTGCTGTGTTACATGTTTTATACAAAAGCTATGTAAACACACCACATAACATACAATAAGGTAAATACACCTGCCATATCAATTAATAGAAATGAATTCATTCACCTATTAAAATAAAATACCATCAGATTGTATCAGAGATATCCCTACAAAGTAATATACAAAGTATGAAATATAGTCATCAATTGTTAAGCCAAAGGCATAAAACTCAATATTTATTTACCTAGCTAATACTTAAGGTTCAATTCATGTCAAAAACAGATGAGAAAAAGGACATTTTGATAAAGCTAAATAAGTTTTTATTTTTTTTAATAAATTTATTTTTTATTGGTGTTCAATTTGCTAACACACAGAATAACACCCAGTGCTCATCCCGTCAAGTGCCTCCCTCAGTGCCCGTCACCCAGTCACCCCCTACCCACCTCCCTTTTTACCACCCCTAGTTCGTTTCCCAGAGTTAGGAGTCTCTCATGTTCTGTCTCCCTTTCTGGTATTTCCCACTCATTTTTTTCTCCTTTCCCCTTTATTCCCTTTCACTATTTTTTATATTCCCCAAATGAATGAGACCATATAATGTTTGTTCTTCTCAAACTGACTTATTTCACTCAGCATAATACCCCCCAGTTCCGTCCACATCGAAGCAAATGGTGGGTATTTGTCATTTCTAATGGCTGAGTAATATTCCATTGTATACATAAACCACATCTTCTTTATCCATTCATCTTTCGATGGACCCCGAGGCTCCTTCCACAGTTTGGCTATTGTGGACATTGCTGCTAGAAACATCGGGGTGCAGGTGTCCCGGCATATCATTGCTTCTGTATCTTTGGGGTAAATCCCCAGCAGTGCAATTGCTGGGTCGTAGGCAAGATCTATTTTTAACTCTTTGAGGAACCTCCACACAGGTTTCCAGAGTGGCTGCACCAATTCACATTCCCACCAACAATGCAAGAGGGTTCCCCTTTCTCCCCATCCTCTCCAACATTTGTGGTTTCCTGCCTTGTTAATTTTCCCCATTCTCAGTGGTGTGAGGTGGTATCTCATTGTGGTTTTGATTTGTATTTCCCTGATGGCAAGTGATGCAGAACATTTTCTCATGTGCTTGTTGGCCATGTCTATGTCTTCCTCTGTGAGATTTCTGTTCATGTCTTTTGCCCATTTCATGATTGGATTGTTTGTTTCTTTGGTGTTGAGTTTCATATGTTCTTTATAGATCTTGGATACTAGCCTTTTATCTGATAGGTCATTTGCAAATATCTTCTCCCATTCTGTAGGTTGTCTTTTAGTTTTGTTGACTGTATCCTTTGCTGTGCAAAAGTTTCTTATCTTGATGAAGTCCCAGTAGTTCATTTTTGCTTTTGTTTCTTTTGCCTTCGTGGATGTATCTTACAAAAAGTTACTGTGGCCGAGTTCAAAAAGGGTGTTACCTGTGTTCTCCTCTAGGATTTTAATGGAATCTTATCTCACATTTTGATCTTTCATCCATTTTGAGTTTATCTTTGTGTATGGTGCAAGATAGTGGTCTAGTTCCATTCTTCTACATGTGGATGTCCAATTTTCCCAGCACCATTTATTGAAGAGACTGTCTTTTTTCCAGTGGATAGTCTTTGTCGAATATTAGTTGACCATAAAGTTGAGGGTCCACTTCTGGATTCTCTATTCTGTTCCATTGATCTATGTGTCTGTTTTTGTGCCAGAACCACACTGTCTTGATGACCACAGCTTTGTAGTACAACCTGAAATTTGGCATTGTGATGCCCCCAGGTATGGTTTTCTTTTTTAATATTCCCCTGGCTATTTGAGGTCTTTTCTGACTCCAGACAAATCTTAAATAATTTGTTCCAACTCTCTGAAGAAAGTCCATGGTATTTTGATAGAGATAGCATTAAACGTGTAAATTGCCCTGTGTAACATTGACATTTTCACAGTATTAATTCTTAACAATCCATGAGTATGGAATATTTTTCTATCTCTTTGTGTCTTCCTCAAGCTAAAGAAGTTTTTTTTAAAGGTCATATAAAAGTTTTGAATATTAGTACATCAAATAAATTATCAAGATTCATAAAACAAAAACTGGCAGGAATTGTAAGAAGTAGGTATACATTAGGTATAGAAGACCCTAATATGTCCCTCTGATTTCATAACAGACTCTAGTGGACTCTAGAATAATGCTCAGAAAACTACCCCTAGGTCAAATCCTGCCCGCTGCTTTTTTTTAGTAAAGAAACACAGGCATATCCATTTGTTTATGTATTCACACTCCAAGGTAGAGTTGAGTAACATGGGTTTGAACTACACAAACAACATTGGCTTAAACTGCACAGTTTTTCTTCCATGTGGAATTTTTTCAATAAATACAGTAAGTATATTATTGTGAATATTTTTTATATTTATGGTTTTTTCTCTAACTAACTTTATTGTAAGAACACAGTATATGATACATGTAACATAAAATGTGTTCATTGACTTTATGTTATCTATATGGCTTGCAGTCAATGGCAGGCTCTTAATAGTTAAATTTTTGGTGAGTCACAAGTCATAATGCAGATTTTCAACTGTGTGTGGAGGAGTTGGCACCCCTAATCCTCATGTTGTTCAAGGGTCAACTACAGTTGCAACAGAGATGCATGACCCGCAAATCCCAAAACATTATCTGTGGCCTTTTATATAGAAAGTTTACCAGCCTCTGGTCTAGACATTATACATAGCATATGTTATAAAATGAACCTATTAAGTGACTTTCAAAACTCTCTTCTGAAAACAGAAATAAAACCTCTTTTTAAATAACCTTGGGGGGAAAAAAAAATAACCTTGGGGGGGCACCTGGGTGACTCATTTGGTTAAGCATCTCCCCTGCTCCGTGGGGAGCCTACTTCCCCCCTCCCTCTGCCTGCCACCTCCCTGCTTACACTTTCTCTCTCTCTCTCTCTGTCAAATAAATAAATAAATCTTCTAAAAAACAAAAAAATAAATGACCTTGGAATATTGAGAAAATGTATATGTATTTTAGACAAATTCCACAATAACACTGTAAATTGCAAACAATATGAGAAAAGTTAAAATCCCTCTATCTTATAATCAGTGATGAATATATATCTTTCAAGAACCTATTTTATCAAAAGGTAAATCAAAATTATACAGTATCTAGAAGAAAATTTTATTGAAAACGTTTTTTATAAATGACCACCTTTGTACAGTAGATAGAGCAATGAAGAATTTTTTATCTCAAATACAGTTTACCCTTGAACAGCAGAGGTTTTAACTGCACAGATCTACTTATACATGGGTTTTTTCAATAAATACAATAAAGTACTGTAGATGTATTTTCTCTTAATAACATTTTTTCTCTAGTTTACCTTATTGTAGAAATGCAGTATATAATACATGTAAACTATAAACTATGTGTTAATCAACTGTGTATCTTATTGTTAAGGCCTCCGGTCAACCATAGGCTATTAATAGTTAAGGTTTTGAGGAGTCAGAAGATATACACAGATTTTCTCTGTGCATAGGGGTGGTTGGCACTCTTTGACCAGCTGATCTTGAAAACACAGGTCAAGTATACTTTTTTTTAACAAGCAAGAAAGTTGTAAAAGAAAGCTTAAGTAAAGTAAAAGATGTAATAAAAACCATAATGGTATAAATTATAAATCAAAAGGTAGTTCTTGAAATAAAATAAAATACTAACCTCAGCTAAAAAAAGGAAAGAAAACACTATTACTCATTATAAGTTTTGTGATAGATTCCTACTTCTGTAATATAATTTTGGAATACTTTACCCTATACTTTCTCTCTTTTGTAAGCTCTTTAATTTGATGGACATGTCAAAAAACAATGAGATATCTGTGCCAGATAACATACGGTTGTTGAATGAGCTTCTTTACTCACCTGGATTATGATTTCCTCCAAGAGAATGGTCTATTTCATTCTTCCTTACTTTAGTTTGTATCATATAATAAATATTTTTAATAACATTGTGAATTGATTCTGAAGCTAGGTGGAGATAACTATCTCATATTGATTCATTCAGAAGACACTCTTCATAAATGCAATGCCCAAGTCAAATTTCTAGGATTTTTGAATCCTTAGGTGTAGATGAGCAATCGTTCTGGGCCCTTGTTTATGCAGTGCTCTCTAGGTAATTCTGAGGCACACTGCTTTTTATGGACCACTGACTTAACTTACACTACAGAAGGATGCAGAGAATATCACAGTAAGGGTTTCATTTTGGAAACGTGGGCAAAGCTGCATAAAATACATTCCATATCATATAAGGGCTGTTGATTAAAGTACAACCACATAACTTTTGAATACAACCAAGAAAGAGAACATGCTGTCCATTCACCTATGCACTTGCCATCAATTTGAAGATGCATCCTGAGTTTGATTATGGTAATTTACTTTAAAAATCATGAGTCACAAATATGGGTGCTTTCTATATATTTCTTGTTAAAATGAACGATACAGGCAGAATGATACTTCTTTCCTATTTCAAAATAAATGTTGCTTAAATTTGTGAGAAGCTATGAGAAGCCTTTTTCTTGTTAAGTTTTGGGAAGATAGCTTTGCTATATAGTCCTAAGGCTAGAAGAGAGGGTAAATTAGGGAAAGAGTGTGTGTATAAAGTTACTACTGGAAGTGTAATGAGGACTGACATCAAGATTAGAGTAAAAAATACTGTGGACTGGTGGAATGGTAACTAGAATGCATAATGAACATGCAGTTAGTGTTAAACTTTGTTTCCCTGAATCACTTAAATCTTTCATCTCTTGTTGCTTAGTACAGTGTATTCAAGGCTTTCAAATATTTTTAGCATAGGCCTGACATTTTTACTAGGAGTCTGTGTAGTAGCAGGGCAACAACAGTCAAATATGTATAAGACACTTATGGTGAATAAATATAAAAGATACTTGTAGTTTTTAGGACCAGTTTGAAACATGATCCTTAAGATTCTCACAGTCAAGACTAGATAGGTTGGAAAACACAATTGAAGATTAGGCAAGGAAGACTAGTTTGGGGAAAATGAGCAAGTAGAAATGAGAAAAGATGAGGTTTGATGACCAAGAGATATTCACTATTGAACAACCCTGATATAATACCAAGGTACCAGAACCAGGATAGAGCATTGACTCCAGTATAGGTGAAAAATTACTTTTCGCTCCCATCTTTTTTTTTTTTAAACTTCTGATACACTAATGTTTCTGTGAATGATACCACAGAGAAAATCAAAGCATGGCAAATAGAGTTTTTTTTCTTTTACCATGAGGAAGTTGGTGCCATTATAAATTAATTTTAGTGTTTTGTAGACTGGAAAAAAAATGGAGCTCCAAGGGGAATCATGGAGACTAATGATTATGCTACCATTTTAATCTATATTTGAATAAGAATCTAGACTCATATTTTTCCCTAATGCAAATTCTATTTCAAATAAATCCATTGGAAACCTTTAATCTACTTTGAATTAGATTAACCTTTGAAAAGAAAAAAAAAAAAAAAACCTTTGAATTCATCCCATTCACTACTTTTGTTTTTTCTGTTCCCAAGATCCAATTCTCTTGAATATATTCCCAATTACCAATTGTTCCTTTCCTTTATATTTTCTTCTTTAACCAGTTTTGAAAACTATACTTTATGATGCCAAATACATGTGTATATTTACTTCTAGTTTCTTTTCTTTCTACTACAAAAGGTTTGGGTTGTTGTTTTTTTAATAAAAAAGAGAGAATATGTGCTTAGAGTTACTTTATTGTTGGGAAACTGATCCAGAAACCAAAGCATCAAATACATAATAGGGCATATATCTATAAGTCCCATTGCATAATAAATGTGTTAAATATCATAAAGTATTTTTAATTTTCTCATTTTTAGAAGACTCCCAACCTAATCATCTTTCAAAGAAGAGCCTAGAAAGCCAAGGAAAATATTTGTGGCACGTTTTATTCACCAATAAATCATTGCCTACAGAGGAAGAGATTTCAGGAAAACCATGTAATCTGGACATAAACATTTTACGTGCAAGAACAATGCCCTATAAATTTGACACTGCAGGACCTACCTACCTGCATCTCAGCTCGTTGGCTCCACACTGTCAATATTCAAGAAAGAAGGTTCATGAGCTTAATGTATGTGAGAAATGGCTCCTCAGTATTAAGGAGGGCAGAATTAATACCAGAGAGAAATCATTTGTTTATAGTAAAAATGCGAAAGCCTTCAGTTATAAAGAGAAAGTCATTCAACATCAAACAATTCCAACTTTGCAGCAGGCTTCTGAGTACAATGAATGTGGAAACGCTTTCTTTGAAAAGACTGCCCTTATTACATCTGAGAGTACCTACCCCAAAGTGAAATCTTATAAATTCAGTAAATATGGGGGAAAACAATGTGATAAACCAGCTCTTACAATCTCTCATAGAAATAATCCAGAGAAAAATCATTATGAGTTTAATGAATTTGAATGTACTGAAAACAGAAATAATTTCAGTAAGATCACACAAAGAACTGATACAGAAGGGAAATCTGTCAGCCAAAATTCACACATTGGAGAACATCAGAAAAATCATATAGGAGTGGAACGCTTTGAATATGGAAAGAAGTTCAGTCCTAATTTGGCCCTCCCAGTGCATCAGAGAACTCACATGACAGACAAATCCTCTGATTATGACACATGTACAGAGACATTAACTTGCCAGTCAGGTTTCAACATACATCAGAGAACTCACATAACATTGAAACCCTATGAATGTAATGAATGTGGAAAATCCTGTTCTATGAATTCATTCCTGATTCAGCCTCTGGAAAATCACACAGGGGAGAAACCCTATGAATGTCATGCATGTGGGAAAGCTTTCAGTGAGAAGTCACGCTTAAGAAAACATCAGAGAACTCACACAGGAGAGAAACCCTATAAATGTGATGATTGTGAGAAGGCTTTCAGTGCAAAGTCAGGTCTAAGAATACATCAGAGAACTCACACAGGGGAGAAACCCTATGAATGTAATGAATGTGGGAAATCTTTCAACTATAAATCAATCCTTATAGTACATCAGAGAACTCACACAGGGGAGAAACCCTTTGAATGTAATGAATGTGGAAAATCTTTCAGCCACATGTCAGGCCTAAGGAATCATCGGAGAACTCACACAGGGGAAAGACCATACAAATGTGATGAATGTGGGAAGTCTTTCAAACTGAAGTCAGGTCTCAGGAAACATCATAGAACTCACACAGGGGAGAAGCCCTATAAATGCAATCAATGTGGGAAGGCTTTTGGTCAGAAATCACAACTCCGAGGACATCATAGAATTCACACAGGAGAGAAACCCTACAAATGTAATCATTGTGGGGAAGCTTTCAGCCAGAAATCAAACCTCAGAGTGCATCACAGAACTCACACTGGGGAGAAACCCTATAAATGTGATGATTGTGGAAAAACTTTCAGGCAGAAATCAAATCTCAGAGGACATCAGAGAACTCACACAGGGGAGAAACCCTATGAATGTAATGAATGTGGAAAAGCTTTCAGTGAGAAGTCAGTCCTAAGAAAACATCAGAGAACTCACACAGGAGAGAAACCCTATAAATGTAATCACTGTGGAGAAGCTTTTAGCCAGAAGTCAAACCTCAGAGTACATCAGAGAACTCACACAGGGGAGAAACCCTATAAATGTGATAAATGTGGGAAAACTTTCAGCCAGAAATCAAGCCTTAGAGAACATCAGAAAGCCCATACAGGGAGTTAAACATATGAATGTAAAGAATTTGGAAAACCATTGAACCAGAAATCAAATCTCACAATATAAAAGGGAAAGAGAGAGAACCATATGAATAAACAATTGCAAATTTCTCTGCAAGATGCCAGCCTTGCATCAGGGAACTTACACAGGAGAGAAATTCTTGGAATATATTTTATATGGGCTGTATTTCATCCAGAATGCAGTCCTCATTATGGATCACTCAGCAAAGAAGTTAAAAAGATAATTAATGTGAAAAATACTCTGTACTTAATCATCAGAAAACTTACACTGCAGAAAAGTAGTGTAATGTAATAAAAATGTGAAAATTTTGTGTCGGTAATCAAAATCTACTCATCAGAGAAATGATACAATGAAAAAACTGAACATATAATAAGCGTTTTGATAAGCTTTTGCGAAAAGCCAGCTTTCTCAGTTCAACAGAAAATACACGGAGGTTAGAGACCTCACAAACAATTAGGAAATGGAAGTGGGGAACTCTTCTATTATAAATCAGCCCTCAATTGGACTTACACAGAAGTAATTCCTGTATGCCATATAAAGACTATTAATTGTTTACCAAAAAAATTTCCTCTTCTCCGTCATGCTGCACCTAGTCTACATTTTTCAACCAGTGTCATCTAAATGGAGTCCTATTAACAACCTCTGGCTACTAGAATGTGGTGGTCAATGACCTGTCTCACTTAGTACATCCCTCAAATTCTCAATGTTTTCTCCTGTCCCTTAGCAGAATGGAGTGGATATTACTCTCAGTGAAACTCTGGGCTCATGCACTGAAAATCGGAGAGTACAAGACACTAGGAAACAGGGTAAAGAGTGACTGTGGAATGGAATTTTCTCCTCCATATACACAGACTTTTTGCAGCAAGGAAATAAACTTGTTCTCTACTGAGCTTCTGCAGGTTTGAGTATACTTTATACTGACATAATACTCACCGACCTTAACTAATAAAGCCTATGAATATGATTTCTGTGGATATCTGAACTCAACATATATCAGAAACCTGACAACAGGAGAAACCCCTGACAATAGTTTTTATCCACAACTCCTCATCAGTCAGGTAAATATCAATGAAAGAAATTCAACATTTCAACATATGTAGGAAACATTTACCAAAAAATAACATCTCATTAAATATCTGATAATTGAATTATAAATGTATAAAAGTTTTCAACAAGTCATAAAACTTTAATCTTTCTCAGAATGTGTTACAGGGGGAGAATCTATCAATTTGAGAAAGGTAAGTAATAGCATCTACATAGAAACTGTTCTATAAAACTGTTGTTTCATGTGTATTATTAAAACAGTTAATGAAACACAATATTGATAACAGACATTCACTAGAATAAGACACTTTAAAAGAATAAGAAATAAATTGCATAAACTAAACAGCATTGAATGTATGTGAATATTTTCTGAGTTCTTTTTTTAATCTATGTGAGGTTGTATTCATGCATGCCAGGTACTTATATGTGTATTGGAACTAAACATCACTGTAATAGAATTATGTACCCCTTGCTCAGTAACTATAATGACATCAGTTATACTTTCACATGTAGATTAATAACAAGTAAACCTTTATAGGAAGTAACTGAAAAATCAGAATCCCATACTACATTTTATTTCGCCTGATGCCTTCTGGACATGTGCATATAGGAAAGGCCATTGTGGGGCAAGATGGCAGAGGAGTAGGGTCCCCAAGTCCCCTGTCCCCACCAAATTACTTAGATAACCTTCAAATCATCCTGAAATATCTACGAATTCAGCCTGAGATTTAAAGAGAGAACAGCTGGAATGCTACAGTGAGAAGAGTTCATGCTTCTATCAAGGTAGGAAGACGGGAAAAAAGAAAGAAACAAAAGGCCTCCAAGAGGGAGGGGCCCCGCAAGAGCCGGGCTAAGGCCGGGAAGAGTGTACCCAGGACAGGAAAGCCCCATCCCGGAGAAGCAGGAGCTTCACCAATCTTCCTGGGAGAAAAGGCGCTCTCAGGGAGTTAGAGCAGGACCCCAGGAGGGGCGGGGATGCCCTCAGGCCCCCAGGGACACTAACAGCACCTGTGCCCCGGGGAGAGCACCCCACACCCCAGACCGAGCTCCCTAAAGGGCTGTAGCCCCCGCGCGGCTGGACCCGGAAGCAGTTCGGAGGGGCTCGGTCAGCGGCTCCGCCTGCGGGAGGGGGCTGTGCGCCCCAGGAGCAGCTCTGAGCGGCTCCGACAGAGGCTCCGCATGGAAGGGTCTGCGGGGTCCGGGAGCAGCTGGGGGCAGCTGGGGTGGCGGCTCCCCACGGAGGAGGCTGCGCGGCCCAGAGCAGCTCTGAGGCAGCTCCGGCAGAGGCTTTGAGCTGAAGGGGTTGCAGGGCCAGGAGCCAAAATCCAACAGCACAGGACCAGGAGCACAGGGCGCCGAGAACATGGCCCAGGATCCTACGCTCCCCTTGGGACCGGCAGAAGCCAGGAGGGTAGGGGACAGCAAGGACGCTCCTGCCCTGAGCTGAGTAGATCAGCGGCCCCGACCCTGGAGCATCCAGGCCCCTGCAGACTGAGAGCTCCGTAGTTACTGCGGATTTGACTCCAGGGCTCCAGAGCTGGCCGCCGCCACTGTTGTTGTTCCCCCTGGGGCCTCACAAGATAACCCCCCACTGAGCCTCACGGTGCCCTCACTGGATAAACAGCTTAAACATCTTTCACTGTGCCCTCCACCAGGCACGGGGCTGAGTACTCCCCCATGTGCTAACACTTAAAAATCAGCACAGGAGGCCCATCCCCCAGAAGACCAGCTAGACGAACGGGGGGAAAACAAATTATTAACCAAGCAGCACTGGAAAGTTCCAGGGGAAGTTGAGGGATTTGCAGTATACAGAATCAGAGGATACTCCCCATTGTTGTTTTTTTGTTTTGTTTGTTTTGTTTTTTCTATTTCTGTTTGCTTCCCCCCACCCTTTTTCCCCTTTTTTTCTATTCTCTTTTTTCTTTTTTTCCCTTTTCTCTTTCTTTTTTCTTTTTACTGTTTTCTTTTTCTTAACATCTTTCTCTTCTCTCTTTCTCTCCTTTTCCCAATACAACTTGTTTTTGGCCACTCTGCACTGAGCAAAGTGACTAGAAGGAAAACCTCACCTCAAAAGAAAGAATCAGAAACAGTCCTCTCTCCCACAGAGTTACAAAATTTGGATTACAATTCAATGTCAGAAAACCAATTCAGAAGCACTATTATAAAGCTACTGATGGCTCTAGAAAAAAGCATAAAAGACTCAAGAGACTCCTTGACTGCAGAATTTAGATCTAATCAGGCAGAAATTAAAACTCAATTGAATGAGATGCAATCCAAATTAGAGGTCCTAATGACGAGGGTTAACGAGGTGGAAGAACGAGTGAGTGACATAGAAGACAAGTTGATGGCAAAGAGGAAAACTGAGGAAAAAGACACAATTAAAAGCTCATGAGGATAGATTAAGGGAAATAAGTGATAGCCTGAGGAAGAAAAATCTACGTTTTTTTTTTTTATTTATTTATGATAGTCGCAGAGACATAGGCAGAGGGAGAAGCAGGCTCCATACACCAGGAGCCTGATGTGGGATACGATCCCGGGTTTCCAGGATCGCACCCTGGGCCAAAGGCAGGCGCTAAACCACTGCACCACCCAGGGATCCCAAAAATCTACGTTTAATTGGGGTTCCTGAGGGCCCCAAAAGGGACAGAGGGCCAGAATATGTATTTGAACAAATCATAGCTGAACACTTTCCTAATCTGGGAAGGGAAACAGGCATTCAGATCCAGGATATAGAGAGATCCCCCCCTAAAAACCATAAAAAACCGTTCAACACCTCAATATTTAATAGTGAAGCTTGCAAAATCTAAACATAAAGAGAAGATCCTTAAAGCAGCAAGAGACAGTAAATCCCTGACTTATAAGGGAAGAAATATCAGATTAAGAGCAGACCTCTCCACAGAGACCTGGCAGGCCAGAAAGGGCTGGCAGGATATATTCAGGGTCCTAAATGAGAAGAACATGCAGCCAAGAATACTTTATCCAGAAAGGTTCTCATTCACAATAGGAGAGATAAAGAGCTTCCAAGACAGGCAGGAACTGAAAGAATATGTGACCTCCAATCCAGCTCTGCAAGAAATTTTAAGCAGGACTCTTAAAATTCCCCTTTAAGAACAAGTCCAATGGAACAATACACAAAAACAGGGACTGAATAGATATCATGATGACACTATCTTTCAATAGTAACTCTGAACGTGAATGGGCTTACTGACCCCAATCAAAAGGCTCAGGGTGTCAGACTGGATAAAAAAGCAGTACCCATCTATTTGCTGTCTACAAGAGACTCATTTTAGACATAAGGACACCTACAGCCTGAAAATAAAAGGTTGGAGAACCATGTACCATTCAAATGCTCCTCAAAAGAAAGCAGGGGTAGCCATCCTCATATCAGATAAACTAAAATTTACCCCGAAGACTGTAGTGAGAGATGAAGATGGACACTATATCATACTTAAAGGATCTATCCAACAAGAGGACTTATCAATCATCAATATATATGCCCCGAATGTGGGAGCTGCCAAATATATCAATCAATTAATAACCAAAGTTAAGACATACTTAGATAATAATACACTTATACTTGGTGACTTCAAGCTAGTACTTTCTACACTCGATAGGTCTTCTCAACACAACATTTCCAAAGAAACGAGAGCTTTAAATTATACACTGGACCAGATGGATTTCACAGATATCTTCAGAACCTGATGTCCAAATGCAACTGAATACACATTCTTCTCAAGTGCACATGGAACTTTCTCTAGAATAGACCACATAGTACGTCACAAATCAGGTCTGAACTCATACCAAAAGATTCAGATCGTCCCTTGCGTATTCTCACAAAGCACAGAAGAAGTCAAACTCTCCCTCTTTGCCAATGACATGATACTCTACATAGAAAACCCAGATGAATGGGATGAGTGCTGGGTGTTATTCTGTATGTTGGCAAATTGAACACCAATAAAAAATAAACTTATTATTAAAATAAATAAATAAATAAATTTTAGAAAAGGAAAGGCCATTGTTACTAAACCATTTTTTTTTCCAAAAAGCCAATGTTTTCTGTGTACTTTTGTATTATCTCAGGGTCACTGGTACATTTAAAACATATAATAAAATATGGAAAGAGCCCAGATGTCCATCAGCAGATGAATGGATAAAGAAGAGGTGGGGTGTGTGTATCTATGTGTGTGTGTGTGTGTGTGTGTGTATTATTCAGCCATCAAAAAAATGAAATCTTACCATTTGCAACAATGTGGATAGACTAGAGGATATTATGTTAATCGAAATAAGTCAGAGAAAGACATACCATTTCACTCATGTTGAATTTAAGAAATGAAAAAGATATACATAAAATAAGAGGAAAAGTGAGGGTGGCAACCTATGAGAGTCTTTTATTTTTATTTTTAAGAGTCCCCCTTAAAATTTCTTGCAGAGCTGGTTTGGAGGTCACATATTCTTTCAGTTCCTGCCTGTCATGGATGCTCTTTGTCTCTCCTTCCATTCTGAATGAGAGCCTTGCTGGATAAAGTATTCTTGGTTGCATGTTTTTCTCATTTAGGACCCTGAATATATCCTGCCAGCCCTTTCTGGCCTGCCAGGTCTCTGTGGAGAGGTCTGCTGTTACCCTAATACTCCTCCCCATAAAACTCAGGGATTTCTTGTCTCTTGCTGCTTTAAGTATCTTTATCTTTGGAATTTGCAAGCTTAACTATTAAATGTCGAGGTGTTGAACGGTTTTTATTGATTTTAGGGCGGGTTCTATTTCCTGGATCTGAATGCTTGTTTCCCTTCCCAGATTAGGAAAGTTTTCAGCTATGATTTGTTCAAATACATATTCTGGCCCTCTGGCCCTTTCAGCGCCCTTGGGAACCCTAATTAAATGTAGGTTTTTCTTCCTCAGGCTGTCACTTATTTCCCTTAATCTAATTTCATGGTCTTTTAATTGTTTGTCTCTTTTTTCCTCAGTTTCCCTCTTTGCCATCAACTTGTCTTCTGTGTCACTCACTCGTTCTTCCACCTCGTTAACCCTCATCGTTAGGACTTCTAGTTTGGATTGCATCTCATTCAATTGATATTTAATTTCTGCCTGATTAGATCTAAATTCTGCAGTCATAAAGTCTCTGCGTCCTTTATGCTTTTTTTCTAGAGCCACCAGAAGCTTTATAATAGTGCTTCTGAATTGGCTTTCTGACATTGAATTGTAATCCTCCCACTCAGGGACCTCTAAGAGCCTCAGGGAACAAACTACAGGGAACACACAGGTTGCTGGAAAGGAGGGAGTGGGAGCACGGGGTACCTGGCAGATGAGCATTAAGGAGGACACTTAAGTAATGAGCACTGGGTGTTATATGCAACTGATGAATCACTGAGTTCTACCCCTGAAACTCATAATACTGATTTGTTGAATAAAAGAGTACATGATTGTATAATTAAACAGATAAGGGGATACTTCGTGTACATATATTTTTAAGAGTGTATACTTGTAAATACTAAGCTTCTCAACATTAAAATATGTAAAATGAAAAAGCATACATTTAAGTATACCCACACATAAACACACACATCTTTAATGTCACTGTTTTCTCAGCAGAAGTATACTGAGGAGCCCTTTGAAGGCATCGTTCATTTATGATACTGTGGTTTTTATTTCTAGCATTTATTTAGCATTTATCTAGCATTTTATTAAACTTTCCATCTCTCTCCTGAAATAACCTACCTAATCTAGCATGTTGTCTAGCTATTCCAATAGAGGCATTTCATACAACATTTGATATTCTCTGGCTCATTGAACCGACTCCTTGGGCCCTTGCTTCTCCCTGCAGCCAACTAGCCCTCTAGAGTCTAGGTTAGTTCTTTGCCCTGAAATCTCAGATAAATTTCTGAAAATGTTCAGTAACATTTAAGGAAACTTGTTACAGTCTGCCTAGCTGTTTTCTTTTATGGATGGGAGCAGTCTGCTTTCCTGCTCTCTGCTTATCTGAGCTAAAACTGTAAGTTTTCAGTAGATTTTTAATAAATGTTCCAGTGTAATTTGATGGGAAATGATAACTGTCTTCAAAAATGGTGATGAAAAAATTGGAATTCATGTGTTTTAAATATACCTTCATGTTTACATCATAATTACTTATTCAAAATAAAATACAGACCTAAACAAGATAGCTAACAGTACAAAATTTGTTAGGAAACAGGAGGAAACTATTTTAATTTGAGACTGAATAGCAAAGCAAAAACGGTAAATTGGAGTTTATGAATTATTAATAGTACTTTTTAAGATTTTATTATGAAAATGGGAAAAAAACAGTTTAGGAGAAAATGTCCCTAATCTGATAATTACGTCAAACAAAGGACTTGAATCCACGGTATGTAAAGAATATTAATAATGGAGAAAGAATTTTTATAATGCAGTAGTAGCTAAAATGGGCAAAACAGGAGATTAAAACAGGCATTTCACAAAAGAAGGTATATAGCCAATAAGTACTAGAAAAGATGTTCAAATTTTTAGTCATCAAGGAAGTGCAAGTTAATATTCTCATGTGATAGTATTACAAATTCCTTTGATAGTTCTTTATAAAGCTAATGATATAACCTACAATCATCAGTTTTAGTTCTAGATATTTGCCCACAAAGAAACATAAACTGTGCCAAAATTTTTTTCAAGTTTTCTTAAAGAAGTTTATTAAGATGTTAATGGAGCTTTTATTCACAATAATCCCAAACTAGAAAGAACCAGAATGTCCATCAACAGATAAATTATGTAAACAGTGATATTACCTTATAATGGAATAGTACTCAGTAATAGGAAGGACTATTAATGGATGTATTAACATTGATAAATTTCACTAAGATTAAATTGGGAAATGAAGCCAAGCACAAGAACCTGTATGATTCCATTTCTATGAAATTCTAGAAAAAAACATTAATCTAGAGGGATAGGAAGCAGATGATTGGTTGCCTAGGAGTAGGGGTAGAGGAATAAGGGAATGTTTTAGTGTAATGAAGTGTTCTATATTTAGATTGATAGTGTTTACAAAGCTAAAGGCAACTCATCAAAATGTACAAAAAATGAATACACTTTATATGTCAGTACATTTGATTTTAAAAATTATAAAGGTGAACTTTGGTATATTAGGAGACCCACCATGTGCCAAGTGGTTTGTTGACTACTTGGGTATTCATTCCCTTCTTCCATATGGCTTTGTGACAATGGACAAATCAGTTCCCCTGTATGCTCCCCAGTTTCTTCATTTGTGAAAGGTGCATAATGATAGTAATTACCTACAGTTCATTTGAGGAGCATTTTCTGAGTTAATGTATGTCAATCACTTAAAACCATACCTGTCACAAAGTTAGTGAGCAATAGTGAGCAATAAAATCATTATTTTATACTAAATATCCAAGTATATGTGTATGTATACTTATACTAAAAATAAAAGTGAATGTGTTCCTTTAAAAACCTTAAAGCAAGATTATAGTAAAACAAAAGGATAAATTAGACCGAAAGGAGATTCAACCTTGATTGAATGTGAGTTCCTCACACGGGTGGTAACAATTTTTATAACTCTATATAATGACACTATTCCTGGAATGCTTGAACCCTCCAGCTCTGGTAACTTACTGACATGACTTAGCCCAAAACATTAAGTGTCCAGTTCCCAGGAAATTGCTTTTGAACAAAGACATAAAAAGCCCCTCCCCCCGATGACTCTATGTCTCCCCTTTCCCTGCTAAGCTTCTCTCTGATAGAAGCTTTTAGAAACGAGAACTGAGCTGAAGTCTTGTCCCTTGGGTGCTCTGCTACAGTCCAGGTTAGCAGGCATACATACCACATGTATAAACATTCTAGAAAGAACTCATACTTAAGCATAGTGCTAGTAATACACACACACTCTAAATGTTTTCAGCATATGATACCACTGCTGCCTAAGTTCTGTTTCCCTGTTGTATTTTCTTTTCCCTCTTGTATTAAAAGTGATTTCAGTGGTGTGGGCATGACCCTTCCTGTAAATATTTTAGCAGCCAGAGAGGATGAAATCAGATGGCATGAGTCCTAAATGAGTCCTTTGTTTGATAGTATAATTTATTTTTATGTTGAAATTACTGGAACAGAGCAGAAGACAGTAATCACAAGATATAGGGAAACACTATAGAAGATTATAGTGAAAGGATGGCATCCACTGTACATAATTGTGCAACAGAAACCATTAAGTTGACATTCTTTTTTTTTTAAGTTTCTTGTTTAATTTTTTTTATTTATTTATGATAGTCACAAAGAGAGAGAGAGAGAGAGACGCAGAGACACAGACAGAGGGAGAAGCAGACTCCATGCACCAGGAGCCCGACATGGGATTCGATCCCGGGTCTCCAGGATCGCGCCCCGGGCCAAAGGCAGGCGCTAAACCGCTGCGCCACCCAGGGATCCGGACATTAGTTTTAATCGCTAAACCTTATTCCTTGCATTAATGCTTTATGTCCAAATATTATGAGGGTTTTCAATCCTTATTTTTTTCCTTTGCACCATTTGTTTCAGTAACATCCTTGGGTAAAGCAAAATCCAACATCTATATCCCCATAAGAGGAAAAATTTTATCTTTTTTTGTTTATTAATTTATTTATTGGAGTTCAGTTTGCCAACAGATAGCATAACACCCAATCTCAACGCGCCAAGTGCCCCCCTTAGTGCCCATCACCCAGACACCACAGCCCCCTCCCTACCTCCACTACCACTACCCTTGTTCATTTCCCAAAGTTAGGTGTCTCTCATGTTTTGTAACTCTCACTGATAGTTTCACTAATTTTCTCTCCTTTTCCTATATTCCCTTTCACTAATTTTTATATTCCCCAAATAAATGACACTATATAATGTTTGTCCTTTTCCGATTGACTTATTTCACTCATCATAATACCCTCCAGGTCCATCCATGAAGAAGCAAAAGGTGGGTATTATTGTTTGTTTTTTGTTTTTTTAGTATTATTGTTTTTAATGGCTGAGTAATATTCCATTGTATACATAGACCACATCTTCTTTATCCATTCATCTTTCAGTGGACACCGAGGCTCCTTCCACAGTTTGACTATTGTAGACATTGCTGCTATAAATATCGGGACAGGTGTCCCGGCGTTTCACTGCATCTGTATCTTTGGGGTAAATCCCCAGCAGTGCAATTACTGGGTCATAGGGAAGATCTATTTTTAACTCTTTGAGGAACCTCCACACAGGTTTCCAGACTGGCTGCACCAGTTCACATTCCCACCAACAGTGCAAGAGGTTTCCCCTTTCTCCACATCCTCTCCAACATTTGTTGTTTCCTGTCTTGTTAATTTTCACCATTCTCACTGGTGTGAGGTAGTATCTCATTGTGGTTTTGATTTATATTTCCCTGATGGCAAGTGATGTGGACCATTTTCTCATGTGCTTGTTGGCCATGTCTATGTCTTCCTCTGTGAGATCTCTGTTCATGTCTTTTGCCCATTTCATGATTGGATTGTTTGTTTCTTTGCTGTTGAGTTTAATAAGTTCTTTATAGATCTTGGATACTAGCCCTTTATCTGATACATCATTTGCAAATATCCTCTTCCATTCTGTAGGTTGTCTTTTAGTTTTATTGACTGTATCCTTTCCTGTGCAAAAGCTTCTTATCTTGATGAAGTCCCAATAGTTCATTTTTGCTTTTTTTTCTTTTGCCTTCATGGATGTATCTTGCAAGAAGTTGCTGTGGCCAAGTTCACAAAGGGTGTTGCCTGTGTTCTCCTCTAGGATTTTGATGGCTTCTTGTCTCACATTTAGATCGTTCATCCATTTTGAGTTTATCATTGTGTATGGTGTAAGAGAATCATCCAGTTTCATTCTTCTGCATGTGGCTGTCCAATTTTCCCAACACCATTTACTGAAGACACTGTCTTTTTTCTAGTGGATAGTCTTTGTCGAGTATTCGTTGACCATAAAGTAGAGAGTCCACTTCTGGATTCTCTATTCTGTTCCATTGATCTATGTGTCTGTTTTTGTGCCAGTACCACACTGTCTTGATGACCACAGCTTTGTGGTACAACCTGAAATCTGGCACTGTGATGACCCCAGCTATGGTTTTCCTTTTTAATATTCCCCTGGCTATTCGAGGTCTTTTCTGATTCCACACAAATCTTAAGACTACTTGTTCCAACTCTCTGAAGAAAGTCCATGGTATTTTGATAGGGATTGCATGAAATGTGTAAATTGCCCTGGGTAACATTGACATTTTCACAATATTCTTCCAATCCATGAGCATGGAATATTTTTCCATCTCTTTGTGTCTTGTTCAATTTCTTTCAGAAGTGTTCTGTAGTTTTTAGGGTATAGGTCCTTTATCTCTTTGGTTACGTTTATTCCGAGGTATCCTATGATTTTGGGTGCAATTATAAATGGGATTGACTCCTTAATTTCTCTTTATTCAGTCTCATTGTTAGTATATGGAAATGCCACTGATTTCTGGGCATTGATTTTGTATCCTGCCACTCTGCCGAATTGTTGTATGAGTTCTAGAAATCTTGGAATGGAGTCTCTTGGTTTTTCTATGTACAGTATCATGTCATCTGCGAAGAGGGAGAATTTGACTACTTCTTTGCCAATTGAATGCCTTGTCTGATTGCTGAGGCTAGGACTTCTAGTACTATGTTGAATATCAGAGGTGAGAGTGGACATCCCTGTCTTGTTCCTGATCTTAGGGGAAAGGCTCCCAGTGCTTCCCCATTGAGAATTATATTTGCTGTGGGCTTTTGGTAGATGGCTTTTAAGATGCTGAGGAATGTTCCCTCTATCCCAACACTCTCAAGAGTTTTGATCAGGAATGGATGTTGTATTTTGTCAAATGCTTTCTCTGCATCTGTTGAGAGGATCATATGGTTCTTGTTTTTTCTCTTCCTGATATGATCTATCACATTGATTGCTTTATGAGTGTTGAATCAGCCTTGCATCCTGGGGATAAATCCTACTTGGTCATGGTGAATAATCTTCTTAATGTATTGTTGGATCCTATTGGCTAGTATCTTGTTGAGAATTTTTGCATCCATGTTCATCCGGGATATTGGTCTATAATTCTCCTTTTTGGTGGGGTCTTTGTCTGGTTTTGGAATTAAGGTGATGCTGGCCTCATAGAACAAGTTTGGAAGTATTCCATCTTTTTCTATCTTTCTGAACAGCTTTAGTAGAATAGGTATCGTTTCTTCTTTAAACGTTTGATAGAATTCCCCTGGGAAGCCATCTGACCCTGGACTCTTGTGTCTTGGGAGGCTTTTAATGACTGCTTCAATTTCCTCCCTGGTTATCGGCCTGTTCAGGTTTTCTGTTTCTTCCTGTTCCAGTTTTGGTAGTTTATGTTTTTCCAGAAATGTGTCTGTATCTTCTAGATTGCCTAATTTATTGACATATAGCTGCTCATAATCAGTTTTTAAAATGATTTGTATTTCATTCCTCTTGGTGGTGATCTCTCCTTTCTCATTCATAATTTTATTAATTTGAGTCTTTTTTCTCTATTTTTATTAAGGCTGGCTAACGGTTTATTTATCTTATTACTTCTTTCAACGAACCAACTCCTGGTTTTGTTGATCTGTTCCACAGTTCTTCTCGTCTCTATTTCATTGAGTTCTGCTTGAATCTTCATTAATTCTCTTTTTCTGCTGGGAGTAGGATCTATTTGCTGTTTTTTCTCTAGCTCCTGTAGGTGTAGGGTTAAGTTTTCTATTTCAGTTTTTTCCAGCTTTTGGATGGATGCTTGTATTGCAATGTATTTCCCCCTCAGGACTGTGTTTGCTGTATCCCAAAGATTTTGAATGGTTGCATCTTCATTCTCATTAGTTTCCATGAATCTCTTTAATTCTTCTCTAATTTCCTGGTTGACCCTTTCATCTTTTAGCAGGATGGTCCTTAATCTCCACGTGTTTGAAGTCCTTCCAAACTTCTTGTTGTGATTTAGTTCTAATTTCAAGGCATTATGGTCTGAGAATATGCAGGGGATGATCCCAATCTTTTGGTATCGGTTCAGACCCGATTTGTGACCCAGTATGTGGTCTATTCGGGAGAAAGTTCCATGTGCACTTGAGGAGAATGTGTATTCCGTTGCATTTGGATGTAAAGTTCTGTAAATATCTGTGAAATCCATCTGGTCCAATGTATCATTTAAAGCTCTTGTTTCTTTGGAGATGTTGTGCTTAGAAGATCTGTCAATTGTAGACAGTGCTGTGTTCAAGTCACCAAGTATAAGTGTATTATTATCTAAGTATGTCTTAACTTTGGTTATTAATTGTTTGATATATTTGGCAGCTCCCACATTCTGCGTATAAATACTGATGATTGTTATGTCCTCTGTTGGATAGATCCTTTATGTATGATATAGTGTTGCTCTTCATCTCTTGCTACAGACTTTGGGATAAACTTTAATTTATCTGATATAAAGATGGCTACCTCTGCTTTCTTTTGAGGACCATTTGAGTGGTAAATGGCTCTCCAACCTTTTATTTTCAGGTGTAGGTTTACTTACGTCTAAAATGAGTCTCTTGTAGACAGCAAATAGATGGGTCTTGCCTTTTTATCCATTCTGAAACCTGCGGCTTTTGATGGGGTCATTAAGCCCATTCACGTTCAGAGTTACTATTGAAAGATAAGAATTTAGTGTCATCATGATACCTATTCAGTCCCTGTTTCTGTGGATTGTTCCCTTGGACTTCCTCTTTCTTTTACAGTGTCTCCCTTAATATTTCTTGCAGAGGTGGCTTGGTGGTCATATATTCTTTCAGTTTCTGCCTATCTCAGAAACTCTTTATCTCTCCTATTATGAATGAGAGCCTTGCTGGATAGAGTATTCTTGGCTGCATGTTCTTCTCATTTAGGACCCTGAATATATCATGCCAGCCCTTTCTGGCCTGCCAGGTCTCTGTGGAGAGGTATGCTGTTAACCTAATACTTCTCCCCATAAAGGTTAGAGATCCCTTGTCTCTGCTGCTTTAAGCATCTTCCTTTATCTTTGGAATTTGCAAGTTTCACTATTACATGTCGGGGTGTTGAACGTTTTTTTTTTAATTTTAGGGGGTAATCTCTCTATCTCCTGGATTGGAATGCCTGTTTCCCTCCTCAATTTAGGGAAGGTCTCACCTATGATTTGTTCAAATACACTTTCTGGTCCTTTGTCCCTTTTGGTGCCCTCTGGAACCCCACTGAAAGGTAGATTTTTCCTTCTGAGGCTGTCATTTATTTCCCTTAACCTATCCTCATGATCTCTTAATTGTTGGTCTCTTTTTTCCTCAGCTTCCTACCTTGCCATCAACTTGTCTTCCCTGTCACTCACTCGTTCTTCTACCTTGTTAACCCTCACCATTAGGACCTTCAGTTCATATTTGTTTTTATTTTATTTTATTTATTTATTTTGGGGGAAGAGAAAGAGAGTGTGTGAGAGAGAAAAGCATGTGTGGGAGACGCAGAGGGAGAAAGAATCTCAAGCAGACTCCAGGTTAAGCTCAGAGCTTGAAGTTGGGCTTAACACAGGGTGTGATCCCACAACCTTGAGATCAATACCTGAGCTGGAACCAAGATTTTAATTGGCTGTTTAATGGACTGCACCACCCAAACACCCCAATAGTTCCACAGTATTTTCAAAGATATAGTTTCTTCATTGTTGTGTCCTCTGTTTCCTATCTCTTCACCTTGGCCATGAGATCCCTGAGGACCAAGACTCTGTTATGCTGCTCCCATAACTCAGATTTCACTACCACGTGAGCAGGATACAAATTTTCAGGAATCAAAGGGTTCAGCACAAATTACCATGACAAAAAGCCTCTAGGTGGTGTCCATGTTGTTTGTTCTGATGTTTTCACCCTCACCTTGGCCTCAATGTCAGGAGCAGAATTCTATTTGATGTGTATGTAACATTTAGCTCTGCATAGTAAAAATCCTATATTATCTAACCCCTGACTCCCCTCCCCACATCCTCAAATCCTATGAAGTCTTCTTGTAAAAGAAGTCATGTGTTCTATTCTGTGCATCAAAGGACAGAGTCAACAGAGTAAAGGCAACCTGTGAAATGGGGAAAAAATATTGAGTCATATATCTTATTTGGGGGTTAATGTCCAGAATATGTAAAGAACCCCTACAGGTCAACAGTAATAACAGCAACAAAAACAGTAACAGCAATGAAAACAACTTAGGTATAGAATGGGTGAAAGACTCGAATAGACATTTCTCCAATGAATTTATACAGATGGTTAATAAGCAGACAAAAAGATACTCAACATCACTAATCATTAGGAGAATGCAACTCAAAACCACAGTTAGATATACCACCTCCCACAAATTTTGGATAGCTACTATAAAAAAAAATGCAACAGGAACTGATACATTTTGGTGAGAATGTTGAGAAATTGGAAGATTTGGACATTTTGATGGGAATGTAAAACCCTGCAACAACTGTAAAAAACAGTATGGAAGTTGCTCAAAAGGGTCCAGAAGTGGAATTATTGGATCATGTGACAATCCAGTTTTTTATTTTTTGCTCAAATATTCATAGCAGCGTTTTTCACAATAGCTAAAAGGCTGAAGCAACTGAAGTAGGACCTCCAGTTTGGATTGCATCTCATTTAATTGATTTTTAATTTCTGCCTGATTAGATCTAAATTCTGCAGTCATGAAGTCTCTTGAATCCTTTATGCTTTTTTCTAGAGCCACCAGTAGTTTTATAATAGTGCTTCTGAATTGGCTTTCTGACATTGAATTGTAATCCAAATATTGTAACTCTGTGGGAGAGAGGACTGTTTCTGATTCTTTCTTGTGAGGTGCTGTTTTCATTCTAGTCATTTTGCTCAGTGCAGAGTGGCTAAAATCAAGTTGTACTGGATAAAGGAGAAAAAGGGAGAAAAAAGAAAGAAAGGGGGGGAACAAACAGAAAACCAAAAACAAGGGGGAGTATCCTCTGATTCTATATACTGTAAATCCCTCAACTTCCCCTGGAGCTTTGCAGCGCTGCTTGGTCAAGAACTTGCTCTTCCCCTGGCCTTCCAGCGGGTCTTCTGGGGGAGGGGCCTGCTGTGCTGATTCTCAGGTGTGTGCACCTGGGGGAGCTTCCTTGCCCCCTGCCAGGTGCACGGCTCAGTGGGAGCTGTTTATCCTGTGAGGCCTCTACTCAGTCTGAGGCACAAGGTGACACCAGTAGGAACAACAGTGGCGGCGGCCAGCTCTCCAGCCCTGTAGTCAGCTCCTGCAGTAACTACTGCAGTCTCCCAGTCTGCAGGGGCCTGGATGCTCCAGGGGTGGGGGGATGGCGATCTGCACAGCTCAGGGGCGCCGGGTGGCAGGAGTGTCCTTGCTGTCCTGTGTCCTCCTGGCCTCCACCCATCCCGGGGGAGCACTGGATCCTGGGCTGTGTCCCCTGGTGCCCTGGGCTCCGGGGCCTGCACCACTGGAATCGTGCTCCCGGGCGGCACAGCCCCACCCGCCCGGAGCTGCTGCCTGAGCCACTGCCTGAGCTGCTCCTGGGGCTGCGCAGCCCCTTTCGGGCAGAGCTGCTGCCCAAGCCGACACTTGGACTCCTCCCCACCATCATGCCCGCTCCAGCCCTTTCTGGTGCCAGCTGTGTGGCACACTCTCCCCCAGGGTGCAGGTCCTCTGTTAGTGCCCCTGGGAGACATTCCCTGCCCCTCCTGGGATCCTGCGCAAGCTCCCTGTGAGCGCCTTTCCCCGGGAAGTTTGGTAAAGCTCCTGCTTCTGGTAAAGCTCCTGCTTCTCTGGGCCTGGGCTTTCCTGTCCTGGGAGCACTCGAGGTGCAGCCTTAGCCTGGCTCCTTGTGGGGTGGCCCCTCCGGCTTGGATGCTTTTTTATTTCTTTATTTTTTTTCCCGTCTTCCTACCTTGATAGAAACATGAACTCTTCTCACTGTAGCATTCCAGCTGTTCTCTCTTTAAATCTCAGGCCGAATTCGTAGGTTTTCAGGATGATTTGAAAGTTATCTAGGTAAGTTGGTGGGGACGGCTGACTTGGGAACCCTACTCTTCCGCCATCTTGCCCGGCCTCCCGGATAAAATTTATCAGACACCCACAGACCAGGTGCTTGTCCCATAGAAGCCTTGCCACAACTGCAGGACCTGGCAGGACCTATGCCTCCTGGAATAAATAGTACAGAGCTTGGTGTCCTCAAACAAGCCAACCCTGTAGGCTTTGGGGGCTTCCTGTGAAGCCCTAATGGCTCTGCTCTGGAAGCACAGGTCAGACTGCAACGTTTGAGCAACTTCTCAGACCATACCTGTAAAAGATTTGAGGATCCAGATTTCTGTGTTTTCTGGTACTGCCTGACCTCATGGAAGAGGAGCAGTCTGGGATTGGTAACCATGTGACACCAGCAGAGAGTTCTTTCTTGCTGCCTGCTAGGGTGCTGGGCTCTTCAGGGCCCTGGGGATCATAACAGCTGTGATGGTCAACTTGATGCATGATGAAGGCTGCTTTACAACACGTTCCACTCATGGGCCTTCTTTTCTGTATGGTCTTTGAGGGCAAGACTGGCCCCTGTACCTGAAGTAGGGAAGAGCAGCTACAGATACATCTAAGTGTACATTTGTTAAGCTTGGGCACAGCACCTTGCTTAACAAAGATTTACCAAAGAAAGCAGTGCTTGAGTGATGCTTCTAAAAATCGAATACACTCATCATTTGTTTTCATATTGTTTGATATTTTTGTGGAAAAAAATACAATTCTTAAAGAAAATATGGCTCAGCCTCCTCTTTGGCATAGGTTTCCAATGTTTTTATATTATTTAGCTATGTATTCCCCATCCCACCCCTGCCAGCCCTGTTTTATTGAATCCCATGATTTTAGTATATTCTTTTGCTTTTCATTGTCTCTAAGTATCTTCTAATTTCCCTTGTGATTTCTTCCTTGATCTATTGTTTGTCTAAGAGTGTTGTTTAATTTCCACAAATTTGAATTTTCCAGTTTTCCTTCTGTTACTGATTTCTAACTTCATCCTTCTATGGTCGTAGAAGAGACTTTGTATGATACCTTTCTTTTTAAATCTATTGAGACTTAATTTGTGTCCTAATATTTGGTCTCTCCTGAAGAATGCCCCATGTGCACTTGCGACAAATGTGTATTCTCTTGTTGAGTACAGGATTCTATAAATGTTTGTTAGATCTAGTGGGTTTATTTTGTTGTACAGGTCCTCTGTTTCCTTATTTATCTTCTGTCTGGTTGTACTTTCCATTATTGACAGACAGAAATCTCTTGGTTATTATGAAATGTCTGTTTCTCCCTCAATTCTCCCTATTTTTGCTGCTTATATTTTGATCTGTTTTTATATGTGTAATTGTTTATAATTGTTATATGTTCTTGCTGTATTGAACCTTGTATTAATATATAAGTATTTTTAGCAACCTTTTAAAATTTTTATTTAAATTCAATTAGTTGTGTATCATTAGTTTCAGAGGTAGAGTTCAGTTGTATACAACACCCAGTGCTCACTACATCAAATGCCCTTCATAATGCCCACCACCCAGGTACCCCATCCTCCATCTGCTTCCCCTCTAGCCACTCTCGGTTTGTTTCCTAGAGTTCAGAGTCTCTTATGGTTTGACTTCCTCTATGTTTTCATCTTATTTTATTTTTCCTTCCCTTCCCCTCTGATACTCTGTTTACAGTTTCTTAGATTCCACTTATGAATGAAATCATATGATAATTGTCTTTCTCTAATTGACTTATTTCACTTAGCATAACAACCATTTTTTATTTAAAGGCTATATTGTCTTATAATACAGGTACCCCTGCTCTCCTTTGGTTAGTGTTTGCATAAAATATCTTTTCTATCCTTTCACTGTCAACCAATTTGTCTTTGCATCTGAAGCATAGACTTGGATCAAGGTGTTTTTTTTTTTAATAATAAATTTATTTTTTATTGGTGTTCAATTTTCCAACATACAGAATAACACCCAGTGCTCATCCTGCCAAGTGCTCCCCTCAGTGCCCGTCACCCATTCACCCCCACCCCCACCCACCTCCCCTTCCACCACCCCTAGTTCATTTCCCAGAGTTAGGAGTCTTTATGTTCTGTCTCCCTTTCTGATATTTCCTACCCATTTCTTCTCCCTTCCCTTCTATTCCCTTTCACTATTATTTATATTCCCCAATGAATGAGAATATATAATGTTTGTCCTTCTCTGATTGACTTATTTCACTCAGCATAATACGTTGAAGCAAATGGTGGGTATTTGTCATTTCTAATGGCTGAGTAATATTCCGTTGTATACATAAACCACGTCTTCTTTATCCACCTGCACCCGGATGTTTATAGCAGCAATGTCCACAATAGGCAAACTGTGGAAGGAGCCTCGGTGTCCATTGAAAGATGAATGGATAAAGAAGATGGATCAAGGTTTTTTATTAAAATCCATTCTGCCAAACTCTCTCTTGATTAGAGAGTGTAATCCATTTACATTTAAAGTAACTACTGAAAAAAAAAAAAAAAGTAACTACTGATAAAGAAGAATTATTTCTATTTTACTTCAATTCATTTTTCTATGTGTTATCTACATGATTTATAGCTTTTTTCTCTCCTTCATTTTCCATATTCATTTTGTTTGTTTCATAAGGGGTATTTTTGGTGAAACATTTAAATTACCTTCTCAATTCCTTTTATGTATAAACTATTTTTTTTGTCATTACTGTCAGGATTACATTTAACTTCCACTCTAATTTATATCTGCTTAACTTCAGTGACATATAAAAGCTCTGCTCCTATACAACTCTATCTCAACCCCTTACAGTTTTTAGTGTCACAGAATTTCATCATACATTGTATGTCCCAAACCATAAACTACCAAGGGTTTTGTGGGGTTTTTTGGTATATTTTTTTTATTGGAGTTCAATTTGCCAACATTTAGCATAACACCCAGTGCTCATCCTACAAGTGCCCCCCTCAGTGCCCATCACCCAGTCACCCCATTCCCCCACCTACCTCCCTTTCCACTACCCTTTGTTCGTTTCCCAGAGTTAGGAGTCTCTCATGTTCTGTCACCCTCACTGATATTTCTAACAAGGGTTTTTTTTTATTCATTAGTCTCCAATCATGGCTCACAAAAAGTGGAGATATCAATCAAAATTATAATAATATAATACTTTTTATACTTATCTGTTTATTTATCTTTATCAGAGGTCTCAGTTTCTTTATATGACTTGACTTTGAGTTACTATCTAGTCTCATTTTACCTGAAGGACTCCATTTAACATTTCTTGCAGAGAGGTCTAGTTGTTATGAACTTTTGTCACTAGCTTTGATTTATCTGGGAATGCTTTAATTTCTGCCTCATTACTGAATGATAGTTGTGACATATACAGGATTCTTGATTAACAGTTTTCTTTTTCCTTCAGCTCTTTGAATATATCAATGCCATCTGGCATCCAAAGTTTCTGATGAGAAATCTGCTTATTGTCTTACTGGGATCCCTTTTATGAGATGTTTTGCTTCTGTCTTGCTGCTTTCAAGATTCTCTCTGCCTTTCAAAAGTTTGATTATGGGACACCTGGGTGGCTCAGTGATTGAGCATCTGCCTTTGGCCTGGGATCAAGTCCCACATTGGGCTCTCTGCAGGGAACATGCTTCTCTCTTTGCCTATGTCTCTGCCTCAGTTTGTGTGTGTGTGTGTCTCTCATGAATAAATAAATAAAATATCTTAAAAAATTAATCTTTGTCTAGTATAACAAATATCCAGGGTTTTTAGAGTCAATTTCTGTTGATTTATTTTTTCCTTTGAATGAATAATACTTTCTTCTTTTTGTGTGTGTATGTGTGTGTCCTGTAACTTTCTATGTTGAAAACTAGATATGTATGTCTTATAATATAGCAATTCTAGAAATCAACGTCTTTTTCTTTCCTCCTGGTTTGCAGTATTATTTGTTTTTAAATTGTTGTAGGGTTTCTCTGTGCTAGGGGTCAGCCTGAGGTATGAGTAAGGTCTTCTCAGAGCTTCTCTGAGCCTGTCCCTCTCTCTGGGCATTTATGGTGACTTTCTAAATTTCATTACATACGTGGTTGTTTTGAATGTAATACTCCTTAAATGTCTGGCTTCCAAAACAATGGGGGGGGGATGAAAGTGGAAAAAAAGGTACTGTCCGATAAATCTTCCAGAAGTTTCCTTCAGCCATAGGTGGAGGGGCTTATAACAATGGAGATAGGGTTTACAATAATGGCTGTCCACCTCTGTGTCTGCACCTCTGAGATCAGAACCAGCAATCAGCAATAAAAATACAGATCCCTGGAATTTGGATGGCAGGGTCCTTATCTCCCACCCTAAACCCACAAGATGCATGCCAACTGTTCCAGGAACACATTCATGGCTACCTGCAGTGGGTTTAGGGGCATGGGGAGATGGGTACCTGATATGGTGCTATGAACTGAAATTAACTGCAATTGACAGGCCTCAGCCTTCCTCTGTTACATCAGAATATTCTGCTAGCATAATTGTCCTCTAGGCAGGGGGACAGATTCCTGGTTCTTCCTAATCCCATCATCTTCCAGCTAGCTCCACCTCTTTTTCATATTACTTAACTTTAGTGTGGTTAATAATTAGGGGACAGTGTTTTGTTTTCTTTCTATAACAACATTTTTAGCCGTATTCAGTACTATTGCTTATTTCTGAATATTTTTCAGTTTGTGGCTTGGAAATTTTCAAAGATGAAGTCAATATCCCCAATCACTGAAAAACCAGTATATTGTTTCTAAGAAGCTTAAACCATTTGGTCAAACATTTGACAGATGATTTGTGTTATAAGTGCTTTAATTTACTCACAACATTTTTCTTTAGGCTTTTGGGAAAGATATTTTAATTCTATTGAATAATTTTCTGAGAGATAAATTTCCTACCCATTATCTGGTAATCTTGAAATCAGTTAATATTAATTTCACTTTACCTTGTGCATCCCATTTAGACTACTTGTAAAATTTATTTATTGTATCTCACTCATCTTTTATTTTTCTAATCAGATATGGCCTTCAGGTGCCATTCCTTTCTGCGGAAAGGCTGTTTAGTGATAGTAAACCAAAGACTCCTGTGAATATCTGTTAGTCACTGAGCAGAAAAACTCATGAAAATGTAGTACCTTCTTACTTTTTCACAAATCACCATAGTTCCTTCAAGTTTTTTGTTGGCTTGTACTAATTAAAATTAGTGGCACCTGGTTGTTCAGTTGGTTAAGCATCCCACTCTTGATATAGGCTAGATCATGATCCCAGGGTTGTGAAATTGAGCCCTGTTTAGGGATCCATTCTGGACATGGAACCTGCTTAAGACTCTCCGTTTACCTGTACCCCTCTCCCCCTGCCAAACAAAAACAGTAACTCCACTGTGTGAAATCAGTATGTTTGATTTCAAACCAAAATAGTAGGGAAATGTGAAGGCCAATATTACTGAGTAATGTAACTCAGGATTAGTATGGTTATTGCAATGGCATTCTAAATTTTGTGTCTGGTTTTTTTTAACATATTTTTTTGCGATGGACAACTTTGGTAGTTCAGTGAAAACAATGGTCCTTCTTAATAGTTTTTAAAGGCATAAAATATAGGATTACAATGAAAACCAAAACTAAAAGAAAGTAATCAAAATTATTTTTAAATATAGATTTTCAGTGTAGTAAGAAACGTGAACTTCATTAATGTATCAAATATCTAAATCTAGTGTCAGACTTATTAGATTTTATAATTTCACAGTAGACATGAACACAGTATTTTCATGTGCAATAATTGGTATGTGGTATATGATAGTATCTCTGATTTCTGTTAATAACTGTCATGGATCCTGTAAAATTACTGAGATTTGTTGGTCACATTCGTTATTTAAGAAATAAGTAGTTATGTAACAGAAACTACTTTTCTAGTTTCTGTTACATTAAAGATGTAATTTTGAGTGGCATCAACAGGATGAAAAGGATAGGTGGTCTCCAAAATCAGTCCCTCTCACAGAAAGACTAAATAGCAACCATTCATAGATAAGACAGTTGTTAAAATCCCAGAACCAAGAGGTGAGATTGAAAAACCCCTTTGAACCACAGAGAAAGAAAATGACCACATTGGAAAGATGTGAGGGGCATTTTTCCTTTGACTACATCATCTCTACCCCAGGCCATGACAACTCCTTGCCTAGAGATTTCTGCTGGGCCTACACTTTCTCCAGTGAGGGAAAAAAAGAGCCCAAGGTGAGCATGAAGCATCCTCCGGCATTACAAGATACTTCCCAAGGTGCTCACCTGGGTCTCATTCTATAGGAATCACTGGAGGAATCACTGGGGCTGGATCACTAGGAATCAGAGATGAGGATAGGGGGCAGGACTTAAAGAACCAGTGAGATCTTGGCAAACCACATGCCTGCTGTTAAGTGGTATCTTACCTTAGCCAACACACCAGCCAGTGCTTCTATCTATTTGCAGTGCTGAGCTGATGACCCCATCTACCCATGAAGCTCAACTGGCAGTTATGCGTGTCTTGAGTTCAGCCAATAGAACATATGTCTATGGAGCCCATTATATGGTCCCACAAAGACAGGGAAGTAAGACAGCAGCCCCACTCCATTGCAGAGTGTAATTTTCAGCCCTGCCTGATCAGAGAGCCCAAATAGTGAACCCAGGCAAACTTATGGCCTAGCCTACAGCCACAGTCAGCTATGGATCCCAGTTTATGGCTTCACCTGATTACCAAATACAGCCTGCAACCACATCAAGTATCCCTGCCAGTTACCCACTCAATTGCAAAGCATAACTTGCAGTCCCATCCTGACCAGAAGGCCCAGACAGTGACCTCGCTTGACTAGAGCACAGCCTCCTGTCCCACCCAGCTGCAGAGTACAGCTTAAGGCCTTCCCAAATCAGGGAGCCTATCAGTGGCTTTACCCAAAAACCTTCTCAATTTCAGAGTCAAACCTGTGGCCCTGCCCAACCCCAGGGTAGAGCCAGCAGCCCCACCTGATCACATAGCACAGCCTGAGGTCCTGTCCAATTACAAAGCCTTACCTGTCGCTCTTCCTGAATATAGAGTCCAGCCAGGAGCACTATATGGCTGGTAGACTACATACCCATCTAATCCAGAAGAGTTGCAAAGAGAGTCTGAAAGCTCACTCAACCAGGGTGTCCAAGAAACATCAATGCACTACCAGGCAACACAACCTGCAAACACAGTCAGAAATGATTATATAGTTCTACCTGGCCACAGAACACAGCTAGCACTCCCATTTAAACACAGAGCACAACCAGAAATCCACCCTACTGGAGGATCCAGCCAGTGTCTCCCCCCTGCCTCAGAGTATAGGCAGTAAAGTTGCCCAACTAGAGACCTTGACAGAAACCCCAGTTGCCCACAGACACTATCACCTAGCCTGGCCAGAACCCGAAGCTGAGATGAGTGATGAAGGTCTTTCCCTGCCAAAGATAACCTGTAAAATCTAGAAGAGGAGATTTCCTCAAGTATGCAGAAACTAACACAAGAATATAAGAATTACAAAGAATCCAGTAAACCTAATACTACCAAAGGAGACTAATAAGATTCTAATAACTAACCATAAAGAAATGGAAATCTATGAATGGTCTGATAATTCAGAATAATCCTCTTGAAGTTCACTGAACTATGAGAACATGCAGTTAGACAACTAAATGAAATTAGGAAAACAATACATGAACAAAGGCTAAAGACATAAAACAACAACAAAAAAGCCAGATTCTACAGGTAAACAAAAGAGTGACTGTCCTGAAGAACTCAATAGAAAATTTTTTTTTAAGAATTTTATTTTATTTTATTTATGATAGTCACAGAGAGAGAGAGAGAGAGGCAGAGACACAGGCAGAGGGAGGAGAAGCAGGCTCCATGCACCGGGAGCCCGACGTGGGATTCGATCCCGGGTCTCCAGGATCGCGCCCTGGGCCAAAGGCAGGCGCCAAACCGCTGCGCCACCCAGGGATCCCTCAATAGAAAATTTTTAAAAGACTCGACCAAGCAGGAGAATTAGTGAACACAAAAAGTATTTAAAAGCATCCAATCATAAGAGAAAAAAGATTTTAAAAGAGTAAAAGAAAGTCTATAGGACTAATAGGATAAAATGAAGCAAAATATTTCATTATGAGAATCTCAGGGAGAGAGTATCTATTTAAAGAAACAATGGTGGGGAAAGAGGGGCAAAATGGCGGAAGAGTAGGGTCCCCAATCACCTGTCCCCACCAAATTACCTAGATAACTTTCAAATAATCCTGAAAATGTATGAATTCGGCCTGAGTTTTAAAAGAGAACAGCAGGCAGCCCGGGTGGCTCAGCAGTTTGGTGCTGCCTTCGGCCCAGGGCCTGATCCTAGAGACGCAGGATCGAGTCCCACGTCGGGCTCCCTGCATGGAGCCTGCTTCTCCCTCTGCCTGTGTCTCTGCCTCTCTCTGTCTCTCTCTCTCTCTGTGTGTGTCTCATAAATTTAAAAAAAAATCTTTTTAAAAAAATTAAGAGAGAGAGAACAGCTGGAATGCTACAGTGAGAAGAGTTCGCGCTTCTATCAAGGTAGGAAGACGGGGGGAAAAAAGAAATAAAAAGCATCCAAGGGGGAGGGGACCCGCGAGGAGCCGGGCTAAGGGGCGAGAGCGCCAAGGACAGGAAAGCCCCGTCCAGTCCCGGAGAAGCAGGAGCTTCACCAATCTTCCCGGAAGGAAAGGCGCTGGCAGGAAGTTGGAGCAGGGTCCCAGGAGGGGCGGGGATGCCCTCATGCTCTCAAGTCCCAAGGTCACTAACAGAGGACCTGGGCCCCTGGGGAGAGTGTGCCACGCACCAGGCCAAGCTCCCTAAAGGGATGCAGCAGGCGATGGCGGGGGTCCGGAGCAGCGTGGGAGGAGGCTCAGGCTGCGGCTCCCCGCAGATGGGGCTGCCCAGCCCCAGGACCGGGATTCCAGCAGTTCAGGCCCCAGAGCCCAGGGCACGGGGGGACACAGCCCAGGATCCACGGCTCCCCCCGGGACAGAGGCCGGGAGGATCCAGGACAGACAGGACACTCCTGCCGCCGAGCGGCTCCGAGCTGTGCAGATCGGCGGCCACGCCCCACAGCATCCAGGCCCCTGCGGACTGGGAGCTGCGGTAGTTACTGCGGGAGCTGACTCCACGGCTGGAGAGCTGGCCGCCGCCACTGTTGTTGTTCTACCTGGGGCCTCACAGGTTAAACAACCCCAACTGAGCCTCACAAAGGCCTCACAGGATAAACAGCTCCCACTGAGCCATGCACCAGGCAGGGAGGCTGAGCAGCTCCCCCAAATGCTGACACCTGAGAATCAGCACAGCAGGCCCCTCCCCCAGAAGACCAGCTAGACGGACAGGGGAAAAGAAATTTATTGACCAAGCAACACTGGAAAGTTTCAGGGGAAGTAGAGGGATTTATAGTATATAGAATCAGAGGATACTCCCCCTTGTTATTTGTTTTCTGTTTGCTCTCCACCCTGCCTCAGAGGCACCCTGCCTTATTCACTTCTTTTTTTTCGTTTTCCTTTCTTTTTCTTTCTCCTTTTCTTCTCTTTTTTCTATTTTTTCTTCCTTTTCTCTGTTTTCTCTTTTCTTTCCTTCTTTCTCTCCTCTCTTTTTCTCCTTCTCCCAATACAACTTGTTTTTGGCCACTCTTCACTGAGCAAAATGACTAGAAGGAAAACCTCACCTCAAAAGAAAGAATCAGAAACAGTCCTCTCTCCCGCAGAGTTACAAAATTTGGATTACAATTCAATATCAGAAAGCCAATTCAAAAGCACTATTCTAAAGCTACTGGTGGCTCTAGAAAAAAGCACAAAGGACTCAAGAGACTTCATCACTGCAGAATTTAGATCTAATCAGGCAGAAATTAAAAATTAATTAAATGAGATGCAATCCAAACTAGAAGTCCTAAAGACGAGGATTAACGAGATGGAAGAACGAGTGAGTGACATAGAAGACAAGTTGATGGCAAAGAGGGAAACTGAGGAAAAAAGAGAAAAGCAATTAAAAGACCATGAAATTAGATTAAGGGAAATAAATGACAGCCTCAGAACGAAAAATCTACGTTTAATTGAGGTTCCCAAGGGCACCGAGAGGGCCAGAGGGCCAGAATATGTATTTGAACAAATCATAGCTGAAAACTTTCCTAATCTGGGAAGGGAAACAGGCATTCAGATCCAGGAGATAGAGAGTTCCCCCCCTAAAATGAATAAAAACCGTTCAACACCTCGACATTTAATAGTGAAGCTTGCAAATTCCAAAGATAAAGAGAAGATCCTTAAAGCAGGAAGAGACAAGAAACCTCTAACTTTTCTGGGGAGAAATATTAGATTAACAGCAGACCTCTCTACAGAGACCTGACAAGCCAGAAAGGGCTGGCAGGATATATTCAGCACACTAAATGAGAAGAACATGCAGCCAAGAATACTTTATCCAAAAAGGCTCTCATTCAGAATAGAAGGAGAGATAAAGAGCTTCCAAGACAGGCAGAAAATGAAAGAATATGTGACCACCAAACCAGTTCTCCAAGAAATATTAAGGTGGACTCTGTAAAAGAAAGAGGAAGTCCAAAGTAACAATCCACAAAAACAGGGACTGAATAGGTATCATGATGACACTAAACCCATATCTTTCAATAGTAACTCTGAATGTGAATGGTCTTAATAACCCATCAAACGGTGCAGGGTTTCAGAATGATTAAAAAGCAAGACCCATCTATTTGCTCTCTACAAGAGACTCATTTTAGACATAAGGACACATACAGCCTGAAAATAAAAATAAAAGTTTGGAGAACCATTTACCATTGAAATGGCCCTCAAAAGAAAGCAGGGGTAGCCATCCTTATATCAGATAAACTAAAATTTATCCTGAAGACTGTAGTGAGAGATGAAGAGGGACACTATATCATACTTAAAGGATCTATCGAGCAAGAGGACTTAACAATCATCAATATTTGCAAATGACCTTTCAGATAAAGGGCTAGTATCCAAGATCTATAGAGAACTTATTAAACTCAGCAAGGAAACAAACAATCCAATCATGAAATGGGCAAAAGACATGAACAGACATCTCACAGAGGAAGACATAGACATGGCCAAAAACACATAAGAAAATGCTCCGCATCACTGCCATCAGGGAAATACAAGTCAAAACCACAAAGACATACCACCTCATACCAGTGAGAAAGGGGAAAATGAACAAGGCAGGAAACCACAAATTTTGGAGAGTATGTGGAGAAAGGGGAACGCTCTTGCACTGTTGGTGGGAATGTGAACTGGTGCAGCCACTCTAGAAAACTGTCTGGAGGTTCCTCAGAGAATTAAAAATAGATCTTCCCTACAACCCAGCAATTGCACTGCTGGGGATTTACCCCAAATATACAGATGAAGTGAAACACCAGGACACCTGCACCCTGATGTTTATAGCAGCAATGTCCACAATAGCCAAACTGTGGAAGGAGCCTCGGTGTCCATCGACAGATGAATAGATAAAGAAGATGTGGTCTATGTATACAATGGAATATTACTCAGCCATTAGAAACTACAAATACCCACCATTTTCTTCGGTGTGGATGGAACTGGAGGGTATTATACTGAGTGAAATGAGTTAATCGGAGAAGGACAAGCATTATATGGTCTCATGCATTTGGGGAATACAAAAATAGTGAAAGGGAATAAAGGGGAAAGGAGAAAAAATGAGTGGGAAATATTAGAAAGGGAGACAGAACATGAGAGACTCCTAACTCTGGGAAATGAACAAGGGGTGGTGGAAGGGGATGTGGGCGAGGGGTGGGGTGACTGGGTGACAGGCACTGACGGGGATACTTGATGGGATGAGCACTGGGTGTTATGCTATATTTTGGCCAACTGAACTCCAATAAAAAAAAGAAAGAAACAATCGTGGGGCACCTGGGGGGCTCAGTCAAGCATTTGCCTTCAGCTTGAGTCATAATCCCCCCTTCATGGGGAAAGAAAAGGGGGACAGGGCAGGGCAGAGGAAAGGAAGGCTGAAAATTTCTAAAACATGGAGAGAGAATGGTTACACAGATTTAAAAGTCAAAGGTCTCTAAATTAAATTTTAAAGGTACTCAATACACATTATAATTGTCAAATGTAAAAAAATATGTATTTTAAAAGCCACAAAAAGGCAACTTGTTACAAGAGAGCCCCCTTCAAACTATCAGCATCTTTCCAAAGAGCTTTAGTAGAATAGGTATGGTTTCTTCTTTAAACGTTTGATAGAATTCCCCAGGGAAGCCATTTGGCCCTGGACTCTTGTGTCTTGGGAGGTTTTTGATGACTGCTTCAATTTCCTCCCTGGTTATTGGCCTGTTCAGGTTTTCTATTTCTTCCTGTTCCAGTTTTGGAAGTTTGTGGCTTTCCAGAAATGCGTCCATTTCTTCTAGATTGCCTAATTTATTGGCGTATAGCTGTTCATAATATGTTTCTAGAATCGTTTGTATTTCCTTGGTGTTGGTAGTGATCTCTCCTTTCTCATTCATGATTTTATTAATTTCAGTCCTCTCTCTTCTTTTTTAATAAGGCTGGCTAATGGTTTATCTATCTTATTAATTCTTTCAAAGAACCAACTCCTGGTTTTGTTGATCTGTTCCACAGATCTTCTGGTCTCGATTTTGTTGAGTTCTGCTGGAATCTTTATTAACTCTCTTCTTCTGCTGGGTGTAGGATCTATTTGCTGTTTTTTCTCTAGTTCATTTAGGTGTAAGGTTAGCTTTTGTATTTGAGTTCTTTCCAGGTTTTGGATGGATGCTTGTTTTGACATGTATTTCCCCCTCAGGACTGCTTTTGCTGCATCCCAAAGATTTTGAACAGTTGTATCTTCATTCTCATTAGTTTCCATGAATCTTTTTAATTCTTCCTTAATTTCCTGGTTGACCCTTTCATCTTTTAGCAGGATGGTCCTTAACCTCCACGTGTTTGAAGTCCTTCCAAACTTCTTATTGTGATTTAGTTCTAATTTCAAGGCATTATGGTCTGAGAATATGCAGGGGATGATCCCAATCTTTTGGTATCGGTTCAGACCCGATTTGTGACCCAGTATGTGGTGTATTCTGGAGAAAGTTCCACGTGCACTTGAGGAGAATGTGTATTCAGTTGAGTTTGGATGTAAAGTTTTGTAGATATCTGTGAAATCCAATTGGTCCAGTGTATCATTTAAAGCTCTCGTTTCTTCGGAGATGTTGTGCATAGAACACCTATCGAGTGTAGAAAGCGCTAGATTGAGGTCACCAAGTATAAGTGTATTATTATCTAAGGATGTCTTAACTTTGGTTATTAATTGATTGATATATTTGGCAGCTCCCACATTCGGGGCATATATATTGAGGATTGGTAAGTCCTCTTGTTGGATAGATCCTTTAAGTATGATATTGTGTCCCTCTTCATCTCTCACTACAGTCTGGGGGTAAATTTTATTTTATCTGATATAAGGATGGCTACCCCTGCTTTCTTTTGAGGACCATTTGAATGGTAAATGGCTCTCCAACCTTTTAATTTCAGGCTGTAGGTGTCCTTATGTCTAAAAAGTGTCTCTTGTAGACAGCAAATAGATGGGTCCTGCTCTTTATCCAGTCTGACACCCTGCGCCTTTTGATAGGGGTCAGTAAGCCCATTCACGTTCAGAGTTACTATTGAGAGATATGAATTTAGTGTCATCATGATACCTATCAGTCCCTGTTTTGTGGATTGTTCCATTGGACTTCTTCTTAAAGGGGAATTTTAAGAGTCCCCCTTAAAATTTCTTGCAGAGCTGGTTTCGTGGTCACATATTCTTTCAGTTGCTGCCTGTCTTGGAAGTTCTTTATCTCTCCTTCCATTCTGAATAAGAGCCTTGCTAGATAAAGTATTCTTGGCTGCATGTTTTTCTCATTTAGGACCCTGAATATATCCTGCCAGCCCTTTCTGGCCTGCCAGGTCTCTGTGGAGAGGTCTGCTCTTAATCTGATATTTCTTCCCTTATAAGTCAGGGGTTTCTTGTCTCTTGCTGCTTTAAGGATCTTCTCTTCATCTTTGGCATTTGCAAGTTTCACTATTAAATGTCGAGGTATTGAATGGTTTTTATTGATTTTAGGGGGAGATCTCTCTATTTCCTGGATCTGAACGCCTGTTTCCCTTCCCAGATTAGGAAAGTTTCCAGCTATGATTTGTTCAAATACATATTCTGGCCCTCTGTCCCTTTTGGCGCCCTTGGGAACCGCAATTAAATGTAGATTTTTCTACCTCAGGCTGTCACTTATTTCCCTTAATCTATCCTCATGATCTTTTAATTGTGTCTCTTTTTTCCTCAGTTTCCCTCTTTGCCATCAACTTGTCTTCTATGTCACTCACTCGTTCTTCCACCTCCTTAACCCTCGTCGTTAGGACTTCTAGTTTGGATTGCACCTCATTCAATTGATTTTTAATTTCTGCCTGATTGGATCTAAATTCTGCAGTCATGAAGTCTCTTGAGTCCTTTATGCTTTTTTCTAGAGCCACCAGTAGCTGTATAATAGTGCTTCTGAATTGGCTTTCTGACATTGAATTGTAATCCAGATTTTGCAACTCTGTGGGAGAGAGGACTGTTTCTGACTCTTTTGAGGTGAGGTTTTCCTTCTAGTCATTTTGCTCAGTGCAGTGGTCAAAAACAAGTTGTATTGGGAGAAGGAGAAAAAGAGAGGAGAGAAAGAAGGAAAGAAAAGAGAAAAGGAAGAAAAAATAGAAAAAAGAGAAGAAAAGGAGTAAGAAAAAGAAAGGAAAAAAGGGGTGGGGGAAGCAAACAGAAATCAAAAAGCAAAAAAAAAAAAAAAACATGGGACTGTATCTTCTGATTCTGTATACTTTATATCCCTTGACTTCCCCTGGAACTTGTCTAGCTGGTCTTCTGGGGGAGGGGCTTGCTGTGCTGATTTTCAGGTGTTAGCACTTGGGGGAGCTGCTCAACCCCCTGCCTGATGCAGGGCTCAGTGAAAGATGTTTAAGCTCTTTATCCGGTGAGGCCACTGTGAGGCTCAGTGGGGGTTGTTTACCCTGTGAAGCCCCAAAGGAAGGACAACAGTGGCGGCGGCCAGCTCTGGAGCCCTGCATTCAGCTCCTGCAGTAACTACGGAGCTCTCCCTCTGCAGGGGTCTGGATGCTCCCTAGGTGGACCGCTGATCTGCTCACCATGGGGCAGAAGTGTCCTTGCTGTCCTGTGCCCTCCTGGCTTCTGCCTGTCCCGCGGGGAGCACCGGATCCTGGGCTGTGTCCCCGGCGCTGTGTGCTCTGGGGCCTGCACTGTTGGATTCGCGGTCTCGTCCACCTAGCCCCTTCCGCGCAGAGCCTCTGCCAGTGCCGCCTCGGAGCTTCTCTGGGGGTGCAGCCCCCTCTGCGCAGAGCCGCCGCCTGAGTCCCCTCCAAGCTGCTCCCGGGTCTAGCCCGGCGCGCGCTGCAGCACTTTACGGAGCTCGGCAGCAGGGTGTTGCGTGCTCTCCCGCCGCGCAGGTGCTCTGTTAGTGCCCCTGGGAGCCTGAGGGGATCCCCGCCCCTCCTGGGATCCTGCTCTAACTGCCTGCGAGCGCCTTTCGTCCTGGAAGATTAGTGAAACTCCTGCTTTTCCAGGCGGGGCTTTCCTCTCCTGGGGGCACTCACCCCAGCCTTAGCCCAACTCCTCGCGGGGCTCCTCCCCCTTGGATGCTTTTTGTTTCTTTATTTCTTTTTTCCCCTGTCTTCCTACCTTGATAGAAGCGTGAACTCTTCTCACTCTTTTTAACTGAATGAAAATACAACTTCTCAAAATTTGAGGATGCAGTGAAAACACTGTTAGGAGGGAATTTTGTAGCCTTGTAGATGAAAGCTCTAAAATCAATCATCTACGACTCCACCTTAGAAAACTAGAAAAGGAAGAACAAATCCAAAGAAAGCAAAAGAAAAGCAATAACTTGGGCAGAAATCAATGAAATTGTAAACAGGAAGCCAACAGAGAAAAACAATGAAACCAAAAGCTGATTCTTTTAAAGGATAAACTAATTAACCTCTACCCAATCCAAAGAAAAAAACTACTAGTTACTAATATCAGAAATGAAAAGTTAGGACATCACTACAGATCCTGTGGTCATTAAAAACATAATAAAGGAAAACTATGGACAACTCTGGATGCAAATATGATAAGCTAGATGAAATGAACCAATTCCTCAAAAGACAGAATGTACTCACAAAAGAAAAAAAGTCTGAATAGGCCTATATCTACTAAAGAAATTAAATCAGTGATTATTAACTTCCAAAATATAGAGCACCAAGGCCCAGATGAGTTCCCTGAAGAATTCTACCAAACATTTAAGGAAGAAATTATACCAAGCATTTATAATCTCTTCCAGAAGACAGAAGCAGAGGGAATGTGTGCTTACTTATTCTATGAGTACAGCATTGCCCTAATACCAAAATCAAACAAGCATTACAAGAAAAGTGCTGACCAATATCTCTCAATACCGTAGATGCCAAAATTCTCAAAATACTATCAGATTGAATCAAATAATATATTAAAAAATACATAACCAACTAGCTAATTTATCCCAAATATGGAAGGCTGGTTCCATATTTAAAAATCAATGTGATGTAATATAATCCATCACACCAACAAGCTAAAGAAGAATCACATGGTCATATCAGTAGATACTGAGATGGCATTTGACAGAATCTAGTACCTATTCATGATAAAAAAAAAAACTCTCAGCAAACTAGGAATAGAGGGGAATTTCCTCAACTTAATAAACAATATCCACAAAAAACCTACAGCTAGCATCATGCCTAATGGCAAATAACTAGAAGCTTTCCCACTGAAGTCAGGAACAAGGCAAGGATATCACCTCTTGTTATTCCTTTTCAACATAATACTAGAAGTCCTACTAATACAGTAAGACAAGAAAAGGAAATAAAACTTACTGAATGGAAAGAAATAAATAAAGCTTCTTTGTTCACAGATGACATAACTGTCTATGTAGAAAATCTGAAAGAATGAACAACAAAACTCCTGGAACTAATAAGCAATTATAACAAGGTTGTAGGCTACAAGAATATATGCAAATGCCAATCATTTTCCTATATGCCAGCAATAAACAAGTAGAATTTGAAATTAAAAACATAATACCAGGGCAGCCGGGGTGGCTCAGCGGTTTAGCACTGCCTTCAGCCCAGGATGTGATCCTGGAGACCCGGGATCGAGTCCCATGTCAGGCTCCCTGCATGGAGCCTGCTTTTCCCTCTCCCTGTGTCTCTGCCTTTCTCTCTCTCTCTCTCTCTCTCTCTCTCTCTCTCTCTCTCTCTCTCATACTTTCTGTGTGTGTGTGTGTCTCATGAATAAGTAAAATTTTTAATATAAATCTAACAAAAAATGTATGAGATCTATATGAGGAAATCTACAAAACTCTGATGAAAGAAATAAAAGAACTAGACAAATGGAGAGATACTCCAAGTTTATGAATTGGAAGACTCAATATTGCCAGGATGTCAGTCAATCCCAGTTTGATGTATAGATTAAATGTAATCTCAATCAAAATACCATAAATATTTTATGGATACAAACAAACTGATTCTAAAGGTAATATAGAGAGGCAAAATATCCAGAGACACTGGCCAATGTAATTAAAAAAGAAAAACAAATTCAGAGGATTGACACTACTCAACTGCAAGACTTACTATAAAGTTGCAGCAATCGAGATAATGTCGTAGAAAGAAAGATGAAAGAAGAGACTAATAGATCAATGGAACAGAATAGACAGCCCAGAAATAGACCCACACAAATATAGTCAACTGACCTTTGAAAAGGAACAAAAGTAATGCATTGGAGAAATGACAGATTTTTTAATAAATGGTGTTGATGCAACTAGATGTCCACATGAAAAAAAAGAGATATCAGGCTTTTATACATCTTTTACAACTATTAACTTGTAATGGATCTTAAGCCTAGATGTAAAGTGCAAAGATACCACAGAAGAAAATCTAGATGATCTTGGGTTTGGCACACTCTGGTGCAGGGTGTTTATAGTGGAGAGGGTTGTATATGTGTGGAAGCAGGAAGTATATAGGAACTCTATATTTTCTGCAGTATTTTGCTGTGAACCTAAAGTTGTTCTACAAAATAAAGTCTATTAAAAAAAAAAAAAAGACAGAACCAGCCTGAAAGAGCTCCCAATGGCCAAAGATGTCACATATTCAGCAAAATCATAAGTATAGCAATGGATTGTAGCCCAAAGAGTGAAATAAATCTCCATGTTCATACAGATAAAAACAAGTGATTGAATAAATAAGTACATAGGGGAGAAGGGACACATCCTTCTTGCAGAATTCCAATCAATAACTATAGAAGACGTCAATGTAATTCAGCCAAATACCACCAGAACACATGCGAATTAAACAATTTAGATTTTAATAGTCATCACAATGAGAGCACACATTACATGGGAATTATAAAGTGTTTCAGTAAGAGGGTGTTAGAAAGGAATTATAAGACTTGAGCTTTAGTTTCTTTTGCAGTAGTTCCGAAATAGGATTGGGTGTTGTTTAAAAAAAAAAAAATTGTTCAGGATTGGGTGTTGTTTAAAAAAAAAAAAAGCAACAGTCCCTTGTATCAGTAGAGAAGAAGATGTTTGGTATTTTCAGAGTGGTAGAGCAACTGCGTTTTTGTCTTTATTCATGCAAAACAATAGTCTTCTTTATGTTACATCACAACAGTCACAAAATTACCTTATCTGCTTGTGTTCAGTGATATTGTTTACAACCTACAGGAAAACACCACTGTTCAGCTATGAGCAACCAGGACAGCATTTATTCACAGCCAGGCTCTCTCTAAGTATCAGGTCAGTTCCTGGACAACACAGGCTGCTATATGCTTTTTCAAACAATGAGGGAAATTAAAAATCACGGAGTAGGGGCACCTGGGTGGCTCAGCAGTTGAGCATCTGCCTTGGGCTCAAGTCCCACATTGGGCTCTCCACAGAGAGCCTGCTTCTCAATCTGCCTATATTCTGCCTCTCTCTGTGTCTCTCGTGAATAAATAAATAAAATCTAAAAAAAAAAAGAACACCAGAGTAATAACTGAATCAGGCAAAACCCAAGGATGAGGATGTTTTATAACCTCAAAGTATCCCTCGGCAAATATTTATTAGTAACTGTCATGGTGTTGCATCTACATTGACAACACTGGATTTGGGGCAGGGGGTGGGGCATCAGTGGTCCATCTTGGCACACTCAGGCCAGTTTTTCTCAGGTATGAAGCAGGGTCTCAGGCATGGTATAGGAATGAAGAGATATGGTTTCCTAGGAAAGGAACTGAGAGGCCTTATATTTTTAAAACATTTGTATTCTTAAAGAACTTCAGACACTTAAACTTTAAAACTCTAGAAATTATTTTAATTGCTTATACTTGAATTGCTATGAAATTTATTTATTGTAATATGAATTCCATTGGATACGGCCTTGCTATGTTCCAGCACCTTCCTCACTGTTCTAACAAAATTACTGAATGTTCTCCTTCCACTGCTTTAAGCCCCGGCTTTAACACATACTACCTACTTACTTTCTTTTCTTCTTGAAGTTGTTTTGCAGGATCAGTTTTTAAATATTTTAGCAATATATTTAGCAATGTACTTGTTAATATTGCTATACATTTTCTATTCTCTTTTGAACATTACTAAAAATTTTTATTGGAATAAAGGTTGGAATTGTTCCTTTATGTTTAACAAATAAAATATATAAATGTCAAAGGGAAAAAAAAACACATAGAAAATTTTTTTTAGAATTCTGATTGGAACTTTAATTATATTGTTTCCATCTAGAAAACCGGTATTTATTGAAGTTTTTTTGAAGTTTTTTAAGTGTTAACAGAATAAAGTTTTATACCTTGATTCACATAAGTTGCAATAACTTAACTGGCAACATTAATCTTTTTTTTCTTGCTAATCAAAATTATTTTTATCATTGCCATATAAAATAATCTATATTACAAAATAACAACCAAGAAAAGTGTGTTTGCTTATATATAATTATAGGTACATTTTGTATGTATACATACCCATACACAAAGACAATCTAAATATGTTGAGGTTCCTAATTTCAGAAGTGTGAAAATACAAGTTTATTCCTAAGAGATGCATAATTTGCATGATAATTGTTTTTTTATTGAGTTGTGTGTACTTTCAGGGATTACTTATGGAAGATTGAAAAATTTACTTTTTCTTTTTCTTTTTTGCCCCAAAGATAAACTCTGAGGAACACAAATACTATTCTTTTATGTTAATGATAGGCTCCATTTCCTGGTATTTGTTACATTTTACTGTTTTATTCACAAAAGCTGTTTACATGAGATGAAGTCAATTGTATACTGGTACCCACAAAATGGGAGCCCAAGTCACAGATCTAAACCTAAGTCTGCCTGATCTCATGGTACTCATCTCATTGTCAAAGACACCTAACGTATGCTTATAACACTCAGCTTTAGCTAGCTGACTTTACCTTCATAAGGAAACTTACCTTTGGCTTATAAGGAAATCTCAATTAATAAAATTCGCTCTTGCCCCAAATCCCTTAGAACAGTGCTCTATGGTTTGTTTTTCCTTAAATAAAATACATCAAACTTGTTACTGTTTTAGTTTTGTTATTTGATACATATTTTTTCTTCTCTTGGCAGCTCTGAGTTAAAAGGCACACTTTTGAAAAAACAGTCCAAAATCTTCCCTTTATAAGTTGCATAATACAAAACTCCCAAGCACGCAGAAAAGGAGAAAATAGTAAAAGGCACATACCCATATACTAGAGGTAGAAACCCTTAACATATTGCTACATTGGCCTTCTCTAATTATTTTTCAATTACAAATATGCAATATGTATGTGAGATATTTTAATATACATCTTTCTGAGAGATAAACAGCTTCCAAGATAAGCAGAAACTGAAACTGAAAGAATATGTGACCACCAAACCAACTCTGCAAGAAATATTAAGGGGGATCCTGTAAAAGAAAGAGGAAGCCCAAACAAATAATCCACAAAAACAGGGACTGAATAGGTATTACAATGACACTAAATTCATATCTTTCAATACTTACTCGGAACATGCATGGGTTAAATGATCCCACCAAAGACACAGGGTTTCAACAGGATAAAAAAACAAGACCCATCTATTAGCTGTCTACAAGAGACTTATTTTAGACATAAAGACACCTCTGGCCTGAAAAAGAAAGAATGGGTCTTTATTTATTCAAAATAAAGCTGGGGGGGGGAAAGAAAGCTGGGGTAGCAATCTTCATATTAGATAAATTAAAGTTTATCCCCAAAACTGTAGTAATAGATGAAGAGGGACACTATATCATATTTAAAGGGTCTATCCAACAAGAAGTCCTAACAATCATGAATATTCATGCCCCTAATGTGGGAGCTGCCAAGTATATCAATCAATTCATAACCAAAGTAAAGAGATACTTAGATAATAATACACTAACAGCAGGAGACTTCAACATGGCACTTTCTGCAAATGACAGATTTTCTAAGCACAACATCACCAAAGAAAAAAGGGCCTTAAATGATAAACTGGACCAGAGGGATTTCACAGATATATACATAACTTTCCATTCGAAAGCAACTAAATACACATTCTTCTCAAGTGCACATGGAACTTTCTCCAGAATAGACCACATAATGGGTCACAAATCAGGTCTCAACAAATACCAAAAGATTGGGATTGTCCCTGGCATATTTTCAGACCACGATGCTTTGAAACTAGAACTCAATCCCAAGAAGAAGTTTGGAAGAAACTCAAACACATGGAGGTTAAAGAGCATTATACTAAAAGATGAATGGGTCAGCCAGGCAATTAGAGAATAATTAAAAAGACCCATGGAAACTAATGAAAATGAAAGCACAACTGTTCAAAATCTTTGGGATACACCAAAAGTCATCCTAAGAGGGAAATACATCACAATGGAAGCATCCCTCAAAAAACTGGAAAAAATCAAAAACACAAACTAACCTTGCACCTAAAGGAACTGCAGGGAGAACAGCAAGTAAAACCTACACCAAGCAGAAGAAGAGAGATAATAAAGATCCCAGCAGAACTCAATGAAATAGAGACCAGAAGAACTGTAGACCAGATCAACAACACCAGGAGTTGGTTCTTTGTAAGAATTAATACAATAGATAAACCATTAGCCAGCCTTATTAAAAAGAAAAGAGAAAAGACTCAAATTAATAAAATCATGAATGAAACACTTGATCACAACCAATGATCGCAACCAATACCTAGGAAATCCAAATGATTTTAAAAATGGGTTATAGGCAGCTATATGCCAACAAATTAGGCAATCTAGAAGAAATGGATGCATTTCTGGAAAACCACAAACTACCAAAACTGGAGCAGGAAGAAATAGAAAACCTGAACAGGCTGATAACCAGGGAGGAAATTTAAGCAGTAATCAAAAACCTCCCAAAACACAAAAGTCCAGGGCCAGATGGCGTCCCAGGGGAATTCTATCAAATATTTAAAGAAGAAATCATACCTATTCTACTAAAGCTGTTCCAAAAGATAGAAAGGGATGGAATACTTCCAAACTCATTTTATGAGGCCACCATCCACTTGTTTCTGAAACCAAAGACCCCACCAAAAAGGAGAATTATAGACCAATATCCCTGATGAACACAGATGCAAAAATTCTCAACAAGATACTAGCTAATAGGATCCAACAGTACATTAAGAAGACCATTCACCTTGACCAAGTGGGATTTATCCTCGGGATGCAAGGCTGGTTCAACACTCATAAAACAATCAACGTGATAGGTCCCATCAAGAGAAAAACAAGAACCATGTCATCCTCTCAATAGATGCAGAGAAAGCATTTGACAAAATATAGCATCCATTCCTGATCAAAACTCTTGAGAGTGTAGGGATAGAGGGAACATTCCTCAGCATTTTAAAAGCCATCTACGAAAAGCCCACAGCAAATATCATTCTCTGTTTTTTTAAAGATTTATTTATTATTCATGATAGACACACACACACACACACACACACACACACACACACACACACAGAGGCAGAGATACAGGAGGAGGGAAAAGCAGGCTCCATGCCAGGAGCCGGATGCGGGACTCAATCCCGGGACTCCAGGATGGTGCCCTGGGCCAAAGGCAGGCGCCAAACCACTGAGCCACCCAGGGATCCCGCAAATATTATTCTCAGTGGAGAAACACTGGGAGGCTTTCCCCTAAGATCAGGAACAAGACAGGGATGTCCACTCTCACCAATATTACTCAACATAGTACTAGAAGTCCTAGGCTCACCAGTCAGACAACAAAAAGAAATCAAAGGCATTCAAATTGACAAAGAAGAAGTCAAACTCTCCCTCTTTGCCTATGACATGATACTGTACATAGAAAACCCAGAAGACTCCACCCCAAGATTGCTAGAACTCCTACAGCAATTCAGCAGTGTGGCAGGATACAAAATCAATGCCCAGAAGTCAGTGGCATTTCTATACACTAACAATGAGAATGAAGAGAGAGAAATTAAGGAGTCGATGCCATTGACAATTGCACCAAAAATCATAAGATACCTAGGAATAAACCTAACCAAATGGTCAAAGGTCTATACCCTAAAAACTACAGAACACTTCTGAAAGAAATTGAGAAAGACACAAAGAGATGGAAAAACATTCCATGCTCATGGATTGGAAGAATTAATATTGTGAACATGTCTATGCTACCCAGGGCAATTTACAGGTTTAATGCAATCCCTATCAAAATACCATGGACTTTCTTCAGAGAGTTGGAGCAAATGATCTTGATATTTGTGTGGAATCAGAAAAGACCCCGAATAGCCAGGGGAATATTAAAAAAGAAAACCAATGTGTGGCCATCATGATGCCTGATTTCAAGCTGTACTACAAAGCTGTGGTCATCAAGGCAGTGTGGTACTGGCACAAAAACAGACACATAGATCAATGGAACAGGACAGAGAACCCAGAAATGGGACCTCAAGTCTATGGTCAACTAATTTTCAACAAAGCAGGAAAGATTACCACTGGAAAAACAATAGTCTCTTCAATCAATGGTGCTGGGAAAATTGGACATCCACATGCAGAAGAATGAAACTAGACCATTCTCTTACACCAGACACAAAGATACTCAAAAATGGATGAACGATCTAAATGTGGGACAAGAAGCTATCAAAATCCTAGAGAACACAGGCAACACCCTTTTGAACTTGGCCACAGCAACTTCTTGGAAGATACATGTATGAAGACAAGGGAAACAAAAGCAAAGATGAATTATTGGGAGTTAAGATAAAAAGCTTGTGCACAGCAAAAAAAAAAAAACAGTCAACAAAACTAAAAGACAACCTACAGAATGGGAGAAGATATTTGCAAATGACATATCAGATAAAGGGCTAGTATCCAAGATCTATGAAGAACTTATTAAACTCAACAGCCAAGAAACAAACAATCCAATCATGAAATGGGCAAAAGACATGAACAGAAATTTCACAAAGGAAGACATACATACAGCCAAGAAGCACAGGAGAAAATGCTCTGCATCACTTGCCATCAGGGAAATACAAATCAAAACCACAATGAGATACCACCTCACACTAGTGATAATGGGAAAAATTAACAAGACAGGAAACAAATGTTGGAGAATATGTGAGAAAGGTTAACCCTCTTGCACTCTTGATGGGTTTGTGAACTGGTGCAACCACTCTGGAAAACAGTGTTGAGGGCCTCCAAGAGTTAAAAATAAAGCTACTCTGTGACTCAGCAATTACACTACTGGGGATTTATCCCAAACATGCAGATGTAGTGAAACGGCAGGACACCTGCTCCCCAATATTCACAGCAGCAATGTCCAAAATAGCCAAACTGTGGAAGGAGCCTCAATGTACTTCAGTAGATGAATGGATAAAGATGGGGTCTATATATACCATGGAATACTCCTCAGCCATCAGAAAGGACGAGCACCCACCCTTTGCTTCCAGCGGATGGAACTGGAGGGTATTATGCTGAGTGAAGTAAGTCAATCAGAGAAGGACAATCATCATAGGGTCTCACATATGGGGAATATAAGGAATAGTGAAAGGGATTATAGGGGAAAGGAAAGGAACTGAATGAGAAAAATTAGAGAGGGAGACAAACCATGAGAGACTCCTAACTCTGGGAAACGAACAAAGGGTAGTGGAAGGGGAGGTGGGTGGGGTGATGGGGTTACTGGGTAATGGGCATTGAGGAGGGCGCTTGATGGGATGAGCACTGGGTGTTATACTATATGTCGGTAAATAAAACTTCAATAAAAAATATTTTAAAAAATTAACCTTCCCTGCATAATCCCAATGTTACCAGAATTAACAAAAATAACAATAACTTCCCTTAATATTTCTAATATCAGATCTATACACAAATTTCCCCAGTTGTTCCCAAATGTCTTCTGGTTTTCTCCAACCAGGACCTGATCCATGAACACATCCTATATTTGACATTTTGTCAAAGTCTAAGCCATAACCTCTGGGGCTTTGGTAGAACCACGGCGCAAGATATTCGTACCCAGTGCTAACCCTCTGCCTACTGGCCCCAAGCCCGCCCAACACACCGGAAATCCGCAAGGAGCCACGGTGTCTCCCTGGGAAATGTAGTCCTGAAGGTCCTGGCTCAGCGCGCGGCATTGTGGGAACGGATATCCCGGATTTCTCCCTGCGCGTGAGAAGTTCTCCTCACTTCCCGGCTTCCGCCCTCTCTGGCCCTGCGGGCGCGGCCTCATTACTTTCAGGTGAGAGGGGAGCCGGTGCCTGGTCCTCCGCGCGCCTGGTGGGGTGGGCTTGTTCCCAGAGGAAGGCACCCGGACGACTAGGGGCATCCCAGCTGACCCCAAGGCGGGAGCACCCCGCCTGTACCCGAGACAGATACGAGCGTCGCCCTGGCGGAGGCGGTTGAGGGGCGGGCGGGGCGGGCCCTCCCCGCGGGCTCTGGGGCCTGGATGGGGCGAGTGCTGTGAGACGACGTTCCCAGTAGCCCGAGCACGGGCGCTGATGCGCCGGCAGGGGAAGATGCCTTGCTGGCGGCGGTGCGCAGTGTGCCTTTAGGATACTGCATGTTGACCGTGAACCTAGCATGAAGCACGGGCTTGAGCCTCAAAGCCAGAAAGACCGAGTAAATTCCGCCTTTGTCACTCAGGTGTAAGTCAGGTTCTCATCTGAAAATAAAGATATTAGTAAAAACTGCTTCCTGGCGTTGTTTGGAAAGAGGTACGTCAGCATCTATGAAGCATGTTGTCAGTGTGAGTTACTAAACAGTAAGTTCAAGGTATAAGCCGACTGGTAGTGTTGTCTCCCATCATATTTAGAAGACACTTTGCTCTTTTTTTTATTTAATATTTAAATTAACCTTCACAGCCATTCTATAGGTATAACCACAGAATTTTTCTGAATTTTATTTTATTTAAATTCAATTAGTTAACACAGTGTATTATTCGTTTCAGAGGCAGAGTTCAGTGATTCATTAGTTGCATGTCAATCCAGTGCTCATTACATTACATACCCTCCTTAATGCCTGTCACCCAGTTCCCCCCCCCCCCTCCCCCAGCAACCCTTTTGTTTCCTATAGTTAGAGTCTCTTATGGTTTGTTTCCCTCTCTGATTTCCTCTTATTTTTCCTCCCTTCTACTATGATCCTGTTTTGTTTCTTAAATTCCACATATGACTGAAATCATATAATTGTCTTTCTCTGATTGAGTTATCTCTCTTAGCATAATACCCTCTAGTTCCAGCCACATCATCACAAATGGCAAGATTTCATCCTTTCTGATAGCTAAGTAATACTCCATTGTGTATATATACACTTCCTCTTTATCCACGTATTGTCGATGGACATATGGGCTCATTCCATAGTTTTAACCATATAATTATAAAAAGACAAAATGGACTCAGAAGAGGGAAATTATAGACTGAAGGTCAAAAAGATAAGGAAGCCAGGATATAAATACAGATATGCTTTACTCCCAAATTTAGCTATTCCTAATATCCTGCCTACCAGAAACCCAGCACTGCAGCCTTCACAGCACTAGCAAAGTGACTTGTCCCCATATTCCCAGGACTATGACTGTAAAGTCAACATTAACTAAATGACACTCTGTGACAGGTATATATATTCCGGGGTTTCTGACATGTCTCCAGAACTGGATAAGACAGCCTCCTGGCACCTCCTGTACTGTTCAGGCTGTCTCGGTCTTGAAGGCTCAGTCTGATATTGTACTGCAGTGCTGTCCAATAGATAAAGTGAGCCATATATATAATTTTAAATGTAGCCCCATTAAAAACTAAAATGTGAAGTTAGTTTTAGAGCGTACTCTTTATCTCAATATATACAAAACATTATTCAACATGTGGCACTAGCCACATTTCAAATGCTCAACAATGGGATGTGGCAAGTGGCTACAATAATGGGTAAGGAGTTCTAATGAATTTGAAGACAATCAAGTTTAAAGCCCTACCAATGGGTCCGAACCAGGATGATTTTGCTCTCTAGAGGACTTTTGGAAATGGCTGGAGATGATTTGGGCTGTCACAACAGAGGAGGAGTGCTAAGAGCATCTGGTGAGTAGAAACCAGAAATTCTGGTAGACATTATACAGCCCCCACATGACAAAGAATTAAACAGCCCAAAATGTCAGCATTGCTGAAGTTGAGAAACTCCTCTCAATGAAAGTTTCATTTAAAAGGAATTTGTTTCCTAGGCCTAAGTCTCCATGCCTCTGGAACAAAGTAGCTCTTGTGTAGCAGGGAGGAGAGGAGCCCCACCTGGGGACAGGAGTCCCACCTGGAGGAAGAGCTCATCTGGCAGGAACCACCCTCACCAGAACTTCAGAACAGATGCAGAAGAACCCAGAAAGGAGTTGTTCCTAATTTGCTCCACAGAAGCAGTTCTTAAATTACCTTGTCCAGAAAGAGCCAGACTTGATGATGTCACCACTGTGTGACATCACTGTGTGACTGTGTCACACAGCCAGACTGTGTGACAGTGGAAACTGGACCAGGTTGCAGAAAGTAGTGAGCTGGGGTTGAAAGAGATAGGTGATTATCAGGCCATATGGGAGAAGCCACAGCCAGGGCTGAGGAAATTTAGTCCAGTCCTTCTTAAACAGCCCCCCATTTTCTTCATTTTCCCTCTTGCCAGATTCTGAGCCACTTTCACATTGTGTCTGTCACAAGTGGCATCTAAATATAGGCTGAGGCTTCCTTTATCTTGAACACATAGAATTATAAAATGACTGACAGTATCAGAGGGGATTTCTACCTCTGACTTGAAATTTAAAAAACAAAAAAAAGTGGAGCCTGAGATGTATATCCCCAGTCACTCAGGACAGAGCTAGGGGCAAAGCAAAGTGTGGTTCATTTTGTCACACATAAGTCACTAGAAGTGCCTTATCAAAAATCTTACCAAAAGGACAAAATGATTTTAAATTTTTTTTTAATTTTTATTTATTTATGATAGTCACACAGAGAGAGAGAGAGAGGCAGAGACATAGGCAGAGGGAGAAGCAGGCTCCATGCACCGGGAGCCCGACGTGGGACTCAATCCCGGGTCTCCAGGATCGCATCCTGGGCCAAAGGCAGGCGCTAAACCGTTGCGCCATCCAGGGATCCTGACAAAATGATTTTAAAATATTTTGGCACTAAGCATCTTTTTTCCCCCCAGAGTTTTCTGTTGATTTTATAACTCAAGGTATAAATAATAATAGGATATTAATATTACCCTCTTTTAATTTTGTGTTAATTAGAGGGGGACATAAAATTAATAGGAAAATAATTTACAGTGACCCAGTGAAAAACAGCAAGGTTACATCCATAGGATCACATCAGACTGTATTACATATTCAGGGAGTGCTGTGTCTATGTGGTGCTTCTTCCCCTTTCTCAAATGTCAACAGAACATTATTCCATAGGGAGGCCCTTTCCCCAGCTGATGTGATGAGATTTTTAGGCAACTGAATCTGGAAGCTCACCAGACCTCTTATAATTCCATTCCTCTTTCCTTATCCCCAGCTTATCCTTCACAGTTCTCTGTACTCCCCCAACAACAGCAGAAAATGAAAACATCTCAGGTGAGTTAATTTATATATACCTATTTTATAATGAATTTAAAGGTAGTTAACACAGAAAAGTAGCAATAGAAATGGATCCAAACTATTCAGGGAAGGTACAAAAAAGCAGATGAGTAGTTCAGCAGAGTTGGCCTATAGATAGATGCTGCTCTCTGAAGTTACACATTGTCCCCAGTGCAGGTGCAGATCTCTTCCTGACCTTTCAGATAGCCATGGAAGAGAGTCGGACAGTATTTGTTTCAAGATTTGCATCGATAAGAATCTTAAATTCGACGTTCCTCATGATCCTAAAGTCAGGCACAGTGTCTTTGTTGGTCTTCAGATAGAGGATAGTCCAGATCTTTCCAATAACAACCCAGAAATAATTGTAGAATATTGTTTTCACTTTTTCCTCAATGGAAGTAAGGGGCACGTTGCCAAAGCAGGGTTTTTGTTAATACAGCTGTCAATGTAAATAAATTAGAAGTAGACCTTTTTCTGATCATCCTGCTAGATCCAGAGGTAATACTGAAACTAATTGGAGGTCAACATGAATAAGTCATATGTTCATGTCCTAAAAATAGCTCTTTTTAAATATTTCTCTCAAGTCCCTGATTCAAACAAGTTGTTTAGCAAATATCTTAAAAGTTCTGTTCTCTAGCAAATGCTATCACACGGCCATTCACGTTTCAGACTCTTCACGTTTCAGTCTCTCCTCCTCTGCCTGTGACCTGCACTCATCCGTGACCTAACTACAGTCAAATCCAGTGGGTCTCACCTTGTGCTTACCTCACAGACCTGTCTGCAGTGCCTGACTCTACCCCTACTCTGTCCTTCTGGAAGGTCTCCCATGTTAGTGTCTGTGACAGCCTCTGCTACTGTCCTGCCTCTTGTTTCTTTCATGGAATCATCTTTTTTTTTTTTTTTTTTTTTTGCCCTTTCATGTGTCTCATCACAATTTCCGTGCCTTCTCACTATTTTTCCAACTGGTCTTCTTGACTCATTTCATCCCCACTCTGGTTTCAACAATGATGTATTTCCTAGTTCTCACAGATAGAACTCTGCGGCCCACTGTGACCAATAGCATTTTTTTTATTGTTAATTTTATTTATTTTTTGAGAGAGAGCATGAATAGGGAGAGGGACAATCAGAGAGGGAGAGAGAATCCAAGCAGACTCCCGGCTAAGTGTGGAGCCCTACTTGGGCCTTGATCTCACAACCTGAGCCAAAATCAAGAGTTGGATGCTTAGCCAACTGAGCCACCCATGTGCCCCACCAATAGCACTTTTTATGATGATGGAAATGGTCTATATTTGCATTGTCCCAAATGATGGCCACTAGCCACATATACCTGTTAGATACTTGAAATGCAGCTAGTGTGACTAAGGAACCAAATTTTTATTTTTTTAAATTTTTTTTTAAAGATTTTATTTATTTATTCATGAGAGACCCAGAGAGAGAGAGGCGCAGAGACACAGGCAGAGGGAGAAGCAGGCTCCACGCAAGGAGCCCAATGTGGGACTTGATCCCGGGTCCCCAGGATCACACCCCGGGCTGCAGGCGGCGCTAAACCGCTGCGCCACCGGGGCTGCCCGGAACCAAATTTTTAATTTAAGTTTTAAATAGTCTCACATGGCTAGGGATTGCCCTATTGAACATAGGTGACTCAACATCTCTGTGCAGGTATCTAAAAGGCAACTCCAGCTCAACTGATTCAAAGTAAAAGTCAATATTTACAGTCCTTCCCAAACTAATTCCCCTCATCTTTCCTTATTCGATGGAAAATAGAATATCCCTGGTCAACCAGACACCCAAGCCATGGAAGTGCAGTACATCCCTGGCTTCTCTTGTTCTCACTGTCTCAACTCCTGCCATGATCTGGTGTGTAATTGTGTCTTGCTACTTTTCCTATTTGTCAAAGATACACCAATTTTACATTGTCAAACCTAATGTATTTTAAATGCATTCCTCTACTTTATTCCTCAAACTGCTGTCTCATGGTCTCACACCTGAACTGTTGGAACAGCTTCTTTACTAACCTGCCTACTTCTTTCTTTACCTACTCAAGCACATCTTCCACATGGGTAGTTCATCTAAATGCTAGTGAGGTAATGTCTCATCTCTATTTAAATCACCTCACTGGCTCCTCACCCCACACAATAAAATTCCCAGTTTCTCAGAATAACGTTTAGGCTTTAGAGGCCTTACCAGCTCCTAGTTCTGTTTTTTACATTATTGGTGCTCTGACTTTTTTGACAGCCTTTTACTGAGCAGCCAAGATGTTCCAAGGAAGTGATATGTGCTATATTTAAAGCTTAAACTATACAGATGTTTTTCTTTCCAAACAGTGTTCACAATCTAGTAGGGGGTGCGATATTTAAAATTTTACTATGTGACTTTATTGTACAGCAAAACCTCATTTGGTTTTTTAAACATATCCTCCTATTCCTAACTGCTTCATATCATCTTCTCATTGTCTTCTCTGGAATGACTTTAGAACCACATCCTCATTCTGTTCACCTGATGCTATGGATTGAGTCGTGTCCCCCCACAAATCCATATGTTGAATCCCTAACCCCCAGTGCGGCTGTATGTAGAAATAGAGCTTTCAGAAGGGAATGAAGATTAAGTGATGTCATAAAGGTAGGATACTAATCCAATAGGATTAATGGTCTTACAAGAAAAGGAAGAGGTCTTTCTCTGTCTCTCTCTCTCAATACATAGGCACCAGGCAAAGGCCATGTGAGGACACAGCAAGAAGCCATCTGTAAGTCTGGAAAAGAATGTCACCAGAACCCATGCATCCTAATACTCTTATCTTGGACTTCTGGCCTCCAGAATTGTGAGGAAAGAAATATCTACCATATAAGCCAGTCTGTGGTATTTCATTATGATAGCCTGTGCAACTAAGATCCCTGGCTCTTTACTTTCTCTTTGTTTTCATTTTATTTTTACTTATGGTAAAGTCCAGATAACATAAAATTTATCATCTTAGCCGTTTTTTTAAGCTGTACAGTTCAGTAATGTTAAGTACATTCATATTGCTGTGCACCCAAACTCTAGAACTCTTCATCTTGCAGAACTGAAGTTGTATACCTGTGAAACAACAGCTCTCATTCCTCCCACCATTCACCTCTGGCAAACATCATTCTGCTTTCTATTTCCCTACTCATATATGCGAAATCATACAGTATTTGTCTTTTTGTGACTGGCTTATTTCACTTAAAATCCTCAAAGTTCATGCATGTTATAGCATGTATCAGAATTTCCTTCTTTTTAAAGGCTGAGTAATACAGCATTGTGTGTATATACTACATTTTATTTATCTCTTCATCAGGTGATAGACACTTAGGTTACTTCCACATTTTGGTTATTGTAAATAATGCTGCTATGAACACAAGTGTACAGATACTTCTTTGAAAATCTGTCAGTCTAATGGATATATATACCTAGAAGTGGCATTGCTATATCATGTGGTAATTCTCTGTTTAATTTTTTTAATAATAAATTTATTTTTTATGGGTTCAATTTGCCAACATACAGAATAACACCCAGTGCTCATCCCGTCAAGTGCCCCCTCAGTGCCCGTCACCCATTCACCCCCACCTCCCACCCTCCTCCCCTTCCACCACCCCTAGTTCATTTCCCAGAGTTAGGAGTCTATATTCTGTCTCCCTTTCTGATATTTCCTACCCATTTCTTCTCCCTTCCCTTCTATTCCCTTTCACTATTAAATATATTCCCCAAATGAATGAGAACATATAATGTTTGTCCTTCTCTGATTGACTCATTTCACTCAGCATAATACCCTCCAGTTCCATCCACGTTGAAGCAAATGGTGGGTATTTGTCATTTCTAATGGCTGAGTAATATTCCATTGTATACATAAACCACATCTTCTTTATCCATTCATCTTCCGATGGACACCGAGGCTCCTCCCACAGTTTGGCTATTGTGGCCATTGCTGCTAGAAACATCGGGGTGCAGGTGTCCTGGCATTACATTGCATCTGTATCTTTGGGCCCAACAGTGCAATTGCTGGGTCGTAGGGCAGGTCTATATTTAACTCTTTGAGGAACCTCCGCACAGTTTTCCAGAGTGGCTGCACCAGTTCAGATTCCCACCAACAGTGTAAGAGGGTTCCCTTTTCTCCCCATCCTCTCCAACATTTGTGGTTTCCTGCCTTGTTAATTTTCCCCATTCTCACTGGTGTGAGGTGGTATCTCATTGTGGTTTGGATTTGTATTTCCCTGATGGCAAGTGATGCAGAGCATTTTCTCATGTGCGTGTTGGCCATGTCTGTGTCTTCCTCTGTGAGATTTCTGTTCATGTCTTTTGCCCATTTCATGATTGGATTGTTTGTTTCTTTGCTCTTGAGTTTAATAAGTTCTTTATAGATCTTGGAAACTAGCCCTTTATCTGATACGTCATTTGCAAATATCTTCTCCCATTCTGTAGATTGTCTTTTAGTTTTGTTGACTGTATCCTTTGCTGTGCAAAAGCTTCTTATCGTGAGGAAGTCCCAATAGTTCATTTTTGCTTTTGTTTCCTTTGCCTTTGTGCATGTATCTTGCAAGAAGTTACAGTGGCTGAGTTCAAAAACGGTGTTGCCTGTGTTCTCCTCTAGGATTTTTTTTTTAAATTTTTATTTATTTATGATAGTCACACAGAGAGAGAGAGAGAGAGAGAGGCAGAGACATAGGCAGAGGGAGAAGCAGGCTCCATGTACCGGGAGCCCGATGTGGGATTCGATCCCGGGTCTCCAGGATCGCGCCCTGGGCCAAAGGCAGGCGCCAAACCGCTGCACCACCCAGGGATCCCTCTTCTAGGATTTTGATGGAATCTTGTCTCACATTTAGATCTTTCACCCATTTTGAGTTTATCTTTGTGTATGGTGCAAGAGAGTGGTCTAGTTTCATTCTTCTGCATGTGAATGTCCAATTTTCCCAGCACCATTTATTGAAGAGACTGTCTTTCTTCCAGTGGATAGTCTTTCCTCCTTTATCGAATATTAGTAGACCATGAAGTTGAGGGTCCACTTCTGGATTCTCTATTCTGTTCCATTGATCTATGTGTCTGTTTTTGTGCCAGTACCACACTGTCTTGATGACCACAGCTTTGTAGTACAACCTGAAATCTGGGATTGTGATGCCCCCAGCTATGGTTTTCTTTTTTAGTATTCCCCTGGCTATTCGGGGTCTTTTCTGATTCCACACAGATCTTAAAGTAATTTGTTCTAACTCTCTGAAGAGAGTCCATGGTATTTTGATAGGGATTGCATTAAACCTGTAAATTGCCCTGGGTAACATTGACATTTTCACAATATTAATTCTGCCAATCCATGAGCATGGAATATTTTTCCATCTCTTTGTGTCTTCCTCAATTTCTTTCAGAAGTGTTCTGTAGTTTTTAGGGTATAGATCCTTTACCTCTTTGGTTAGGTTTATTCCTAGGTATCTTATGCTTTTGGGTGCAATTATAAATGGGATTGACTCCTTAATTTCTCTTTCTTCAGTCTCATTGTTAGTGTATAGAAATGCCACTGACTTCTGGGCATTGATTTTGTATCCTGCCACGCTGCCAAATTGCTGTATGAGTTCTAGCAATCTTGGAGTGGAGTCTTTTGGGTTTTCTATGTATAGTATCATGTCATCGGCGAAGAAGGAGAGTTTGACTTTTTCTTTGCCAATTTGAATGCCTTTGATTTCTTTTTGTTGTCTGATTGCTGAGGCTAGGACTTCCAGTACTATGTTGAATAGCAGTGGTGAGAGTGGACATCCCAATCTTGTTCCTGATCTTAGGGGAAAGGCTCCCAGTGCTTCTCCATTGAGAATTATATTTGCTGTGGTCTTTTAGTAGATGGCTTTTAAGATGTTGAGGAATGTTCCCTCTATCCCTACACTCTAAGGAGTTTTGATCAGGAATGGATGCTGTATTTTGTCAAATGCTTTCTCTGCATCTATTGAGAGGACCATATGGTTCTTGGTTTTTCTCTAGCTGATATGATGAATCACATTGATTGTTTTATGAGTGTTGAACCAGCCTTGTGTCCCGGGAATAAATCCCACTTGGTCATGGTGAATAATCTTCTTAATGTACTGTTGGATCCTATTGGCTAGTATCTTGTTGAGAATTTTTGCATCCATGTTCATCAGGGATATTGGTCTATAATTCTCCTTTCTGGTAGGATCTTTGTCTGGTTTTGGAATTAAGGTGATGCTGTCCTCATAGAATGAGTTTGGAAGTATTCCATCTCTTTCTATCTTTCCAAACAGCTTTAGTAGAATAGGTATAGTTTCTTCTTTAAACATTTGATAGAATTCCCCCAGGGAAGCCATCTGGCCCTGGACTTTTGTGTCTTGGGAGGTTTTTGATGACAGCTTCAATTTCCTCCCTGGTTATTGGCCTGTTCAGATTTTCTGTTTCTTCCTGTTCCAGCTTTGGTAGTTTGTGGCTTTCCAGAAAAGCATCCATTTCTTCTAGATTGCCTTATTTATTGGCATATAGCTGCTCATAATATGTTTTTAGAATCGATTGTATTTCCTTGGTGTTGGTAGTGATCTCTCCTTTCTCATTCATGATTTTATTAATTTGAGTCTTCTCTCTCTTCTTTTTAATAAGGCTGGCTAATGGTTTATCTATCTTATTAATTCTTTCAAAGAACAAACTCCTGGTTTTGTTGATGTGTTCCACAGTTCTTCTGGTCTCGATTTCATTGAGTTCTGCTCGAATCTTTATTAACTCTCTTCTTCTGCTGGGTATAGGATCTATTTGCTGTTTTTTCTCTAGCTCCTTCAGGTGAAGGTTAGCTTTTGTATTTGAGTTCTTTCCAGGTTTTGGATGGATGCTTGTTTTGACATGTATTTCCCCCTCAGGACTGCTTTTGCTGTATCCCAAAGATTTTGAACGGTTGTATCTTCATTCTCATTAGTTTCCATGAATCTTTTTAATTCTTCCTTAATTTCCTGGTTGACCCTTTCATCTTTTAGCAGGATGGTCCTTAACCTCCACGTGTTTGAAGTCCTTCCAAACTTCTTGTTGTGATTTAGTTCTAATTTCAAGGCATTATGGTCTGAGAATATGCAGGGGACGATCCCAGTCTTTTGGTATCAGTTCAGACCCGTTTTGTGACCCAGTATGTGGTGTATTCTGGAGAAAGTTCCATGTGCACTTGAGAAGAATGTGTATTCAGTTGAGTTTGGATGTAAAGTTTTGTAGATATCTGTGAAATCCAATTGGTCCAGTGTATCATTTAAAGCTCTTGTTTCTTCGGAGATGTTGTGCATAGAACACCTATCAAGTGTAGAAAGTGCTAGATTGAAGTCACCAAGTATACGTGTATTATTATCTAACGATGTCTTAACTTTGGTTATTAATTGATATATTTGGCAGCTCCCACATTTGGGGCATATATATTGAGGATTGTTAGGTCCTCTTGTTGGATAGATCCTTTAAGTATGATATAGTGTCCCTCTTCAACTCTCACTACAGTCTGGGGGTAAATTTTATTTTATCTGATAATAAGGATGGCTACCCCTGCTTTCTTTTGAGGACCATTTGAATGGTAAATGGTTTTCCAACCTTTTAATTTCAGGCTGTAGGTGTCCTTCTAAGATGAGTCTCTTGTAGACAGCAAATAGATGGGTCCCGCTTTTTTATCCAGTCTTGACACCCTGCGCCTTTTGATGGGGTCATTAAGCCCATTCACGTTCAGAGTTACTATTGGAAGATATGAGTTTAGTTTCATCATGATATCTATTCACTCCTTGTTTTTTTGGATTGTTCCACTGGACTTCTTCTTAAAGGGGAATTTTAAGAGTCCCCCTTAAAATTTCTTGCAGAGTTGGTTTGCAGGTCACATATTCTTTCAGTTCCTGCCTGTCTTGGAAGCTCTTTATCTCTCCTTCCATTCTGAATGAGAGTTTTGCTGGATAAAGTATTCTTCATTGCATGTTTTTCTCATTTAGGACCCTGAATATATCCTGCCAGCCCTTTCTGGCCTGCCAGGTCTCTGTGGAGAGGTCTGCTGTTACCCTAATACTCCTCCCCATAAAACGCAGGGATTTCTTGTCTCTTGCTGCTTTAAGGATCTTCTCTTTATCTTTGGAATTTGCAAGCTTAACTATTAAATGTTGAGGTGTTGAATGGTTTTTATTGATTTTACGGGGAGATCTCTCTATTTCCTGGATCTGAATGCTTGTTTCCCTTCCCAGATAGGAAAGTTTTCAGCTATGATTTGTTCAAATACATATTCTGGCCCTCTGTCCCTTTCGGCGCCCTCAGGAACCCCAATTAAACGTAGGTTTTTCTTCCTCAGGCTGTCACTTATTTCCCTTAATCTAATCTCATGGTCTTTTAATTGTTTGTCTCTTTTTTCCTCAGTTTCCCTCTTTGCCATCAACTTGTCTTCTTTGTCACTCACTGGTTCTTCCACCTCGTTAACCCTCGTCGTTAGGACTTCTAGTTTGCATTGCATCTCATTCAATTGATTTTTAATTTCTGCCTGATCTAAATTCTGCAGTCATGAAGTCTCTTGCGTCCTTTATGCTTTTTTCTAGAGCCACCAGAAGCTTTATAATAGTGCTTCTGAATTGGCTTTCTGACATTGAATTGTAATCCAAATTTTGTAACTCTGTGGGAGAGAGGACTGTTTCTGATTCTTTCTTTTGAGGTGAGGTTTTCCTTCTAGTCATTTTGCTCAGTGCAGAGTGGCCAAAAACAAGTTGTATTGGGAAAAGGAGAAAAAGAGAGGAGAGAAAGAAGGAAAGAAAAGAGGAAAAGAAAAAAGAAAAAAGGAAGAAAAATAAAAAAGAAGAAAAAGAAAGAAAGGGGAAAAAAGGGTGGGGGAAGCAATCAGAAATCAAAAAGAAAAAAAAAAAACCCAAAAGACACGGTGGAGTATCTTCTGTTTCTGTATACTTTAAGTCCCTTGACTTCCCCTGGAACTTGTCTGTCTAGCTGGTCTTCTGGGGTGGGGCCTGTTGTGCTGATTTTCAGGTGTTAGCACTTGGGGGAACTGCACTGCCTCCTGCCTGGTGCAGGGCCTCAGTGGGGGTTGTTTACCCCATGAGGCCCCAGGAGGAACAACCACAGTGGTGCTAGCCAGCTTTGGAGCCCTGGATTCTGCTCCCACAGTAACTACAGAGCTCACCGTCTGCAGGGGCCTCGAAGCTCCGGGGGCGGGGCTGCTGATCTGCTTAGCTTGGGGCAGGAGCGTCCTTGCTGTCCTGGGCCCTCCTGGCCTCTGTCTGTCCCGGGGGAGGTCTGATCCTGGGCTTTGTCCCCAGTGCCCTGTGCTCCCGGCCAGGCAGCCCCCTCTCCAGAGCCGCCGAGCCCCTCCGAGCTGCTCCCGGGTGAAGCCGTGTGCGCTGCAGTGCTTTAGGGAGCTCGGCGCACTCCCCCCGGGGCGCACGTGACTGTTAGTGTCCCAGGGAGCCTGAGGGCATCCCCGCCCTCCTGGGGTCTTGCTCTAACTCCCTGGGAGCCCCTTTCTGTCTGGGGAGATTGGTGAAGCTCTTGCTTCTCTGGGATGTCCTGTCCTGGGGACACTCGCCGGGGCCTTAGCCTGGCTCCTCTCGGGGCCCCACCTCCTTGGATGCTTTTTGGTTTTTTATTTCTTTTTTCCCCCTGTCTTCCTACCTTGATAGAAGCGTGAACTCTTCTCACTGTATCATTCAGCTGTTCTCTCTTTAAATCTCAGGCCGAATTCATAGATTTTCAGGATGATTTGAAGGTTATCTCGGTAATTTGGTGGAGACAGGTGACTTGGCGACCCTACTCTTCTGCCATCTTCGCACATGGCCTCTGCTTAATTTTTTGAGGAACCACCATTCTATTCCACAGGAGCTACACCATTTTATTTTTATTTTTATTTATTTATTTATTTATTTATTTATTTTTTGCTACACCATTTTAAATTCCCACCAGCATTGCACAGGGATTCTAGTTGCTCCACATCCTCGCCAACACTTGATGTTTACTGATAATGACCATTCTAATGGATGTGAGGTCTGGCTCTTTACTTTTGATCTATCCTAAGTCAGCTTGGGTTGCCAAGTCCAGGAAACAGTGTTCTTTTTTTCCCCCTTGTCTCCCTCTAGGCTAGTTTCCCCTTTACTGAATCTGCACAGCCCCAACTTCATCTCATAACATTGGCAAAAGTCACCTGATAGTGTATTTGTCCAGTTAGACCATTATCTTCCAAGTTTGGGAACTACCATGGGTTCATTTTCATAGGCTCCATTCTAAACCCTGAGTTTCTCTAGTTGAGATTGCTCATTAAACTGTTTTGAATAAAAGATTATTCCCTCTCTGTAGGGAACTGGGCCACTGAACAAATTGGGTTTCTATTCTTCTCGGAAAAACACCTCATTTCTTACAAGATGGACAGAGCCCAAGCAGTTACTATATTTTGTTCTAGAAATCTGTGCATACCTATTCTGTGCATGACAAAAAGACCTATTCTTTTGAATGACGCATTCTCCAAAAGAAAGTTTTCCTGACATCCCTGTCTTTTGCTTTCTTCAAAATGTCAGTTAGCTTCTTCATCTTTAAGACCAGATCATCTCCAGACTGCTTGCATGCTTAGAAAGAAGTACTGAACTTCTTGTGGGCAAGCACAATCCCCTTGTAGGAGATGATACATAGGAGGTAATAGGAATAATGTGAACATTTCTTCCTCCTAAATAGAAAACAAGTTATAATTAAAGGAACTAGTTGATTAATTGAGCATTTGAATTGAATCAGCATCAGAATTTATAATTGTCAAAGATTAATGTGGTAGGCTTAGTTGATCAAAGGCAGATAGTTGGAAAGGATCGTCAGTCCTGAAGAACAGGTGGGATTTTAATTGGTGTAGAGAAGAGGGAGGTTATTGCATTTTGAGGGAACAATATGAAGGCCTAAACAGCATCCAAGGTCCAGTGAGAATCTTATGCTCTGGAATTCCTCTTAGGGAATAACAAGAGATAGAGATCGAGATAAAAGTTGGGACCAGACTAGGTCTATTAGTTTGCTAGGGCTGCCATAATAAAGTATCTCAGACTGTGTGATTAATACAACAGATTTACTTTCTCAGTCTGAAGGCTGAAAGTCCAAAATCAGGGAATGGGCAGGGTTGGTTCCTTCTAAGGGATGTGAGAGAAGACTCTTATGGAGGGCTTTTCCCTGTGTCTTCACACAATTTCCCCTCCATACATATCTGTGTCCTGATTTCTTCTTAAAAGGTCACTAATGAAATTGGGTTAGGGCCCACCCTAACAACCTCAATATATGCATTTTGCATCAGACAAAAAGCATATAACACTATAAGTCCTTGGATACCATCCTTTTATCTGAGTTCTAACAGAACATGGGAAAGAAATTCATACAATAAATGCAGTTTTGTTTATAATGTTTTTATTTGTTTTTAATCTGTTTTAATTTGTTTTTAATCTGGAAGTACAAGCAGAATGTGAACAATGTGAAAGGGATAAGAGTCAAGATGACTTAAGTTTTTCTTGACACGGGCAGAATGATGATGATCCCTGTTTCAGAAGTGAATGAGAGCAGAGATCATGCACAGTTTAGTATATTTCTAAGTTGTGTGTGTCTGCATGTGTGCGCACATGGGTATGCACATGCAGTTGTTAATCAGCCTTCTTTTTGCTAATTTTAAAAGCTTTTTAGGGCAGCCCCAGTGGCTCAGTGGTTTAGCGCCACCTTCGGCCCCGGGGTGAGATCCTGGAGACCCAGGATTGGGTCCCATATCGGGCTCCCTGCATGGAGCCTGCTTCTCCCTCTGCCTGTGCCTCTCTCTCTGTCTCTCATGCATAAATAAATAAAATCTTAAAAAAAAAAGCTTTTTAATTACTAATGAATTAATCCTTTTTCTGACATGTGTGACATATATTTCCCTGTTTCATCATTTGTCTCAACATAGTTTGCTAGACCAGGTTCTTTTATTTTTACCAGTGACATCTTGGGAAATTTTTAACTTATGGAAAGATACAAAGGGATAATGTAATAGACATGTTCCTACTTTCCCAAAATATTAACTAAAATTTGGTTAATTTTTCTCCATGCACTCTTTATTTTTTTTCCTTTTAGTTATTTCTTTAACTGAGGTACAATTTTAATACTAGTGAAGTGCATTTTTATGTATGAACTGGGTGGATTTTTACATCTGTATTCATATGTACAGATGTAATTTACTACTCAGATTAAGATGAAGAACATTTTCATACCCCTGAAGTTTCCAGATGATAACTACTGCTCTGCTCTGCACTATTCTAACATCATATGTCAGGAAAAAAGAATAACTTCATTTTTAACCACATATGAATGGAATCATATATAATCTGTACTCTTTTTCAGAGATAGGGGAGACCTGACTTGCTTCTCTGTACATAACACTGTTGAGATCATCAGTCTTGCTGTGTTTCACTACTTCCTTTTTATTGCTGGGCAGTATTTCATTATATAACTGTATGATGATTTATTTGCTTGTTCTTTTGTTGGTGAGTTTTTCACTTGTATTTTTTCATTTGAGGACTATTATAAATAAAGCCACTGTGAACTTTCTTTTGTGTCTCTTGGTATATCTTCATTTCTTTTGGTTCTACCTAGAAATAGAATGGCTGATTCATAGAATGAACATATGTTCAGCTTTAACATATACAACAATTAGCTTTCTAAAGTGCTTGAACCAATTAATACTACCAGTGTTCTGGCTATACCAAATTCTCACCAACACTTGCTACAATCAGTGTTTTTTATTTTAGTCATCCTGAGGCTATATCATGGTCTCTCATTGAAATTAATAGTTTGCTTCTCTGTAATAAATACTAATTGCAAGTACCATATTTGTGTTTTGGCTGTATAGATATTCTTTTATGTAAAATACTTGTTCTGATCTTTATCTTAATTAGATTCTTTGCTTTTATATTGATCAGAGTTTTTTCTGTATTATCAATATAAGTCATTTACTAGATGTGTATGTTGCAACTTTTTTGGATTCTGTGGCTTGACTTTTTGGGGTTTTTTGGTAATGTCTTTTGATAAACCAAGTTCTTAAATTTAATAAAGATCAGTATCAGGTTTTCTTTAATTATAGCTCTTTTTGCATCTTTTTGAAAGCTCTTTCCCTTCTCCAAGATCACACAAATATTCTCCTATGTTCTTAGCAGATGCTTGATTATTTGAGCTTGATCCACCTGCAGTTGTTTTTGTGTATGGTATAAGGTAGTGTCAAGATTCATATTTCCATGTGGATATCCAGTTGCACTAGCACCGTTTGTAGAAAAGACCATCCTCTGTCACTGAATTACAGCAAGGCCTTTGTTGTCAAGTAAGTGACTATATATATGATATATAGACTATGTATTCTACTTCTTTGATCCAATTATTTATCTTTTTCCTGGTACTTCACTGCCATAATTACTATTGCATTGCATTAAGTCATAAAGTATAGTAGTCGGAGGCCTTAAAATTTTACTTCTTCAAAAACTTTAGTCGCTAATTTAAGTCCTTTGTATTTTCATAGAAATTTCATCAGTTTCCATAAAAACTCTGGCTAGGTAATTTTTCAAAGTAGAGGTGAAGTCTCTTGACATTTTTCATTAGATTTATTCCTATGTATTTGATCTAATTTGTTTTAGCCTTTTTTTTTTTTTTTTTTTTATTTATTTATGATAGTCACACAGAGAGAGAGAGAGAGGCAGAGACACAGGCAGAGGGAGAAGCAGGCTCCATGCACTGGGAGCCCGATGTGGGATTCGATCCCGGGTCTCCAGGATCGCGCCCTGGGCCAAAGACAGGTGCTAAACCGCTGCGCCACCCAGGGAGATTTATTTAGAGTGAGCTTGCAAGTGTGGGGAGGGGCATAGAGAGAATCATAAGCCAACTATACGCTGAGCACGGAGCCTGATGCAAGGCTCAATTTCATGACCCTGAGATCATGACCTGACCCTAAATAAAGATAAGAGTCAGATGCTCAACCAACAAAGCCACCCAGGCCCCCCATTTTGATACTATTATAAATACTGTTTTTTATTTTTTTTTTAAGATTTTTATTTATTTATCCATGACAGACACACACAGAGAGAGAGGCAGAGACACAGGCAGAGGGACAAGCAGGCTCCACGCAGGGAGCACTATGTGGGACCTGATCCTGGGTCTCCAGGATCACACCCTGGGCCGAAGGTGGCGCTAAACCACTGGGCCACTGGGGCTGCCCAAATACTGTTTGTTTGGTTTTTTTTTTTTCCAAATACTGTTTTTTAATTTCATTTTCTAATTGTTGGTTTATTAAAATATAGTGGATTTTTAATATTCTTATATCAAGCTATTTGTTAAATTCACTTATTCTGGTAACTTATTTGTAGATCCTTTTGGATTTTAAGTATGTGCAATCATATCTTTTGCAAATAAAGACATTTTTACTAGTTCCTTTCCAATCTTTATATCTTTAATTTCTTTTTAGCCTTATTCTTGTCTTTCCACTGCAAGGTTGAATACAAGTGATGATAATAGAAATCCTTTTCTTATATTTCAACCCAAGGGAGGAGCTCAATATTTCACCATTGAGTCTGGATTTAACTATAGGATTTTATTATACACCATTTGTTAGAATAAAGAAGTTCTGGGACACCTGGGTGGTGGCTCAGCGGTTGGGCATCTGCCTTCAGCTCAGGGCCTGATCCAGGGGTCCCAGAATCGAGTCCCACATCGGGCTCCCTACAGAGAGCCTGCTTCTCCTTCTGCCTGTGTCTCTGCCTCTCTGTGTCTCATGAATAAATAAATAAAATCTTTTTTAAAAAAAGTTCTGTTTTTGGTTTCCTGGGAGTTTTTAATTATACATAGATATTAAACTTTGAAATGCTTTTTCTACATCTAGTGAGATCATATCATTTTCTTCCTTTATTCTTTGTTAACAAGGTGAACAATGTTTAACTAATCTTGGATTCCTGAGATAATTCCCACATGGTCATAAAATACTGTCCTTTAATATGTTTCTAGATTCAATTTTTTTATATTTCAGTTTGTATTTTTGAATGTGCATTAGTGGAGAGATAATTGGCCCAAACTTTTCCTTTCATGTAATGTCTTGGTTGAGTTTTGGCATCAATATTATGCTCTCATAAAAAGCAGGTCCTCATTTTCTTTTCTCTGGAAGAGTTTAAGATTGCTGTTATTCTTCCTTAGATGTTTGGGAAAATATGCCAATAAAGCAACCTGGCCTTGAGGTTTCTTTGTAGTTGGTTTTTAATTATAAATTCAATTTCTTTAATAAGCATAAGAAAATCTGAATAATCTTATTTTTGTGTTCTTTTTTTAGCTTTATGGAGGTATAATTCACATACCATACAATTCATATGTTTAAAATATACAGTTCAGTGGATTTTTAGTTTATTAGCTGTTGTACAGTCATCATCACAATCAATTTTAGAATATTTTTATCACCTAAGAAAACAAACAAAACCAAAAAAAAATGTACCATTAGCTATCACCCCGCCATCCCAACATTCCCCACTCCAGCCAAAAGTAACCACTAATTTTGTTACTATAGATTTGCCTAGTATGCACATTTCAAATAAGTTAAATTGTATATAATATTTGGACTTTGTGACTTTCTTTCACTTAACATAATTTTCTCAAGGTTTCATTGTAAGGATATACTACATTTTATTTATCCATTCATCAACTAATGGACATTTGGGTTGTTTCTGTCTTTTGGCTGTTGTGAATAGTACTGCTATTAACATTCAAGACTTGTGTACATATATACAAGATATGTTTTTCCTTTCCAGTTTTGATTTTTTTTTCTTCCCTATATGCTTGGGCTAGAACTTCCAGTGTAATAAATGGAATTGGTTACAGTAGGCATACTTGTCTTATTTTTTATCTTTGGAAGAAAACATCCTGTCTTTTAGCATTATGCATGATGCTAGCTCTGGGTTTATCATAACTGCTTTTTTTTTTTCCAGTAAATTCTACCCCCAATGTCCACAATGAACTCACAGCCCTGAGACCAAGAGTCACATGCTCTACTGAGTGAGCCAGCCAGGTTCCCCATAAATGCTTTTTTCATTGTGTTGAGGAAGTTCTCTTTTATTCCTAGTTTGTTGAGTGTTTTTTTTTTCTTTTTTTTATCATGAAAGGGTATTAGATTTTGTTAAATGCTTTTTCTGTAATCAACTGAGATGATCATGTGGCTTATTTCTTCATTCTATTACTGTAGTATGTTACATAGATTGATTTTCATTCAGTGAGCCACCTTCATATTCCTGGGATAAATCCTACCTAGTCATGGTGTATAATCATTTTAATATACTGCTATTCTATTTGCTTATATTTTATTGAGGAATTTTGCATCTTATTCATAAAGGATATTGATCCTTAATGCCCTCTTATGATTTGTCTGGCTTTAGTTCAAAGTAACTCATAGAATAAGCTAAGAAGATTCCCTCTTCTATTTTTTGGAAGAGTTAGAGAAGGATTTATGTTAATTCTTCTTAGACACTTGGTAGAATTCATCAGTGAAGCCATCTGGTCATCAGTAAGCTTTTCTTTATGGGGAGGTTTTTAATTACTAATTCAGTCTCCTATGGATCTGTTCGTATTTTCTATTTCTTTTTGAGTCAGCTTTAGTACTTTGTATGTTTCCAAGAATTTGTCCTTTTCCTCTAGGCTATCTCATTTGTTGGTATACAGTTTTTTATAGTACTTTCTGATAGTCCTTTTTGTTTCTGAAAGGTTGGTAGTAACATCCCCCACTTTCATTTCTTATTTTAGCAAATTTGAGTGTTGTTAAAAGTTCATCAATTCATTTGATTTTTCAAAGAACCAGCTTTGTTCTGTTGATTCTATTGTTATTCTGTTATTTTTGTTTGTTTGTTTGCCCTAATCTTTATTATTTCTTTCTGCTAGTTTGTTTAGTTCACACTTATTTTTTCCAGTTGCTTAAGGTGTACAAGTAGGTTATTGATTTGAGATCTATTTATTTATTTAAAATTTTACCTATTTAGGGGATCCCTGGGTGGCGCAGCGGTTTGGCGCCTGCCTTTGGCCCAGGGCGCGATCCTGGAAACCCGGGATCGAATCCCACGTCAGGCTCCCAGTGCATGGAGCCTGCTTCTCCCTCTGCCTGTGTCTCTGCCACTCTCTCTCTCTCTCTGTGACTATCATAAATAATAAAATAAAAATTAAAAAAAAAATTTAAAATTTTACCTATTTATTCATGAGAGACAGAGAGAGAGGCAGAGACACGGCAGAGGGAGAAGCAGGCTTCCTGCGAGGAGCCTGATGTGAGACTCAATCCCAAGACCCCAGGATCACACCCTGAGCCAAAGGCAGACACTTAACCACAAGCCACCCTGGTGCCTCTAATTTAAGATCTTTTAAAATATAGGTTTTACAGCTATAAATTTCCCCAATAAGTACTGTATTAGCTGTATCCCATGACTTTTGATGTATGTTGTGTTTTCATTTTCATTTCTCTCAAAGTATTTTGTAATTCCCTTGTTAGTATTCTTCAATCTTTTGGGGGTTTCTTTAGAATGTGCTGTTTCATTTCACATATTTTTGAAATTCCCAATTTTCCTTCTCATTGATTCCTTGTTTTATTTTATTTTCATCATAGGAGATATATAATTTTAACCTTTAATATGTATTAAGACTTGTTTTGTGACCTAATGTGTAATCTATATTGGAGAGTGTTCATGTGTACTTGAGAAGAATGTGTATGCCACAGGTGTTGGCCTGGGTAGTCTTGTAGATATTTATCTTTGTATCTGTCTTGGTCTAATTGATACAGTATTAAGTGTGCTTTTCCCATATTAATTTTCTATTTAGTAGTTCTATCCATTATGAAAGTGGGGCATTAAAATTTACAGCTGTTATTGTTGAAGTGTTTGTCTTTTTAATTATTAGTTTTTTCTTCATGTGTTTGTATTTTAGGTATGTTTATAATTATTATATTGTCTTCATGTATTGATGCTTTTACCATTATAAAATGTCCTTATTCTCTCCTATTTTTGCCTTAAGGTCTATTTTGTCTGTTCCTAATATAGGCAGTCCAGGGTTCTGTTGGTTACTGCTTACATAGTATATCTTTCACCAGTCTTAATTTCACGCTATTGTGTCTTTAAATGTAAAGTGTCTCTAGCAGACAGTATATAATTGGATAATGGTCTTTTTTTTTTTTTAATCTATTCTGCCAGTCTCCACTTTTTAAGTATTTAGCCACTAACATTTAATGTGATTACCAATAAGTAGCATGTATGTCTTCCATTTAGACATTTCTTTTCAGTATATGACAAGTCCTTTTTGTTTTTATATTTCAGTTTTTTTTTTGCTTTTTTATTGAACTAATATTTCCTAGTGTACCATTTTATTATTTTCCTAGTGTACCATTTTAATTACCTTGTGACTTTACTGCATTTTTTCCATTAGTTGTTATCTTAATGCTAACATCTTAACCATGACAGTCTTACTCAGATGAATACCAACTTATAATTTCAAGAATATTCTAAGTCTTTTTTTTAAGTCTTTTTTTTTTTTTAATTTATGATAGTCACACAGAGAGAGAGAGAGGCAGAGACATAGGCAGAGGGAGAAGCAGGCTCCATGCACCAGGAGCCCGATGTGGGATTCGATCCCGGGTCTCCAGGATCGTGCCCTGGGCCAAAGGCAGGCGCTAAACCGCTGTGCCACCCAGGGATCCCTAATTTCAAGAATATTCTAAAACCTTCCTCCTCTATAGTTCCATCCCCTTCTTCTTTGTGCTGTTATTATCTAAATTACATTTTTATGCATTGTGTGAGATTTTTAATTACTGCTTTATGCAGTTTTCTTGAAATCATATAGGAGAAAAATAAATACCAAAAAAATATGCTTATAGAGCCCTTTGTATTTTCAGCTGTGTAGTAACTTTTACCTACATAGTTTTCTTTATTCATATTGATTTGAGCTATTATCTAATGCATTCTCATTACAAAGTGAATGACTTCTCTGTTAATGTTTCTTATATGGCAGGTGTACTAGTGACAGATTTTCCCAGTCCTTGTTTTTTTGGGACTTCCATAATTTCTTCTCCACTGTTGCTGAATGTTGAAGTCTTGATTGATAGACTTTCCTTTCATCCTTTAAAATTTGTTATACCACTGTCTTCTGGTCTCCCCAGTTTCTGATGACAAATCAACTGTTAACTTTATTCAGGAGCATTTAAAAGTGATGTCAGTTCCCTTTTGCTGCTTTCAAGATTTACTCTGTTTTTCTGCCCCTTTTCCTCTCTCCTCCTCCTCCTTTCATGTGGATATTGCTGTTTTTGAATATTTGATTTTTTCCCACAGGTCACTGAGGCTTTTTGTTCATTTTCCCTGCTTTTAACTTTCTGTCCTCAGATTGTATCATCTCACTAGGTTTATATTCAAAATTGGTTCTTCATGTTCAGATCTACTGTTAAGACTTTTAGTGAATTTTTCACTTCTATTACTGCATTTTCATATTTTGGATTTCAAATTTTCAAATTCTGTTATTTCAGAATTTCAGCTTGCTTTTTCATCATATATATATTATTTTCTGTCTATATGTATCCTTTATTCCGTGAAAATGTGTTCTTATACCTTTTTTTTGTTTTTTTTAGGTACGGTTTTCTTTAGTTATTGGTATATAAGTTTATTGAAAGTCTTTGTCTAGTAAGTCCAGTGTCTGGACTTCCTCAGAGACAGTTTCTACACTGTTTTATACATATACTTTTTCATTTGTTTGTCTTAAATTTTTGTTGAAAACTTGACATTTAAAATATATTGTGTTGATTTATCATCATAATATCACTCCACCACAGCTGTCATTTGTTTAGTGACTCTGTTGAATGGATTCTGTACAACCTATATTCTTTGTCATGTCTGGCCACTGACGTCTCCACTCTATTAGCTAAATAGTCAGCTAATAATTGGACAATAATTTCCTTAAGTTCATGTAACCGGTAAGGCTCTAATCTTTGCCAAGATGCATATGTTGGGGCATCCCTTCAACAGTTAGCCTGGCATTTACTATTTTGTATTCACCTTCACTTTTCACAGAGCCACAAGGTTAATGAGAAGCAAGTTTAGTACTTTCTCATAGCCCAGGGCATATGTGCCACCTTGTAGATTCCCAGAGAGATGTCTGAGCTTTTCAAAGCCCCTTCTATATATATCATGCTTCAGCTTTTCCTTTTAAGCTTTTTAATTAGACTGTTGTTCCCTTTAATTGTTACAAACTGCCTGAGGTAGCTATGATGGTAAACAATATCTCATGAGTTTTTTTCTTTCTTAACTAATGTCATGCTCCCCAGAGAAAATGCTGTATGCAGTGGGCAAGCTTTGAGTTATGTGAAATGAAGACAGCTATATGAGTGGGATGTTCCAGGGAGCTACAAGACAAGTCAAATAATGACAGTTCTCTGAGGCTTATCTTCTAATTTAACCTCAGTTTTAGGCACTAAGAATTTACATCTCACCATTTAGATACTTTATTACTTAGGAGAGATAAAGTAGATGGGTCTGGGCAACATTTGAAAACTATGTGCAAGGGGACACAACCAATACATTAAGTTATTTGTTGTTGTTTTTTAATAATAAATTTATTTTTTATTGGTGTTCAATTTGCCAACATACAGAATAACAATTGCCAACATACAGAATAACAACATACAGAATAACATCCCGCCAAGTGCCCCCCTCAGTGCCCATCACCCATTCACCCCCACCCTCCGCCCTCCTCCCCTTCTACCACCCCTAGTTCATTTCCCAGAGTTAGGGGTCTTTATGTTCTGTCTCCCTTTCTGATATTTCCTACCCATTTCTTCTCCCTTCCCTTCTATTCCCTTTCACTATTATTTATATTCCCCAAATGAATGAGAACATATAATGTTTGTCCTTCTCCGATTGACTCATTTCACTCAGCATAATACCCTCCAGTTCCATCCACGTTGAAGCAAATAGTGGGTATTTGTCGTTTCTAATGGCTGAGTAATATTCCATTGTATACATAGACCACATCTTCTTTATCCATTCATCTTTCGATGGACACCGAGGCTCCTTACACAGTTATTTGTTTTATTGACCTTTCCCTAAATAAGCAATATATCTATATATGTATGAGTGGATTTAAGCAGTGACTATTATTTCCCTACACTAGCAAGTAGCACATGGGGCAGGAAAGGACTTCCTTCAATTTCTCCCCCAGTCATCTCTATGAACAGACTAGGTTCCTGGAGAAAATTTCACGAAAAGCTAGAAATCACACTATGTCTGTGACACACACCACCTCCTCAGGGACTTCATACTCTAACATTTGTGCACATGTGGCCTTTAGCAGGTTGTTAATATTTTTCTAGCTTTATCTTCCTTTCATCTTATATGAAGTTTGGTAGCATATGGTCCAGTAAACAAACAAGCAGGTCCTGATTCTCCCTAAAGATACCTGTCTCTCTCCTGATTCAAATTGTTTGTTAAGCCGTTTTATTTCTCTGATGAATTAAAAAAAAAACCAAAAACCTTCATTTTTCAACCTGCCTACCTTTGCTTTTATTGTAAGGATGATAGTATTGCTCTTTTCAGCTCTCTACATCTGAGCTAAAACCCAGAGCTACACTGTATGATTGTAGTCTTTTCTAATTTGATGAGACTTACTGTTTTTATTTCCAATACGCAAAATGCACCAGAAAATGATTTGTTATAATTAGGTTATCCTATATGTTTCAGTTACTCAAATTGTTATTTATATCATTTAAACCTTCTGTATCAGTGATCAGCAAACTTCATCTGTAAATGTCAGATAGTAGGCTTAATGGGAGATACGGTCTTTTTGGAAATATTGAACTCTATGGTTGTAGTGCTGTAGCAGTCGTAGATAATATATAAACAAATGAATGTGACTGTGTTCCAATAAAATCTTACTTACAAAACAAAACAAAAAAAAATGAGCAGACCAGATTTTCCCTCTTGGCTGCTGCTGACCCCTTTCTAAATCTCTATTGGTGTTTTCAGTCACCTTGCCCTGTGAGTTGTGTTAAAATTATTTATAATTAATTATGGATCCATCTCTCATTTCTATCAACTTTGTTTATATATAGTTGATTCTTACTATTCTCAGGGGTTTTCTATAAAATTGCTGTGATCACTAAATTAGCAAATACTGAATCATTGCTTCTAGAGTAAAGACAAGGTTAAGTTCCTGTGTTTCTAGTCACATTTTGGTCAACCATTCAACATACAACCTTGTTTTATGTGTGTTTCTGTTTACAAATATCTTATTTAATATATTACTTCATGAACAAGGACTATAGCTAAGAGCAGCATAATTAATTCTCAAAATTTATCTAACACCCTTGATCTCTCTAAGGCATATCACAACCTTCTTGCACTCAGGAATACTAGACAGCATATCTGCATTACATGGGTGGAGGAGCATTTTAAAAATGAAAACACCAAGCAAAAGCACAAAAATGCAAAGAATATGATAAATAGATTGCAAAACAAACATTTGACAAAGCATTATCCTGTTCAGCTCCAGCTGGGAAAATGTGTTGGACACTCAAATTTTTTACCTTTCTCCAAGTGTCCATAAATATTACAAAGTCATGAGTATTGAGGTTAGTAGTATATTTTAGTGAAGTAAATTTACAGATACAGCACCTGCAAATAATGAGAATTGACTGTATTTAGAAGCTAAGTTTTCAAATGCATAACAATTTATGTTTCTTACATCTTCTGTTAAAAGGATCATAAATAATTACCATTTTATTTTTTTTAAGATTTTATTTATTTATTCATGAGAGACACAGAGAGAGAGAGAGGCAAAGACACAGGCAGAGGGAGAAGCAGGCTTCATGCAAGGAGCCTGACGTGGGACTCAATCCCGGGTCTCCAGGATCACACCCTGGGCTGAAGGCGGCGCTAAACCGCTGAGCCACCCAGGCTGCCCAGTTACCATGTTTAATGATAATTTCTTACTCTTATTGTTTTCATAGTAACATAACCACACCAACTTTCTTTTGGCTGATAATTATGTATATTTTTTCGATCTACGTATATCCCTCTCTGTTAATTGTGTTTTCTCTGTTGTTTTTAGTCTTTCCTTTAATTGATTGGATAGTCCAAAAGTTGGCAAATCTTGTCTGTAATGGGTCAGATAGTTTTGATAGTCATAAGGTCTCCAATAGAATTACTAGACTCTGTGGTTACAGCACAAAAACTACCATGAACAGTACAGAATGATGGGGGTGGGTGGGTGGCTATGTTGCAAGAAAACTTTATTTATTAAAGAAGTGGCAAGCTAGATTTGGCCACAGGTCATAATCTGTTGACTCTTACCCTACAATATGCCCAGGGTAGATATTAGGGTGTTGGATAAAAATTGTAGGAAATTTATCATTTTTGCTTTAAAAAAATTTTTTAAAACAAAGTTTAATATACTTAGAGTATGTGCAGAGAACTCACAAATATATAGAAATTAAGTTATAAACATTTTTACTCATTGACTACCTCCAAAATATAAGTTAAAGTTAGATTCAAAATAAGCATTCTTTATGTTCATTTTTTTAAGATTTTATTTATTTATTCATGAGAGACACACAGAGAGAAGCAGAGACAGAGGCAGAGGGAGAAGCAGACTCCCTGTGGGGAGCCCAATGTGGAACTTGATCCTAGGACCCCAGGATCATGAACTGTGCCAAAGACAAATGCTCAATTAATGAGCCACCCAGGCGCCCTATTCATTTGTTTTAAATTCTTTACAGTAAAGTTAAGAATTGTTTTTATGAGTATGTCACCTAATTTTGAACCCTTCAGATTGAACAGAAGTGTACTGTTACAGGCATCAATATCATTCAAGGATGTGACTGTGGAATTCACCCAAGAGGAGTGGCGGCAAATGGGTCCTATGCAAAGGACCCTATATAGAGATGTGATGCTGGAGAACTACAACAACCTAGTCTCAGTGGGTGAGCATATAAATATAACTTACCCTCATCACACCATATTGAAGGCATTTCCTTTTTATGCACTAATATATATGAATATTTAGATTGTAATGTCTTTGAGGCATTTCATTCAGGAGTATAAAATTAACTAAGCCTCTTGAGAATTAAGAGGAGTTGTCAATTCCACATGATGATTTTAAATCAGGATCTTCAGGGTGCTACTTCTGAAGCTGTATCTTTTTACAATTAAGAAACCAAAAGCTCAAAAAAAAAAAAAAGAAAAGAAAAGAAACCAAAAGCTCATCATCTGTCCTAAGTACTCCATTGTTCTCTGTCTACAGGGAACTGCATTTTTAAACCAGCAGTAATCTTCAAGTTGGAGCAAGGAGAGGAGCCTTGGTTGTTGGAGGAAGAATTCTCAAACCAGAGCCACCTAGGTGAGTTACTAAGCACTAGCAGACAGAATTCTCTTGGGGTATTTAAAACTCAAGAAGGTGGGATCCCTGGGTGGCGCAGCGGTTTGGCGCCTGCCTTTGGCCCAGGGCGCGATCCTGGAGACCCGGGATCGAATCCCACGTCAGGCTCCCTGCATGGAGCCTGCTTCTCCCTCTGCCTATGTCTCTGCCTCTCTCTCTCTCTCTCTGTGACTATCATAAATAAATAAATAAATAAATAAATAAATAAATAAATAAAAAAAACCTCAAGAAGGTCAGTTTAGGAATAAACACCTTTGTATTTCAAGACTTTTTCTTTTAGGCTCAAAGACCAAAAAAGCACCAATCAAAAGAAAATGATTAATAAACCTGACTACATAAAAATTGAAAACTTTGTTTATAAGAGATACTATTAAAAGGATGAGAAGAAAAAAAAAAGGATGAGAAGACAAGCACAGAGTACCAGAATAGGTATATAGTACAAGTATCCTTGAAAGGATTAGTATCCTGAAAATGTTAAAACTTTCACAAGTCAACATAGGAAAAGGTGGCAACCCAATTGAAAAATAAGCAGAAGACTGAACAGGAACTTTTAAATGGCCATTAAATCTTGGAAAATATGTTCAAGCTTTCATTAGCTTTCATGGATTTCAAAATAAAATACAAAGCAAAAGGAGAAACACAGTACGAGATGAGATTAACAATATGGCAAAGCCAAATCCTGATGGGGATATGAAATATTAAAGAATCTTTCTGATGGAAAATGTAAACTGGTAAAACCCCTGTGTTACCAAGTCAGGTTAAAGTTTTATATAACCTGTGAGCAAAGAATTCTTTTCCTAACTATATGCCCTCCCAAAAGGCATGATTGTATTCCCTAGGATGAATAAAACAATATTTATGGAAATATTGTTTGTTTTTGTTAAAAATTGAGTTCATCAGCAGTAGATGAAGAGTTATATTCCTTAAGGGAAAATTAGGTACATAATCTTAAAAGAAACCAAACAATGTAAATATGCATGTATGGTTACATTTGTGTAGATGTCAGAAATGCAAAACTCAATTATGTTTTTGGGAATTCATACATTGATGGTAAAACCTCAAAAAAAATCAAAGAAACAATTACATAAATATTAGAAGCATAGTCAACTCTTAAGCATGAAGAATTGTAACTAGGCAGAGATAAATAGGGATTTTTGCAGAGCCATTTTTGTGTTGTGTTTCTCGGCATGTTTTTTTTTTTTTTTTTAACTCAAGTTAACATACAGTGTAGTATTGGTTTCAGTTTGACATTGTTTTGTATTACACTAGTGTTAACTCTGTACTGTTAAGTTGCACATATAAGTTTTATGCAGATATAAATTATGTTTCATACTTAAGAAAGTGAAGAGATGAACCAAAAATAGTAGATGGTATTTACAACTCCTAAAAATCTCAAAGGACAGCCATCTATAATGCATAAATTATTTTGACTTTCTTAAGTGCCGTCTTTGCAGTAAAGCCTTCCATGATACCCCATTTAAAATCATATCCCTCGGAGCACTTCAATGGCTCAGTTGGTAGAGCATGCAACTCTTGATTTCAAGGTCTTGAGTTCAAACCCCACACTGGGCATAGAGCCTACATATATACATGCATACATAAAATACATGAACTCCTCATATCAAATTAAAGTGTGGAAATTTAGGATGAGATGATCAGGTTCACTTATCATTGAATTTTGATAAAATAAAGGTACCAAAGCAGAATTGAGCAGCAAATCTAATTTAGTTGCAAGAAGGATTTTCCTTTTGTCAGTTTTATATTTGTTTGTACTTCCATGACTTATTACTATGAGATGGATTAGATCCTGAGCTGCTTCATTTAATCATGAGGAAAGTTGAAATCAATTTTGATTTGATGTTGAAGGATTGAATAGAAATAAGAGATATCAAATTGGAAGTAGTAGACTCTTGAGTAGTCTATCAGTATATCCTAGGTAGCATAGGACTATAATATATTTCCTCAAAGCAAACTCTTCCCCTGTTGGTCCTAATCTATCAGTGTTCATTATCTCCTAATTATTTTGTTGCTGAACTTAAGTTTATATAGTTTTGTTGTGTTCATCCCATTATCTGGTTTTCCTGTTGCTCAAAATAACCACGCCTATAAAGTCTAATTTCTATTCTTTCTCCACCTCAGTTGGAAGGGCAACTTATCACAATCCAAATACAGATAGGTATTTATTACCAGTTTCCTCTCTCATTTTCACTGTACCAATAAGTTTTTTAAAGAAGGGTGAGGACACACACACACATAAATTATTTAATCTTGGAAAACGAAAAAACAAAATGCAATATAGGTTATTTGTCTATAGGTCCCTCCCATAATAAATGTAAGATTCTTAAGATGTTTTCAATTTATCTCTGTTTTAGAAGATTACAGAGATGATGACCTGATGAAGAGGAACAAGAAAATCAAAGATAAACACTTGCAGGAAATAATACTCATCAATAATAAACCATTGACTGGAGAGGAAGAGGAAGTTTGGGGAAAACAATTTAATCTGCACATAGCTCCTGTTTCAACAAAAATGTCCCATAAATATGACTCGTGGGGAGTAAATTTGCAAAAAATTTCCCAATTTGTCATTAATAGTAGAACTTACCTAACCAAAAAAACAAATTGCTATAGTGTATGTGAAAATTTGTCTTTCAAAATTAAGTTTGAGACAACTCATACTGAAGAGGAATTTCATGAATATAATAAAAATGGGAAAGCTCTTAGTTATAAGGAAAATCTTCCTGAGAATCAAAAGTGTCAAACGTTGGAGCAAGCTTTTAAATATAATGCAATTGGAAAAGCCTTCTATGATGAGGCTACTTGTGTTACACATAAGAGTATTCATACAAGAGAAAAATCCTATAAAGATGAATGTAGGGAAAACAAAAAAACAACTATCTTTGACTGTAAAAGAACTGGGATAGAGGAGAAATGCTCTCCTTTTAACCAATATGGGAAATCCATCTGTGAGAAGTCAGCTCTTAAGGAATATAGTAAGTTTAACATGGCTATGAAACAAAATGAATGTAATGCAAGTGGAAATAATTTCAACAGGAAGTCACACCTCACTCAACTTCAGAGAATTATCACAGAAGAGAACCCATTGGTGTGTAATGAAAGAACACAAACTGAGGATAAATCCTCTGAGTATCATAAAAGCAGGAAATCCTACCAGATATCAGCTCACAAAGTACACCAGAGAACTCACTCTGAGATAAAACCCTATAAATGTAAAGAATGTGGTAAATCCTTCTTTCAAAAAGGACATCTCATTCAACATCAGAGAACTCACACAGGAGAGAAACCATTTGAATGTAATGAATGTGGAAAAACTTTCTCCCAGAAGTCACACCTCAGTACACATCGGAGAATTCACACAGCAGAGAAACCCTATAAATGTAATGAATGTGGGAAAACATTTGTCCAGAAGTCAACCCTCAGGGGACATCAGAGAATTCATACAGGAGAGAAACCCTATAAATGTAGCGAATGTGGGAAAACTTTTGTTCAAAAGTCAACCCTCAGAGATCATCATAGAATTCACACAGGAGAGAAATCTTTTCAGTGTAAAGAATGTGGGAAAACTTTTGGTCAGAAGTCAAACCTTAGAATACATCAGAGAACTCACAGCGGTGAGAAAACATATCAATGTAACGAATGTGAAAAATCCTTCTGGAGAAAAGACCATCTTATTCAACATCAGAAAACACACACAGGAGAGAAACCATTTAAATGTAATGAATGTGGGAAGACTTTTGCCCGGACATCAACCCTTAGAGTGCATCAAAGGATTCATACTGGGGAGAAACCATTTAAGTGTAATGAATGTGGCAAAAAATTCGTCCGGAAGGCGATCCTTAGTGATCATCAGAGAATTCATACAGGGGAGAAACCTTTTCAGTGTAACAAATGTGCGAAAACTTTTGGCCAGAAATCAAACCTCAGAATACATCAGAGAATTCACAATGGGGAGAAATCTTATGAAGGTAATGAATTTGGAAAGTTATATAAGAAGTCAACTCTAAATGTTTGCCAGAGAATTCAGGAGGGCGGAAAACCCCATTGATAAAATAACTTTGGAAAATCCGTATGGTTGAAGGACCAAGCCATTTGACTCCAGGAAACCCACACAGGAGAGAAACTATATAAATATGAACGTAGGAAGAATTTTATCCAAAAAGCAATCCTGAAAGGATATCAGAGAATACACATAGAATGATAATTCTTTTAGGATACTATGGAAAGCCCTTTTGAATGAAGCCATGTCCTTTAAATAACTCACACAAAATTTCCAGGTCTCCTTTTGCTCCAAGTAGGGCTTTGGGACTGTGGATTTTCATGTTTTATGCCACACCCAGTCATGACAAGAGACCTCGCTGATGAACTACTAGGATGCTGTCACAATAGAATGGAGATGACCCAGGACAACCTGGAGTATCATGTTGTAACATGGCACAGCTTTTACAAGGTAAAAGCCAGGGTGCCTGAAATGTACAACAAAATTCTCGTTCATATCTTTACTTTTTGAACATTTTGTGATCAAGCAGTAAGCTTGTATTCTGTTGAGCTCTCACATATTCATGTCTGTTTCCTTTTGAACATAATTTAGCCATCCCGCTGTTGGGGAGGTAGAAAGTTACTGTGTAAGCCAAGCTTACATCAGTCAGTGGGTACAACACTTATTAAAGGGTTGGTGTTGTGAGGAGTCTCTCTAAGATCATCAGAGAATTCATTAAAAAAAAAAAAATCTCCCTTCAGTGTAATGAAATAGATGCCACCTGTTAAAAGGCTTTCAGTGAACCTAAAAAGTTGAAAAAAATTTTGGTTGAAGCTGCTCTCCCTTCACGCTTTGTTGTACCTCTCTATGCCCCAATATCAGCTGTTTCAAGGAAAATAAATTTTCCTGACTCCAAAGGGGACATATATTCATTGGCACCCACCCAAATATTTGGGGGAACTTTAAGGGAGAAGAGAGGCTCAAACTTTTATGGTTTTATGGGATACAAGTGCCCAAGTCAAAATTTTACCACTTTACGTGGAAGTAAGAAGGATCTAGATTTAGAAAATGCTGTTAGGGCAGGGGTTACAGTAGGAGGGGGTGAAATGAATGTGACCCTGTGAATAAATGAGGCCTTTAGGCCAGTGCTGTGTACTGTGGTTACTTCTAAATATGAAAGTGTAGTAGGAGTGTGGTATATGTCATATTTACCCTTCCCATAACTCAGAAGGGATTCTCCCAGTCAGGAAGATTTGTGTGTAAAGAAGATACCTTTGAGTTCCCACAGCCCTTAATGACCACTTTGGGCTTCAGTCTCTGTGACTGGTCATTCTGTTGATTGGAATTTCTGGCAAAAGGAGATGGCCTGGAAGTGTGGGAAAGGGTAGTTTGACTTGATACCCTAACAAGTATATATATTTTTTGTAAAGCAACTATTAGCTTACTCTTGGACTCTATACACTATACACCTGACTCAGAGGAGCTTCTGACTTGATATTCCAATTTTAGAGTGTGTTATCTTAACTGGCTAAAAAGATACAGAGGATACAAGCCTTGTGTAAAATGTACATGGTATATTTAAGAATACAGCTGTACTGGTCCCAGCAGTATCTTAGCTGTATGTTGAATTGTAGCAGAGGAAACTTACCGTCCATTCTGCTGCCTGAAGCAAAGCTGCTGGCTTGGTAGGGCCCTTCATTCATGGAACTTACTCGAACTGGGCCTGGTTAACTGACAGGCTAGTGGGCATCACTGGACACTGACTACTCAACTTCAGTGCCATGATGCAGACCTAAAAATTGATGTGGCTGCTCTCCTTGTGCAGGACTTAAGGATGTTCTCAACACTGGCAAATATTCCATTTGAAACTTTGGGCATTTTTACTGACTCTGGTCCTTATACTGCCTAGGTTTTTGACACACAGTAGTAAAACTGCTGACAAAAGCACCCCTCTTTGGTGCTGTCAACTGTGGGAGGAAAGTCAGCTGCTGAGCACATCTGAGTTGTCAAACTAGATGCCCTTGGTGAGTGACTATTCTGTGATAACACTGGAATCAAGCTACTGAGCAAGACTTCACTACACTAATGGCCAGCATTGCTACCTGGATCCATCATCATACTGACAGAGCAAAATATTCACCATCCTAACTGCATACAAAGTAAAATCCTCTGTATCCAGTGCTCCCTTTGATGTCAATTGCCCTAAGAATCTACAGTCTTTTTCTTGTGTATTAATACTCAATTCCACATACCATTTGATAATTCATCCCTTTCCTACTGATTTTAAATATGATCACATACCAAATTGTCATTCTTAAAGACATTGCACAAGACTGCTCATGACCCAATCCCTACATTCTGTTAGCAACATATCCTTTTGGGATCAGGGCTGGCATATACCTCATATGAACTGAAATACTACAACTTTCTAGCCTGATACTGAGTTTTTCACTGAAGTGTTTCAATCAGGAAATGAAGAACACCTAGAACTTTGGAAATAGAACATCACACACTAGAGCTTCCAGCACCTTTGCCAAGATGCATCTGCAAAAACAGAGGATAATAACTAATTAGTGCTGTGTTCCCTGAAAATAAGAGATTACTGTTTGCTCTGTTTTTATAATTAGGTGGAATATAAAGAAAGTCATTCATCTTAGAATTTTTTCTCAGTTTCTCAAAATATTTCAAATCATCCCCTTCATACTCCTTTTTATATATATACTTTTAGAATTATGATTGGATTTGCTATTAAGTTCAAAATCATCTACCCAATAGGATGAAATGAATTCACATAAGTAGTCTGAGTCATTCATTGGAAGTCCAGGTGACAGTCCCATTATTGGGCACTTAGGCTTTATCTGCTGTCCCGTTGCTGGGGTAGGCCCAAGAACACCTCTCTGTGTAATACATTATCAACTGGAGACCGTAGTCTATGCTACAGCCACAAAGGCTCCCTTCTCCCTGCCTGGCTGATCACCTTTCCAGCTTTTATTCCAACAGGTGGATGCCACATCTAGAGACCCTGGAAGAGTCCATTTTCTGTCCTTGCCTAGTGAGGGTCTTTCTGCTAATTTTTAAAAGCCTTCATTTAAGGCAAGAATCTTAATGTTTTGTTTATAATATATCCCAAGCAACTGAAACAGACCCTCTAAATATTGGGCACTCAGAAATACTTGGTGAAGGTGGAACTGTCAAAATGAAATCTGAACATATTTTCTCTTGATACTGCAATGATCTTTTAGGATTATTCATATATTATTAATAGTTAAGGAGAATTATTGCTGTGAGGTCTACTCAAAGACTCGTGTTTAGGATATTTTCAAAAGTTTACTAAATGTTCTTAATACTCAGAAATATACAGTATTGTTCTTCAAATATTTGTCACCCAAAATAAAATTTATTTATTTTTTGAAATTTATTTTCTTGATTTTGGGGGGGGATCTCTCTATCCCCTGGATCTGAATGCCTGTTTCCCTTCCCAGATTAGGAAAGTTTTCAGCTATGATTTGTTCAAATACATATTCTGGCCCTCTGGCCCTTTTGGCGCCCTTGGGAACCCCAATTAAACGTAGATTTTTCCTTCTGAGGCTGTCATTTATTTCCCTTAATCTATCCTCATGATCTTTTGTTTGTTTTTTCCTCAGTTTCCCTCTTTGCCATCAACTTGTCTTCTATGTCACTCACTCGTTCTTCCACCTCGTTAACCCTCGTCGTTAGGACCTCTAATTTGGATTGTATCTCATTCAATTGATTTTTAATTTCTGCCTGATTAGATCTAAATTCTGCAGTCAAGCAGTCTCTTGAGTCCTTTATGCTTTTTTCTAGAGCCACTAGTAGCTTTATAATTGTGCTTCTGAATTGGCTTTCTGACATTGAATTGTAATCAAATTTTGTAACTCTGTGGGAGAGACGACTGTTTCTGATTCTTTCTTTTGAGGTGAGGTTTTCCTTCTAGTCATTTTGCTCAGTGCAGAGTGGCCAAAAACAAGTTGTATTGGGAAAAGGAGAAAAAAGAAAAGAAGAAGAAGGAAAAAAAGTGGGGGAAGCAAACAGAAAACAAAAAACAAGGGGCAGTATCCTCTGATTCTATATACTGTAAATCCCTTGACTTCCCCTGGTACTTTCCAGTGCTGCTTGGTCAATAACTTGCTTTTCCCCTGTCCGTCTAGCTGGTCTTCTGGGAGAGGGGCCTGCTGTGCTGATTCTCAGGTGTGAGTACCTGGGGGAGCTGCTCAGCCCCCTGCCTGGTGCATGGCTCAGTGGGAGTTATCATGTGAGGCCACTGTGAGGCTCAGTGGGGTTGTTTATCCTGTGAGGCCCCAGGAGGAACAACAGTGGCGGAGACCAGCTCTTAGCCCTGGAGTCATCTCTCACAGTAACCACCACAGCTCTCAGTCCCAGGGGCCTGGATGCTCTGGGGCCGGGGCGCCAGGCAGCAGGAGCATCCTCGCTGTTCTGTGCCCTCCTGGCCTCTGCCTGTCCCGGGGGGGAGCGCCAGATCCTGGGCTGTGTCCCCCGGCGACCTGGGCTCCGGGGCCTACACTGCTTGAATCGCGCTCCAGGCCTGCGCAGCTTCTTCCGCGCGCAGCGCCGCCTCCGAGCTGCTCCCAGGCCCAGCCAGGTAGCACTGCAGCCCTTTAGGGAGCTCAGCCACGGTGTGTGGCGTGCTCTCCCCGGGGCACAGGTGCTCTGTTACTGTCCCTGGGAGCCTGAGGGCATCCCCTCCCCTCCTGGGATCCTGCTCCAACTCCCTGCAAGTGCCTTTCCCTCCAGGAAGATTGGTGAAGCTCCTGCTTCTCCAGGCTGGGGCTTTCCTGTCCTGGGGGCACTCCCCACGTGGCCTTAGCCCGGCTCCTCACGGGGCCCCTCCCCCTTGGATTTCTTTTGTTTATTTATTTTTCCCATCTTCCTACCTTGATAGAAGTGCGAACTCTTCCCACTGTAGCATTCTAGCTGTTCTCTCTTTAAATCTCAAGCCGAATTCATAGGTTTTCAGGATGATTTGAAAGTTATCTAGGTAATTTGGTGGGGACAGGTGACTTGGGGACTCTACTCTTCCGCCATCTTTCCTATCTCCAAGATGTCTGAACTAGACTTTATTTTATTTTTTAAACGATTTTATTTATTCATTCATGAGAGACACACACAGAGAGAGAGAGAGAGGCAGAGACACAGGCAGAGGGAGAAGCAGGCTCCATGCAGGGAGCCCTTGTGGGACTTGATCCCGGGACCCCAGGATCACCCCGATGGAAGGCAGTCACTAAACTGCTGAGTCACCGGGGCCTCCCTGAACTAGATTTTAAAACAATGATTATAAACTAGCTGGGCTTGAAACACTAGAGAATCCTTTACTGGAGAAATTAACTAAAATCTAATCCGGCTGAAATTTAAAATGCTATTATTGAGATGTGGTAAAAATAGAGGCTCTAACAAGGATAAATGAGGCAGAAGAGAGATTCAGTGATACAGAAGACAAAATGTTGGAAAATAAGGAAGCTAAAAAGAAGAGAGAAAGACTACCAGGTCATAAAGGGAGACTCTGAGAAATCAGTGATTACATAAAGCAAAATAAAATATGGATTATGGAGGTTTCAGAAGATGAAAGGGGAGGGTAGAAGGTTTATTTGAACAAATTATAGCGGAGAACTTCCCTAACCTGGAGAAGGAAGCAGGCTATTCAAGTCTAGGTGGTATAGAGAACCTCCCTAAAAATGAGTAAAAATACATCAACATTTCAACATATAATAGTGAAGTGTGCAAATTTCAGAGAGAAAGAGAAAATTCTTTTTTTTTTTTTTTTGAGAAAGAGAAAATTCTAAAAGCTGCTAGAAGAGTAGAAACAAGACTGGCAACAGACCTGACCACAGAGACCTGGCAGGCCAGAAATGACTGGCACAATATAGTCAATGTGCTAAATGGGAAAAATTTGTAGCCAAGAATATTTTATCCAGCAAAGCTGCCATTCAGAATAGAAGGAAAGAAGAAGAAGGAAAGAAGAGTTTCCAAAACAAACAAAAACTAAAGGAATTCATGAACACTAAGCCAGCCTGGCAAACACTAAAGAAGATGCTTCAAGTGAAGAGAGAGGTGAAAAGTAACAAAGACCAGAGAGGAACAGAGGCAATTTACAAGAAGGGTGACTTTACAGGTAATACAATGCACTAAATTCATATCTTTCAATAATTCCTCTGAAGATAAATGGACAAAATGCTCCAATCAAAAGATGTAGGGCAAGAGATTGGATAAAAAGAATGAGATCCATTAATATGCTGTGTACAAAAGACTCATTTTAGACCTAAAGACACCTCCAGATTGAAAGTGAGGGAGTGGAGAACCATTTATCATACTAATGAACATTAAAACAAAGCTGAAGTAACCATCCTTATATCAAACTAGATTTTAAACCCAAGACTGTAGTAAGAGATGAAGAAATATGTTGCATCATAATAAAAGGGTCTATCCAAAAGAAGATCGAACAATTATAAATACTTATGCCCCCAAATTGGGTGCAGCCAAATATATAAACCAATTAATATCAAAATTAAAGAAACACATTGATAGTAATACAATAATATCAGGGTAGTTTAACACCCCACTCACAGCAATTGATAGATTGTGTAAGCAGAAGATCAAGGAAACTAGGGCTTTGTATGACACACTGGGCCAGAAAGACTTAGATATATTTAGAGCATTTCATCCCAAAGCAACAGAATATACATTCTTCTCAAGTGCACATGGAATATTCTCCAGAGTAGATCACTTATTGGGTCACAAATCAGGTCTCAACTAGTACCAAAAGATTGGGATTATTCCTTGCATATTTTCAGACCACAGTGCTTTAAAACTTGTTATCACTCAGAAGAGAAAATTTGAAAGGAATACAAATATGTAGAGGTTAAAGAGAATCCTACTAAAGAATGAATGGATCAGCCAGGAAATTAAAGAAGAATTTTAAAATACATGAAAACAAATGAAAATGAAAACAGGTACTTCAGCACCTTTTGGGATGCAGCAAAGGTGGTCCTCAGAGCAAAGTATATAGTAATACAGGCCTTTCTCAAGAAACAAGAAAAGTCTCAGATGCACAAGCTAATTTCACATGTAAAGGAGCTGGAAAAAGAACAGCAAATAAAGCCTAAACCCAGCAGGAGAAGAGAAATAATAGAAAACAAAAGAACAGTAGAACAGATCTATGAAACTAGGACCTGGTTCTTTGAAAGAATTAATAAGATAAAAAAAAACCCTACTTGGACTTCTCTAAAAGCAGAGAGGACCCAAATAAATAAATCATGAATGAAAGAGGAGAAATCATAACCACCACCAAGGAAATATAAACAATTATCAGAACATATATTATAGGCAACTATATGCCATCAAATTAGGCAATCTGGAAGAAATGGATGCATTCCCAGAGACATAAATCGAAGAAATAGAAGCCTTGAAAAGACCCAAACCAGCAAAGAAACTGCAGCAATAAAAAATCTCCCAAAAACAAGAGTCCAGGAACAGCTGGCCTCCCAATGGAATTCTACTAAACATTTAAGAATTAATACTTACCTTCTGAATCTGTTTCAAGAATAGAAATGGAAGGAAAACTTCCAAACTCACTATGAGACTAGCATTACCTTGATTTCAAAGCCAGACAATTCTGTATGTTGGCAAATTGAATTCTGTATGTTGGCAAATTGAATTCTGTATGTTGGCAAATTGAACACCAATAAAAAAATAAATTTATTATTAAAAAAAATAATAATAAAATAAAATAAAATTCCAAAAAAAAAAAAAAAACAGAAAACAAAAAACAAAGCCAGACAAAGACCCCATCAAAAAGGAGAATTATAGACTAATATACCTGGTGAACACAGATGCAGAAATTCTCACCAAGATACTAGTCAGTAAGATCGAACAGCACATTAAGAGGATTATATACCATGATCAAGTGGGATTTATTCCTGGGCTGCAGTGGTGGTTCAACATCTGCATTCAATCAATATGATACACCACATTAATAAAAGAAAGGACAAGAACCATATTATCTTCTCAATAGATGCAGAAAAAGCATTTGAAAAAACACAGCATCCTTTTTTGATTAAAACTCCACAGTGTCGGGACATAAGGATCATACCTCAGTATCATAAAAGCCATATATGAAAAACCCACAGCAGGCAGCCCCGGTAGCGCAACGGTTTAGCGCCGCCTGCAGCCCAGGGTGTGATCCTGGAGACCCAGGATCGAGTTCCACATCGGGCTTCCGGCATGGAGCCTGCTTCTCCCTCTGCCTGTGTCTCTGCCTCTCTCCTCGCTCTCTCTGAATGAATAAATAAATAAATCTTTTAAAAAAAAATGAAAAGAAAAGAAAAACCCACAGCAAATATCCTCAACAGGAGAAAACCAAGAAATTTTCCCTGAAGGTCAGGAACAAAGCAGGGATGTCCATTATCACCACTGTTATTCAACATAGTACTGGAAGCCTTAGCCTCAGCAATCAGACAAGAAAAGGAAATAAAAGACATCCAAATCTGCACAGAAGTGAAACTCTCACTCGTCACAGATAACATGATACTCTATGTTGAAAACCCAAGAGATTACCCAAAAATTGCTAGAACTCATAAAGCAAGTCAGCAAAGTGGCAGGATATAAAATAAATGCAGAAATCAGTGGCATTTCTATACACTGAGACAGAAGAAAGAGAAATTAAGGAATGATCTCATTTACAATTGCATCAAAAACCTTACAATACCTAGGAGTAAAGTTAACCAAACAGGTAAAGGATCTATACTCTGAAAACTGTAGAACATTTATGAAAGAAAATGAGGAAGATTCAAAGAAACGGGAAAATACTCTATGTTCATGGATTGGAAGAACAATTATTGTTAAAATATCTGTGCTACCTAGAGCAATCTTAACATTCAATGTACTTCCAGCAAAATACCATCAACAGGTTCATCTGAGTGGCTCAAACAACTGCTTTCAGCTCAGGTCATGATCCCATGGTCCTGGAATCCAGCCCCAGAGAGTCTGCTTCTCCTTCTCCCTCTGCCCCTCCCCTGGCTCATGCTCTCTTTCACACACTCTCTCTAAAATAAATAAAATCTTTTTTAAAATACCATCAACAGGGATCCCTGGGTGGAGCAGCGGTTTGGCGCCTGCCTTTGGCCCAGGGCGCGATCCTGGAGACCCGGGATCGAATCCCGCATCGGGCTCCCGGTGCATGGAGCCTGTTTCTCTGCCTGTGTCTCTGCCTCTCTCTCTCTTTGTGTGACTATCATAAATAAATAAAAATTTTAAAAAAAAACTACTTTATAAAATACCATCAACATTTTTCACAGAGCTATTACAAATAATCCTAAGATTTAGATGGAACCAGAGAAGACCCTGAATAGCCAAAGGAATGTTGAAAAGGAAAACCAAAGCTGAGGGCATCACAATGCCAGATTTCAAGCAGTATTACAGAGCTATAATCATCAGACAGTGTGGTACTGGCACAAAAACAGACACATAGGTCAATGGAGCAGAGTAGAGAACCCAGAAATGGGCCCTCAACTCTATGGTCAACTAATATTCGACAGAGCAGGAAAAAATATGCACTGGGAAAAGGACGGTCTATTCAACAAATGATGTTGGGCAAATTGGACAGTCACGTTCAAAAGAATGAAACTAAACCATTCTCTTACACCAGAGACAAAGATACACTCAAAATGGATGAGATACCTAAATGTGAGACAGGAATCCATCAAAATCCTGGAGGAGAATACAGGCAACAACCTCTGTGACCTTGGCCACAGCAACTTGTTGCTAGACATGTCTCCAGAGGCAAGGGAAACAAGAGCAAAAATGAGCCACTGGGATTTCATCAAGATAAAAAGCTTCTGCACAGCAAAGGAAACTATCAGCAAAACTAAAAGACAACCTACAGAGTGGGAGAAGGTATTTGCAAATGACACATCAGATAAGGGGCTAGTATCTGTAGCCAAAATCTATAAATCTATAAAGAACTTCTCAAACTCAACACCCAGAAAACAAATAATCCAGTCAAGAAATGGGCAGAAGACATGAACAAACATTTCTCCAAAGGAGACCTGCATATGGCCAACAAACACATGAGAAAATGCTCCACATCACTTGCCATCAGGGAAATACAAATCAAAACCACAGTGAGATACCACCTCACACCAGTGAGAATGGCAAACATTAACAACTCTGGAAACAACAAATGTTAGTGACAATTCAGAAAAAGGGGAACCCTTTTGCACTATTGATGGAAATTCAAACTCTGGAAAAGCCACTCTGGTACAGCCATTCTGGAAAACAATGTGGAGGTTCCTTGAAGAGTTAAAAATAGAGCTACCCTATAACCCAGCAATTGCACTACTGGGTATTTACCCAGAGGATACAAACATAGTGATTTGAAGGGACACCTGCACTCTAATGTTTATAGCACAATAGGCAAAATATGGAAAGAGCCCAGATGTCCATTGACAGATGAATAGATAACAAAGTAGTGGTATATATATATATATATATATATATAATAGAATATTATCCAGCTTTCAAAAATAAGGAAATTTTATCATTTGCAACAACATGGATGGAACTGGAGGTTATTATGCTAAGTGTAATAAGTCAGCCAGAGAAAGACAATTATCATATGATCTCACTCATAAGTGGAATTTAAGAAACAAAATAGAGGATCATAGGAGAAGGGAGGGAAAAATAAAATAAGACAAAATCAGAGAGGGAGGTAAACCAGGCTCTTAACTATAGGGAGCAAACTGAGGGTGGCTGGAGGGGAGGTGAGAAGGGGGTATGGGGTACCTGGGATATATGGCATTAAGGAGGGCATGTGATATGATGACCACTGGGTGTTATATGTAACTGACAAATAACTAAATTGTACCCATGAAACTAATAATGCAGTATATGCTGTGTTTAAAAACAAAAAAAAAAAGAAGAAGAAGAAGAAGAAAAAGACCATCCCAGGGGATCCCTGGATAGCTCAGTGGTTTAGCACCTGCCTTTGGCTCAGGGAGTGGTCCTGGAGTCCCGGGATCGAGTCCCACATCAGGCTCCCTGCATGGAGCCTGCTTCTCCCTCTGCCTGTGTCTCTGCCTCTCTCTCTCTCTCTCTCTGTGTGTCTCTCAAGAATAAATAAATATTTTTTTAAAAGACCATCCTGTGAAGTTTTCATTTCAGATATTGTTCTTTTCATTTCTTGGATTTCCACTTTGTTCTTTAATTCTTTCCACTTCTCTGTGTATAGCTTACATCTTTTTACTCATTATAGGCTTTTCCATATATCCTTGGGCATGTTTATAAATACTTTCACTGCCCCTTATCTGCTAATTCCAACATCTTGACTCTTTTGGCTGTTTTTTTCTTAATTATGGGTTATACTGTTCCTCTTTTACATACCGCATAATTTTTTATCCTATGCTGGACATTTTGTGTGATATATCACAAGGAGTCTGGATTATGTTGTCATCCTTTAAAATATGTTGTTCTGGCCTCCTGTTAAATGACTGATAAATCCTTTTGATCTCTTCAGGTTTGGTTTTATTCTTGATTAAGACAGGCTTATGTGTTTTCATCCCGACAGCATGGCCTTTTCTCAGTGTGGTCCATATTGCTAAGGTGTGGCATTTCTGGACATCAGCTAAATGCCTTGGGTCCTCAGAGAGGTCTCTCTTCTTTTTAATTTTTTTAAAGATTTTATTTATTCATGAGAGAGAGAGAGAAAGAGAGAGGCAGAGACACAGGCAGAGGGAGAAGCAGGCTCCATGCAGGGAGCCCCACGTGAGATTCGATCCCGGGTCTCCAGGATCACACCCTGGGCTGAAGGTGGTGCTAAACCGCTGAGCCACCGGGACTGCCCTTCTTTTTTTTTTTTTTTTTTCTCTCTCTCTCTCTCTCTCTTCTTTATCTGAATTGGACTTTTGCTTCCCCAACATGACTCTTGATAGCTGAGGCTAGCTCTCAGCACTACAGCAGGCACTCCCCACTAATTCTGTGTTTTGAAAGAAACGTTGGAACATATTCTTTGACAGCATTTGTCTATACAATATCTTTGAGAATATTTCTCCTTTCTGGAGCCTGTATTATTATGTACAGTGAAATTACACTAGAGAAGAATGTTTGGTTGCTAGTGAGTTGCAGGCAATAGAGTTTAGTTTTCAATGTGAATGATTCTAACAAAACTGGAGGTACAAAATGAGACTTCTCTGTAAGCCTTATAAGATACCACAAAAAAAAATCACTGAATATCTTGGAGGAGTGGAGCAGCTTGGCTCAAACTCAATTTAATTTAGTTTAGTTTTTTTTTTTTAATCTTATATGAGGTAGTTGAATTGTGATTCAGTAACTTTTTTTCTTTTTTAATTGTTTTGCTTTGTTTTGTTAGAGACAGGAAAGCTGTTTAAAGCAGTGATAATTGATAGTTGAGACTGAGGTTGGGGCACCTGAATGGCTCAGTCAGGACAGCCTGCAACTCTTGATCCCCAGGTTGTGAGTTTGAAACCCATAACTAGGTTCAAGACACAATCTTAAAAAAAAAAAAAAAAAGACTGGGGTGCCTCAGTGGGTCAGTAGGTCACAGTCTGCCTTAGGCTTAGAACTGGATCCTAGAACCCTAAGATCAAGCCCTACATCAGGCTCCCTGCTCAGTGGGGAACCTGCTCCTCTCCCTGCTTGTGCTTTCGCGCGCTCTCTCTCAAATAAAAAAGAAAATCTGAAAAAAAAAAAAAGGGAAAAAAAAAGACTGAGGTTAAGAGCCTCATACAGACACTTTAAGTTTTATGTAGCTGATTTGTTTAGTTCAACTAGGAAATGTAACAGTACTCATTAGGTAAATATAGATTTAATACAATTTTATTTAAAATATTAGAATATGATTTGACAAAACACTGCAAAGTAATAGCCCAAGACAAGATTACTAAGAATTATTCTGAGGGAAGCTCCAGGAGTAGGAGGAGCAGCAGCAGCCATGCACCCCACATCACAGAGTCTCTGGGTATCCTCATGCACCTGGTCTGCACCAGTGGGCACATACTTGCCACCATCCTCAAGAGGAAGGGCAGCCTGGCAGAGGGGCAGCTAAGGAACAGCCCAAGAGATCAGCGTGCTTGTTGGCCAAACCTGCTCCTATATAAGAGTGGAAATGATGCCAAAAAGGTAGCAGGAAAAGATAAAACTTCAGACAACAAAAAGTACAAAGAAGATTTACCTGGCAGAAAATGGAGAAACTAAAAACAAGGAGTCCAGCTCCTGGTGAACAGAAAGAAGACTGGTCTGATTAATATCCTATACCTGGTCTTTCAACAGTCCCTGTCTCTTTTCTTGTATAATCCAGAGGAATATTTTTATCAACTATCTTGTAAATGCAAGTTTTTTAGTAGAAGTGTGTTAAGAAGAAGGGAATCTGACTTCATCCCATTTTTTAAAGATTTATTTATTTATTTATGATAGACATAGAGAGAGAGAGAGGCAGAGACACAGGAGGAGGGAGGGAGAAGCAGGCACCATGCCGGGAGCCGGATGTAGGATTCGATCCCGGGACTCCAGGATCGCACCCTGGGCCAAAGGCAGGCAATAAACCGCTGAGCCACCCAGGGATCCCTTCATCCCATTTTTTAAAGTGTAAATGCTTTTTTTAAAGTGGTGAAATCATTTCTGGTTGTTTATTTTTTAGTAAAACTAGAAAATAGTGGGAAATTGATTTGGGGAAGCTTTCATTGTCTTGGGTGTTAGCTTAACATTCCATAGATGGGGTAGTTTTTATATACTATAATACAAAGCACAGTACATGGCAATTTGGAGTCAGTCATGCATTTAATATGTCTTCCATATTTTAAGTTACTCTTATTCCCATATTGTTGTTGGTAGAATTGTTTCCTAGAGAAAAGCATTCCTTGATCTTGGCTCTCCCTGTCAGAGTTTTGTACACTTTGTAACATCTTGGTCGTGGTAATCCAATTTTCCTAGTAACTTTGCTAATGTGCTGTGCAAGATTGAAAATTTGAGTATGTACTGTATAAGATATTAAAATGTGAATCAGTAGAACTCAACAATGCAATAGCATATCAACATTTGAAGATATTGGTACTTGACATACTGTTAAGGAAACTTTACCTCCATATTCTAAACTGGAAAGGTCACTGGAATAACTTATTTTTATTTATTTTTTTCAACTGTAAATGTCTTTACTACGAGACCAAAAGCAAATGCTCAAGACCCAGGTGGTGTGGAGGCAGCCTTCCAATTTGAGCAGGCTGCTGCATTTGGATCATATCCATACCAACTAACGCTATACCAGAGTTGTAAATAAGGAGGAAGAAACCAGAGCCAGCACTTCCTGTTGATAACAAGTGCTGCCAGTCAAGCCAGCAACCTGAGGACAGGTGGGAGCTCGAGCAGCATGCTGCAGTTCCCATGGACATGCTCTGCAGGCTGCCACAGCTCAGGCATGTTCAGGGCAAGGCAGGCGGCCTCAGGTCTGCATGGGCATGGTGGGATCCCAGCTGAGTGTCAGCAGCATGAGAGACAAGAATTTGACAAGGTCCCTTCCTTAAAAAGCAAACTGAGCAATCCCCATTTTAAATGTGACTATGGCAACCCAAACCTAGAATAGGCATGGGTGTCAAATTGTTGGCAAAGAACTATCAAGGTAACTCTCATATCAATGAATTGTCTACACACGACTTCCTGTGAAATTCTGGGCCCGGGAAAGATGCCATAGGTATGAACACAATATAATTTTAGGAAAAGTAGGACTTTAGGTCAAACATATTTACACAAAGCCACTGTTCACTAAGGAGCCAACAAGGCAGACTGGTTTAAGTTCAATAGTCTGCTGGCTTGTTTTGCATTAAGCTTTAAAAAATGGATTACATTTCAAAATACAAACTTTGACACCAAGTAGAAAGGTATTTGCACCTATGGGCACCGGGTCTCAAAACTTCCGCTGGGTATAGGCATCTGCACAATTGAAGTGCTAGCAGGGAGATTCCAGTGGGAGCACACGTTTATTAACATGATAGAGGGCTGGGGAAGGGCCAAGAGAGGCACACGGAGACGCTCCAGGAAAGACACGGAAATAAGTTCTAGAAGATGGAATACCGGCCACGCAGGAACAGCTAGACTCACTTTGCTCTTTGTCTGTAGCTCCGATTACTCGATGTTCAAGATTCAGCTAAAGTATAGAATCCGAGGCGGGGCCAGATGGCGGAAGAGTAGGGTCCCCAAGTCCCCTGTCCCCACCAAATTACCTAGATAACTTTCAAATTATCCTGAAAACCTACGAATTCAGCTTGAGATGAAAAGAGAGAACAGCTGGAATGCTACAGTGAGAAGAGTTCGCACTTCTATCAAGGTAGGAAGACGGGGAAAAAGAAAGAAACAAACAAAAGGCCTCCAAGGGGGAGGGACCCCGCGAGGAGCCGGGCTGAGGCCGGGACGAGTGTCCCCAGGACAGGAGAGCCCCGTCCCGGAGAAGCAGGAGCTGCACCAACCTTCCCGGGTGGAAAGGGGCTCGCAGGGAGTTAGAGCAGGACCCAGGAGGGCGGGGATGCCCTCGGGCTCCCTGGGACACTAACAGACACCTGCACCCGGGGAGAGTGCGCCGAGCTCCCTAAGGGCTGCAGCGCGCACGGCGGGACCCGGAGCCGCTCGGAGGGGCTCGGGCGGCGGCTCCGTGGAGGGGGCTGCGGGGCGGGAGCGCGAATCCAACAGCGCAGGCCCCGGAGCACAGGGCGCTGGGACACAGCCCAGGATCCAGCCTCCCCCCGGGACAGGCAGAGGCCGGGAGGGCCCAGGACAGCAAGGACGCTCTTGCCCCAAGCTGAGCAGATCAGCGGCCCCGCCCTGGAGCCTCCAGGCCCTGCAGACGGAGAGCTCTTTAGTTACTGCGGGGGCTGAATCCAGGGCTCCAGGGATGGCCGCCACCACTGTGGTTGTTCCTCCTGGGGCCTCACGGGGTAAACAACCCCCACTGAGCCTCACAGTGGCCTCACCGGATAAACAGGATAAACAACTTTCACAGAGCCCTGCACCAGGCAGGAGACTGAACAGCTCCACCAAGTGCTGACACCTGAGAATCAGCACAGCAGCGGGCCCCTCTCCCAGGAGACCAGCTAGATAGACAGGGGAAAAACATTATTGACCAAGCAGCACTGGAAAGTTCCAGGGAAAGTGGAGGGATTTACAGTATACAGAATCAGAGGATACTCCCCCTTGTTTTTTGTTTTCTGTTTGCTTCCCGCCCCATTTTTTTCCTTTTCTTTTTTTTCCTTCTTTTTTTTTCTTTTCTTCTTTTTCTTTTCTTCTTTCTCTACTCTCTTTTTCTCCTTTTCACAATACAACTTGTTTTTGGCCACTCTGCACTGAGCAAAATGACTAGAAGGAAAACCTCACCTCAAAAGAAAGAATCAGAAACAGTCCTCTCTCCCACAGAGTTACAAAATTTGGAATACAATTCAATGTCAGAAAGCCAATTCAGTAGCACAATTATAAAGCTACTAGTGGCTCTAGAAAAAAGCATAAAGGACTCAAGAGACTTCATGACTGCAGAATTTAGATCTAATCATGCAGAAATTAAAACTCAATTAAATGAGATGCAATCCAAACTAGAGGTCCTAATGAAAAGGGTTAAAGAGGTAAAAGAACGAGTTAGTGACATAGAAGATAAATTGATGGCAAAGAGGGAAATTGAGGAAAAAAGAGATAAACAAAGTATCATGAGGATACATTAAGGGAAATAAATGACAGCCTCAGAAGGAAAAATCTACGTTTGATTGGGGTTCGAGGGCCCCGAAAGGGACAGAGGTCCAGAATATGTATTTGAACAAATCATAGCTGAAAACTTTCCTAATCTGGGAAGGGAAACAGGCACTCAGATCCAGGAGATAGAGAGATCCCCCCTCTAAAATCAAGAAAAACCACTCAACACCTCGACATTTAATAGTGAAGCTTGCAAATTCCAAAGATAAAGAGAAGATCCTTAAAGCAACAAGAGACAAGAAATCTCTAACTTATATGGGGAGAAAGATTAACAGCAGACCTCTCCACAGAGACCTGGCAACCCAGAAAGTGCTGGCAGGATATATTCAGGGTCCTAAATGAGAAGAACATGCAACCAAGAATACTTTATCCAGCAAGGATCTCATTCAGAATAGAAGGACGAATAAAGAGCTTCCAAGATAGTCAGAAATTGAAAGAATATGTGACCACGAATCCAGCTCTGCAAGAAATATTCAGGGGGATTCTGTAATAGAAAGAGGAAGTCCAAGGGAACAATCCACAAAAACAGGGACTGAATAGGTATCATGATGACACTAAACTCATATCTTTCAATAGTAACTCTGAACATGAATGTGCTTAATTACCCCATCAAAAGGTGCAGGGTTTCAGAATGGATAAAAAAGCAGGACTCATCTACTTGCTGTCTACAAGAGACTCACTTTAGATATAAGGACACCTACAGCCTGAAAATAAAAGGTTGGAGAACCATGTACCATTCAAATGGTCCTCAAAAGAAAGCAGGGGTAGCCATCCTTATATCAGTAAAACGAAAGTTTATCGCGAAGACTGTAGTGAGAGATGAAGAGGGACACTATATGATACTTAAAGGATCTATCCAACAACAGGACTTAACAATCATCAATATATATGCCCCAAATGTGGGAGCTGCCAAGTATACCAATCAATTAATAACCAAAGTTAAGACATACTTAGATAATAATACACTTTTAATTGGTGACTTGAATGTAGCGCTTTCTACAATCCACAGGTATCCTAAAAACAACATCTCCAAAGAAACAAGAGCTTTATTTTTTTAATTATTTTTTAAATATTTATTTATTTTATGCAGAGAGAGAGAGACTGAGAGGCAGAGACACAGGCAGAGGGAGAAGCAGGCTCCATGCACCGGGAGCCCGATGTGGGACTCGATCCCGGGTCTCCAGGATCGCGCCCTGGGCCAAAGGCAGGCGCCAAACCACTGCGCCACCCAGGGATCCCCTCCATCTGTTTTTGAATGAAGGGCGGCTCTGTTTGTCCCACTGAATGCGATTCCCAAAACCTTCTTGCTTGTTGAGCGACTTGGGGGGAAACTGGAACTCCCCGCAGGAGATGGTGTCCACCGCGTTGAGGGCTATGCGGACCACCTGCTGGCCCTGCAGGCTGATGAAGTCGTACTTGCAGATGAGCCGCACCTGGTCTGTGATGAATACCAGCCACTCCTCCTCGTTGTTCCAGTGGTCCACCTCGGTCAGCAGCCACACACCCTGGATGTCGCTGTCCTCCACCGGCCGCACCACCATGCCCATCTCCTCCACCACCGGCTCTATGGTGCCCGGCCGGAACACGAGGTACTCCTTGATGCAGGCACGGCGCGTGGTGTGGTGGATGCTGATGCTGAGTGGCCACAGTGTCTGGCGCAGCGGCGTGCCCGTGCCCGGCCACCCTCCGCCCGCGCCCCAGCCGTCCACGCCGACCTCCTCGCCCGCCACCAGCACCGCGGTGGGGCTCGTGCCCACGGAGTCCGCTGAGTCCCGCAGCTGCAGCATGGCCAGGCCGGCCAAAGCCGCCAGACCCCGCCAGAACAGGCCGCAGTGGCCTTCTCCGTCCCTACCACCCCCAGTCCTGCCCCCTGGAATAACTTTTAGAAAAGAATAACAACTACATGATTTTTTAGATTTTTGGTAGATATATTAAGAATTGTGTACAAATTAGGGCACCTGGGTGGTACAGTCAGCTGAGCATCTGACTCTTGGTTTCAGCCCAGGTCATGATCTCAGGATGATGGGATGGAGCCCCAGTTGGGCTCTGTACTCAGCTAGGAGTCTGCTTGAGATTCTGTCTCCCTCTCCCTATCCACCCCCACCCCTGTTGTGTGCTCTCTCTCTCTCTGTCTCTCAAATAAATAATAAAATAAATCTCATAAAAAGAGTCTCTTAAAAAAATAGTGTACAAATTACAATGTTTATACTGATACCCAGAACAGCCAGTAAAAACTCAATTATGGAAAAAAAAATAATTATTTTGAAGGATACCAGCCAGGCTGGTTCAGTTCAGTAGAGCATATGACTCTTGATCTTGGGGTTGTAAGGTTGAGCCCTACATTGGATCTAGAGTTTACTTTAAAAAATATTTTTAAAATTATTTTGAGTGAAATAATAGATTTTTTAAACTACTCCTGCCAGACAAAAAATTTAGGCCTCAGTGGCTTCCTAACTGATCTACTTTTATCAAATGTAGACCACCCCACCTTTACCCCCATGAATCCATCTTCTACATTGCAGCAACTGTGAGTTTTGTGGGGCATTTCGGTGACTTCCCATTGCTATTAAGATAAAACAAAGCAAAACAAAAAGATAAAACTAACTCTTTATAGGGATTACAAGACTTACAGTGTCTGACCCCTGCCTATCTACCTATATACTACCTCCCCCTCCAGATTCACCTCTCATGACATCATGTCTCACTCTCTCAGCTCTGACTAAGTAACATTTTCTTAATCCCTTTTCCCTGTCTCACTCCTTTCTGTCACAGGGACTTTGTCCTTCTGTTCTCTCTGCCTGGAAAGTTCTTCCTTCCTCGTCTTCACCTAGATAACTCTAATCTTATACATATCAAGTATTATTTTCTTGGGGAAGCCTTCTCTGGCCTCATGGTCTGCCACATCCTATTATTTTAAGTATTCATAGTATTTGAACTCACTCAGAGTGTGTTGACTGAGTGTGTACAACTCACTCAGTTGTAGTCCACAAGTTGGTATCAGGCATTTTAAGTTTATTAATTAATAGTATCTTAGTCTCTTCCAGGTAAATGGTCTTTTTTGGATAGCTGTCTTTAGAAGAAAATTATCTTTCAGACTTCCTCCCTTTCTCTAAGATGGCATCTGAGTATTTAGAGGAGCTTAACACATCTTACCCCCTTAACCTTGAGGGAGTGGTAGGTAAACAGGAGGAGCTGAGAGACAGTAGGTCAAAAGATCAAAGCAAGAGGTAAAAGCTTCTATCCCTAAGGAAAGGGAAAGTCTGACCTGTGAAGAGACTGCATTAGGAGTGGCTCTGAAGGAATCTGAAGGTACAGGCCCAGTGTTTCTCCAACCTCTTAGGTAATACCTCTGTTTTTTTCATCACTGGTCACCAGTCTTGCTCATCTTGTTTTCTAACAAGGTTGTTGGTGTTTTTTCCCCTTCCTTTTTTTTTGTAAGCCCTAGATCAACCTCAGTTCCACAGAAAACATAATCTCCCAGGTTCCTGTCTCCACTGGGACCTCCTGTCTTCACTGGATCCACATAAGGACTCTGCTAGTTCAGTAATAAAGTATCTCCCTAAGATTCCCACCTAATGGTGAAACTACATGCCAGTGTTTGTAGTAAAAATTTCTATGAACTCTGATTTATCCTACCCCTCACACATATAATGGTAAAGTGTTACACAGTTTTCACTGGCTATGTATGCTTTTTACTTTAAATGTTCTTTTCTGTAAGTGAAAAATATGGTCTATGTATATATTTTTTTTGTTTCATGTTTGAAAGTATATTAAACTGGGAAGAAATGGTGTCTGAGATTCAGGGGAGAAGACTTGCAGGAGAGGTTGTTGCTGGAGGGAGCTGGTTAGATTGGGGTCGAAGTGGGTGTGAATATGTTGAAGAAGATGGAGGAGAGCCGAGCTCTCAGATTGGAGCTCTTGTGTGAGGCATCAAAAGATGCCAGGCTTTTCTTCATCTCAAAAGCCACTTTTTCAGGGAGGAGGGAGTCAGGCAGAAAAAACAGTGTCTCAATTTTGGTGGAGAAGAGGCCAATCTCCCACTAATAATCTTCAGTTACTATAACCTCCAATTATACCCATGGGAGTTTAGGGTAGAACACAGTACAGGGAAAATATCTGGTACTTTTCTTATCATGGAGAGAGGGGGTCGTGCAATGTCGAGGGTGAGGCCCTCTAATTTACCTACCCAAGATGTGTAATCAATCAATTGGTGAATGAAATAAGTGATATTGAGTAATTCAAGAGGTGATACAAATATGATTTGACCAGGAAAGGCAAAAAAAAAAAAAAATGCAGGTGTATTTCTCCACCCCTGTTGGGAAAAGAGTTCTGCCAGAGTTCTCCCTCATCATGGGATTCTTCCCTGGTGAAAAGGGGAGGCAAAGGGCCAAGTTCTTCATGGTTGTTATTGTCATTCATTTACTCAACACAGTGATTGTCCATCATGTACCAGATTCTGTTATAGGAACTGGAGTGTGAAACAATGACTAAAACATATTTAAAAATAATAAACATGGATCTTAGATTCTAGCAGAGAAGACAGAAATAAAATAGTAAAACACCTGGCATATGAGACAGTCACAGGTGCTAAGGGGAAGCTGAAAGCAAAGGTTGTGATTATGATGGTGATTTGTGCTCTATCTACTGCTGCTGGACAAATTCCACCAGTACCCAAGAGTGACAACAGGCATTTGTTGTGTAAAACAGGTGAGTGAGGTGTCTCTGACTCACTCTCACAAGTTTGCAGTCAAGATATTATCCAGGACTACAATCATGTGAGAGACCCAGATGTAAGGTAGTCCTTCTTAAGACATATCCATCCGCAGGGGTCACATAGCACCGCTTGTAGATTACTTATCTCTTACTGCTTAACAAATCACCCCAAAACTTAGTGGCTTAACACAAAATAAACATGTAAAAGATTGGTTTGAGTCAAAAATTGAGACAGGACACAATGCGGTTGGTTTGTCTTTCTCAGCCACATCCTCAGCTGGGACACGTAAAGCCTGGGCATCTGAGATCATCTAAAGGGATCCCCTTCCAGGAGCTCACTCAAATGTCTGCCTAGTTGCTTCCTCTCTATCTGAGCTGCCCAGCCAAGGGCCTTTCCCCAGCCAAATAGTCTCACTTTCTAAATGAAGAATGGGAGAGGCCTGGGTGGCTCAGTTGGTTAAGCAGCCAACTCTTGATTTTGGCTCAGGTCATGATCTCAGGGTTGTGAGAGAGTCTGGTGTTGGATTCTACACTGAGCCTGAAACCTGCTTAGGATACTCTCTCTCCTCCCTCTGCCCCTCCCTGCTAATGCTCTCTCTTTCTAAAAAGATAGTAATAATAAACTTCTTTGAATAGAGTAATGGGAAAGGGAAAGAAGACAATACTTGTGTGTTTGGTTTACCATTTATTCAGCATAAACTTATAATTGTCTATTATGTATGTTATATGCCAGATTATATTTTGGGTGTACTTGGGGGTAGAATGTTGACTGAAACAAATCCCAAAAGTATCACTTTTTAGAGAAGACAGAATATGTGTATATATACATACTAATTTACTATATATATACTAATTTACCATATATAAACATGTATAAAATATGTTTGCTGGGACACCTGGATGACTCAGTGATTGAGCATCTGCCTTTGTCCCAGGGCATAATCCTTGAGTCCCATGATGGAGTCCTGCATCCGGCTGCCCCCAGGGAGCCTGCTTCTCCCTCTGCCTCTCTCTGTGTGTCTCTCATGAATAAATAAATACATGCATACATACATACATACATTTTTTAAAAAGAAACACAAAAACAAAACAAAACAAAAAACCCCAGGGATTCCAGAGTAAGCTGGGACCTTCAAATTGGGATCTGCTAAAGTATTCAAGAAAAAGAAAAGGGGGGGGGAGGGGGCAAGAAGCCGGAAGAGTAGGGTCCCCAAATCACCTGTCCTCAACAAATTACCTAGAAAACCTTCCAATCATCCTGAAAATCTACGAATTCGGCCTGAGATTTAAAGAGAGACCAGCTGGAACGCTACAGTGAGAAGAGTTCACGCTTCTATCAAGGTAGGAAGACGGGGAAAAAGAAATAAAGAAACAAAAGGCCTCCGAGGGGGAGGGGCCCCGCGAGGAGCCGGGGAGTGTCCCCAGGACAGGAGAGCCCCGGCCCGGAGGAGCAGGAGCTGCACCAACCTTCCCCGCGGAAAGGCCTCCCGGGGAATTGGAGCAGGATCCCCAGAAAGGCGGGGATGCCCTCGGGCTCCCTGGGACAGTAACAGAGGAACTGCGCCCCGGGAGATGCGCCGAGCTCCCTAAGGGCTGCAGCGCTCGGCGGGACCCGGAGCAGCTCTGACGGGCTCGGGCGGCGGCTCCGCGGAGGGGGCTGCGGGGCTCCGGGAGCAGCTCAGCGGCAGCGGCTCGGGCGGAGGAAGAAGCTCCGTGGAGGGGGAGGCGCGGCTCCGGGAACAGCTCGGAGGGGCTCAGGCTGCGGCTCCGCGGAGGGGGCTGCACGGCTCCGGGAACAGCTCGGCGGCGGCGGCTCGGGCGGAGGAAGAAGCTCCGTGGAGGGGGCGGCGCGGCTCCGGGAACAGCTCGGAGGGGCTCGGGCGGCAGCTCCGCGGAGGGGGCTGCACCGCCGGGAGCGCGAATCCAACAGCGCAGGCCCCGGAGCACAGGGCGCCGGGACACAGCCCAGGATCCGGCCTCCCCCCGGAACAGGCAGAGGCCGGGAGGGCCCAGGACAGCAAGGACGCTCCTGCCTGGAACTGAGCAGATCAGCGGCCCCGCCCCGGAGCCCCCAGGCCCTGCAGAAGGAGAGCCCCGGAGTTACTGCGGGAGCTGACTCCAGGGTCCCAGAGCTGCCGGCCCGCCACTGTGGCTTCCTCCCAGGGCCTCACGGGGTGAACAACCCCCACTGAGCCCTGCACCAGGCAGGGGCAGAGCAGCTCCCCCAAGTGCTAACAACCTGAGAATCAGCACAGCAGGCCCCTCCCCCAGAAGACCAGCGAGACGGACCAGTTCCAAGGGAAGTCAAGGGACTTAAAGTATACAGAATCGGAAGATACTCCCCAGTGTGTTTTTTTTTTTTGTTTTTTTGTTTTTTTTTTTGTTGTTTGTTTGTTTTGTTTGGTGCTTTTTTTTCTTTCTTTCTTCTTGATTTCTGATTGCTTCCCCCACCCCACCCCACCCTTTTTTTTTCTTTTTTCTCCTTTCTTTTTCTTTCTCTTTTTCTTCTCTTTCCCCCCCTTTTTTCCTTCTTTCTCTTTTTTCTTTTTCTCTTTTCTTTCCTTCTCTCTCTTTTTCTCCTTTTCCCAATGCAACTTGTTTTTGGCCACTCTGCACTGAGCAAAATGACTAGAAGGAAAACCTCACCTCAAAAAAAAGAATCAGAAACAGCCCTCTCTCCCACAGAGTTACAAAATATGGATTACACTTCAATGTCAGAAAGCCAATTTAGAAGCACTATTATTACAGCTACTGGTGGCTCTAGAAAAAAACCATAAAGGACTCAAGAGACTTCATGACTGCAGAATTTAGATCCAATCAGGCAGAAATTAAAAATCAATTAAATGAGATGTAATCCAAGCTAGAAGTCCTAACCACGAGGCTTAATGAGGTGGAAGAACGAGTGAGTGACATAGAAGACAAGTTGATGGCAAAGAGGGAAACTGAGGAAAAAAGAGACAGGCAATTAAAAGACCATGAGGATAGATTAAGGGAAATAAATGACAGCCTGAGGAAGAAAAACCTACATTTAATTGGGGTTCCCGAGGGCACCGAAAGGGACAGAGGGCCAGAATATGTATTTGAACAAATCCTAGCTGAAAACTTTCCGAATCTGGGAAGGGAAACAGGCATTCAGATCCAGGAAATAGAGAGATCCCCCCCTAAAATCAACAAAAACTGTTCAACACCTCGACATTTAATAGTGAAGCTTGCAAATTCCAAAGATAAAGAGAAGATCCTTAAAGCAACAAGAGACAAGAAATCTCTAACTTATATGGGGAGAAAGATTAACAGCAGACCTCTCCACAGAGACCTGGCAGGCCAGAAAGGGCTGGCAGGATATATTCAGGGTCCTAAATGAAAAGAACATGCAACCAAGAATACTTTATCCAGCAAGGCTTTCATTCAAAATGGAAGGAGAGATAAAGAGCTTCCAAGACAGGCAGGAACTGAAAGAATATGTAACCACCAAACCAGATCTGCAAGAAATTTTAAGGGGGACTCTTAAAATTCCCCTTTAAGAAGAAGTTCAGTGGAACAATCCACAAAACAAGGACTGAATAGATATGATGACACTAAACTCATATCTCTCAATAGTAACTCTGAAAGTGACCGGGCTTAATGACCCCATCAAAAGGCGCAGGGTTTCAGACTGGATAAAAAAGCAGGACCCATCTATTTGCTGTCTACAAGAGACTCATTTTAGACAGAAGGACACCTACAACCTGAAAATAAAAGGTTGGAGAACCATTTACCATTCAAATGGTCCTCAAAAGAAAGCAGGGGTTGCCATCCTTATATCAGATAAATTAAAATTTACCCCGAAGACTATAGTGAGAGATGAAGAGGGACACTATCTCATACTCAAAGGATCTATCCAACAAGAGGACTTAACAATCCACAATATATATGCCCCGAATGTGGGAGCTGCCAAATATTTAAACCAATTAATAACCAAACTGAAGAAATACTATGATAATAATACACTTATACTTGGTGACTTCAATCTAGCTCTCTCTATACTAGATAGGTCTTCTAAGCACAACATCTTCAAAGAAACGAGAGCTTTAAATGATACACTGGACCAGATGGATTTCACAGATATCTACAGAACTTTACATCCAAACTCAACTGAATACACATTCTTCTCAAGTGCACATGGAACTTTCTCCAGAATAGACCACATACTGGGTCACAAATCGGGTCTGAACCGATACCAAAAGATCGGGATAGTCCCCTGTATATTCTCAGACCATAATGCCTTGAAATTAGAACTTAATCACAACAAGAAGTTTGGAAGGACCACAAACACGTGGAGGTTAAGGACCATCCTGCTAAAAGATGAAAAGGTCAACCAGGAAATTAAGGAAGAATTAAAAAGATTCATGGAAACTAATGAGAATGAAGATACAACTGTTCAAAATCTTTGGGATGCAGCAAAAGCAGTCCTGAGGGGGAAATACATCGCAATACAAGCATCCATTCAAAAACTGGAAAGAACTCAAATTCAAAAGCTCACCTTACACATAAAGAAACTAGAGAAAAAGCAACAAATAGACCCCACCCCCAGCAGAAGAAGACAGTTAATTAAAATTCGAGCAGAACTCAATGATATCGAGACCAAAAGAACTGTGGAACAGATCAACAGAACCAGGAGTTGGTTCTTTGAAAGAATTAATAAGATAGATAAACCATTACCCAACCTTATTAAAAAGAAGAGAGAGAAGACTCAAATTAATAAAATCATGAATGAGAAAGGAGAGATCACTACCAACACCAAGGAAATACAAACGATTTTAAAAACATATTATGAACAGCTGTACGCCAATAAATTAGGAAATCGAGAAGAAATGGACGCATTCCTGGAAAGCCACAAACTACCAAAACTGGAGCAGGAAGAAATAGAAAACCTGAACAGGCCAATAACCAGGGAGGAAATTGAAGCAGTCATCAAAAACCTCCCAAGACACAAGAGTCCAGGGCCAGATGGCTTCCCAGGGGAATTCTATCAAACGTTTAAAGAAGAAATCATACCTATTCTACTAAAGCTGTTTGGAAAGATAGAAAGAGATGGAGTACTTCCAAACTCGTTCTATGAGGCCAGCATCACCTTAATTCCGAAACCAGACAAAGACCCCACCAAAAAGGAGAATTACAGACCAATATCCCTGATGAACATGGATGCAAAAATTCTCAACAAGATACTAGCCAATAGGATCCAACAACACATTAAGAAAATTATTCACCATGACCAAGTAGGATTTATCCCCGGGACACAAGGCTGGTTCAACACTCGTAAAACCATCAATGTGATTCATCATATCAGCAAGAGAAAAACCAAGAACCATATGATACTCTCATTAGATGCAGAGAAAGCATTTGACAAAATACAGCATCCATTCCTGATCAAAACCCTTCAGAGTGTTGGGATAGAGGAAACTTTCCTCGACATCTTAAAAGCCATTTACGAAAAGCCCACAGCAAATATAATTCTCAATGGGGAAGCACTGGGAGCCTTTCCCCTAAGATCAGGAACAAGACAGGGATGTCCACTCTGACCACTGCTATTCAACATAGTACTGGAAGTCCTAGCCTCAGCAATCAGACAACAAAAAGACATTAAAGGCATTCAAATTGGCAAAGAAGAAGTCAAACTCTCCCTCTTCGCCGATGACATGATACTCTACATAGAAAACCCAAAAGCCTCCACCCCAAGATTGCTAGAACTCATAGAGCAATTTGGTAGCGTGGCAGGATACAAAATCAATGCCCAGAAATCAATGGCATTTCTATACACTAACAATGAGACTGAAGAAAGAGAAATTAAGGAGTCAATCCCATTTACAATTGCACCCAAAAGCATAAGATACCTAGGAATAAACCTAATCAAAGAGGTAAAAGATCTATACCCTAAAAACTATAGAACACTTCTGAAAGAAATTGAGGAAGACACAAAGAAATGGAAAAATATTCCATGCTCATGGATTGGCAGAATTAATATTGTAAAAATGTCAATGTTACCCAGGGCAATTTACACGTTTAATGCAATCCCTATCAAAATACCATGGACTTTCTTCAGAGAGTTAGAACAAATTATTTTAAGATTTGTGTGGAATCAGAAAAGACCCCGAATAGCCAGGGGAATTTTAAAAAAGAAAACCATAGCTGGGGGCATCACAATGCCAGATTTCAGGTTATACTACAAAGCTGTGGTCATCAAGACAGTGTGGTACTGGCACAAAAACAGACACATAGATCAATGGAACAGAATAGAGAACCCAGAAGTGGACCCTGAAATGTATGGTCATCTAATATTCGATAAAGGAGGAAAGACTATCCATTGGAAGAAAGACAGTCTCTTCAATAAATGGTGCTGGGAAAATTGGACATCCACATGCAGAAGAATGAAACTGGACCACTCTCTTGCACCATACACAAAGATAAACTCAAAATGGATGAGAGATCTAAATGTGAGACAAGATTCCATCAAAATCATAGAAGAGAACACAGGCAACACCCTTTTTGAACTTGGCCACAGTAACTTCTTGCAAGATACATCCACGAAGGCAAAAGAAACAAAAGCAAAAATGAACTATTGGGACTTCATCCAGATAAGAAGCTTTTGCACAGCAAAGGATACAGTCAACAAAACTAAAAGACAACCTACAGAATGGGAGAAGATATTTGCAAATGACATATCAGATAAAGGGCTAGTTTCCAAAATCTATAAAGAACTTATTAAACTCAACACCAAAGAAACAAACAATCCAATCATGAAATGGGCAAAAGACATGAAGAGAAATCTCACAGAGGAAGCATGGACATGGCCAACATGCACATGAGAAAATGCTCTGCATCACTTGCCATCAGGGAAATACAAATCAAAACCACAATGAGATACCACCTCACACCAGTGAGAATGGGGAAAATTAACAAGGCAGGAAACAACAAATGTTGGAGAGGATGCAGAGAAAAGGGAACCCTCTTACACTGTTGATGGGAATGTGAACTGGTGCAGCCACTCTGGAAAACTGTGTGGAGGTTCCTCAAAGAGTTAAAAATAGACCTGCCCTACGACCCAGCAATTGCACTTTTGGGGATTTACCCCAAAGATTCAGATGCAATGAAACATCGGGACACCTGCACCCCGATGTTTCTATCAGCAATGGCCACAATAGCCAAACTGTGGATGGAGCCTCGGTGTCCATCGAAAGATGAATGGATAAAGAAGGTGTGGTTTATGTGTACAATGGAATATTACTCAGCCATTAGAAACGACAAATACCCACCATTTGCTTCAACATGGATGGAACTAGAGGGTATTATGCTGAGTGAAATAAGTCAATCGGAGAAGGACAAACAGTGTATGTTCTCATTCATTTGGGGAATATAAATAATAGTGAAAGGGAATATAAAGGAAGGGAAAAGAAATGTTGGGAAATATCAGGAAGGGAGACAGAACATAAAGACTCCTAACTCGGGGAAACGAACTAGGGGTGGTGGAAGGGGAGGAGGGCGGGTGTTGGAGGGGAATGGGTGACGGGCACTGAGGTGGACACTTGACAGGATGAGCACTGGGTGTTTTTCTGTATGTTGGTTAATTGAACACCAATAAAAATTAATTTAAAAAAAAAAGAAAAAGAAAAGAAAAGGAAATAAATGTCTAAAGTATTGCAACCCAATTAATCTGACTTATATGTTAATTTTCTCATCTTCAGTGCACACTTTACCAGGGGGGAGACCTCTCGTTCTAGTTCTGGGACAGCCCTCACAAAAGGGATAATATTTAGCCCCCTCACCTACAAACTTTTTGCTGGACATCTCGACCCCTAATGTCCAGGCCCAAGAAAAAGTAGCAGAAAGAGTGTCCCTTGTCTGAGCTAGTGCTAGGAAGAAAGAATTTCCAAGACTGTAAGACTCTCTTTCAGTCTCAGTAATAATACCAGTAGTTACCCTTTCTGAAGGTTCTTCCATGCCTGGCAAGACCTCACTCTTCTAAGTGTGGTCTTCACAGTCTCAAAAGTCCCCAAAATTCCAGGAAACACCTCTCCAGTCAGAGTGTAATCAGTAAGCAGAGGCCAATCCTGTGGGGAGTCCAATGTGGGACTCGATACTGTCATAGGACAGGATATGTCCCTGGGGCCCAGTACTTCCTATTTCTGTCTTCTCACCTCTCCTTGTTGAGAGGGTTTCCAGTCAGGAGCATGCATTCCAGGAGCATGTTATGGCATATGAAAAGGACCGTTGGTGGTTCAGCATGGTGAGCCACTATTCTGAGCAAATATGGTTTACAAGAGGTATGCAAGTCTATCAGTAATGTTTATAACTAGAATCTGGCCTGGAATGGCTGAGTCCCACGTGATACTATCTGAATCATGATGTCTAGGAATGACAACAGACTGTTAGGCACTATCAAATATGGGGGGGGGGACTAGTAACAGATTGGAGTGCCTGGAGTGGCTTAGTTGATAAAGGATGCAACTCTTGATCTCAGGATGGTCAGTTTGAGCCCCACATTGGGTATAGAAATTACTTTAAAAAAAAAACTGGTAACATCATTTTGCTACCAGGTCTGAGTGAAGATTTAGACATATATATTTTCCAAGATAAGAATAATTAACAGAACCAAGGAAGTAGGTCTTCTCAAGAGTGCACTTTTGAATTTCCTTCTACCAAAAACAAAATGCAACTGAATCTGAATTGTCTTTCTGTTTACAATATACACAAGCAAACAGTGCCACCCAGGCACACTATTCTTGAGATTTCATCCAATAAAATTCTTTGCAAAATATTTATTTGCCAGTTTTAGTAGATCAAAGTTGATTCTTTAGCATATATGCCTTTTATCTTCTTGTTTAATGAACCAACTGATATATGAAACATAAGAATTTTAACTCATTGGGAAATATCAGAAAGGGAGACAGAACATGAGAGACTCCTAACTCTGGGAAACGAACTAGGGGTGGTGGAAGGGGAGGTGGGAGGTGGGCGGGGGGTGGGGGGTGACTGGGTGACAGGCACTGAGGGAGGCACTTGATGGGATGAGCACTGGGTGTTATTCTGTATGTTGGCAAATTGAACACCAATAAAAAATAAATTTATAAAATATATATATTAAATTTGTTATTTCTGCAATAATAATAAAAGCATTTGTTGAACACACACACAAAAAAAGAATTTTAACTCATTTTTTCTAATCTGACAGAATAATTCAGATAAATTCACGAAAACTTAGGTTTGATTTTACTTTTGAGCTATTTCCATTCTATGTTTTCAACAGCAAGCAAAAGAGATGGTGACTTGTAACTTCACTTTGTCTTAACATATGTCAGCTATCTGCAGAAAGAAAAATTCAGTTATAGGTGCTGGGGTTACAGAGAACAATATATATGAACTAAATCTTCTAGAGAATTCGTTCTCGACAACCAAAATCACCATCATTCATAGGGTCAGTAGAATTTCTACAGTGAGTTGCAATAGTTTTAGTTACAAGTTGGAAAACAGTATAGAATCAGCTTAAGTCACAGAGATATTTGTTATCAGGATTGAAGGTGACTCACAGAACCTAGGGACTGAGATGCAGCCCATGCTTCAGTAATGAACTGAAGCCAAAGATTCATTTGTGCCAGCAAATTTTTATCTTTCACACAGTCTGTCTGCATGAGTGCTCTGCTCTCTTTCTCAGCACACTGGACTTCTATACAACTTAGGCAACAGAGCAGAACATGTCTTTTCAAAGGTACACATTCACATATGTCCTGTTTGAGAGACCAGCCAGACTAAAATTGGAAGGAGTGGAAAGACTGGGGGACCAGACCATGAGCTCAGGTTTCCTACAACTAGCATTTTAGAGAAAATTTAGTCTAAGAGTCTCTCTCTCTCTCTCTCTCTCTCTCTCTCTCTCTCAGTTTTTAAGTATTACACAGACATACTCTTGTGGTCATTCACACCATACATAAGCATACACAGGAAAACACCAAAATCTCCTCATAACTCCAATTCTCCTTTCTGCATCAAAGATAACCACTGTTAACGGTTAAATATGCTTCCAGTTTGCTACCCATATCTGTACCTATATCTGTATCTGTATCTCTATCTATCAACTCAATACACTTAGAATAAAGCAGAGTATCCTCTATAATATGATATATGCCTCATCTAATCAACTGAGGCTCTTAACAATGTCAGGTTTCTTGAGGAGGAAGCAATTCTGCGTCAAGATTGCAGCATACGGGATGCCTGGGTGGTTCAGCGGTTGAGCGTCTTGGTTCAGGGCGTGATCCTGGGTCCTAGGATCGAGTCCCACATTGGGCTCCCCACAGGGAGCCTGCTTCTCCCTCTGCCTGTCTCTGCCTCTCTCTCTCATGAATAAATAAATAAAAACCTTTAAGAAAAAAAAAGATTGCAACATAAAAACCCTGCTTGAGTTTCTAGCCTGCATATCTCAGACTCAAGACTGCAACACCAATTCATCCCTGAATTTTCAGCCTGCTGGCATGCTATATAGATTTCAAACTTGCCAACCCCCATATCCTATTGGTTTTACTTCTCTAGAGAACACCAAATAATACAAATTTTGGTACTGAGAATGGTTTTAGAGGAACACAATCTCAAAGTTGAGCTTCTTGAATTGATTCTGGGGTTTCTGGAATTGGTTCTCTTAATCTAATTACATTTAAAGGCACTAATAACTCCATTTTCAGTAGGAAAGAGAACACTGATGGTCCATACCATGATGTGGCAATAGAGATAAATATTACCACTGAATATTCCTAATCAATATTAATAAGACGAATGGTCTTGGGTGACCATGTATTTGATACCTCAGAACATTTTGTCAAACTAACAAATATACAAAGATTGGCTGGTTACTCCAAATTGCACTGGACAGAGTGAGGAAAGATAAGAAGAGCTCAGCAATTTGAAGTCCCAGATGAGTGCAGAACAAATTACTTGAAGTTTTCTTTTTTAAAAATATTTTTATTTATTCATGAGAGACACACAGAGAGAAGCAGAGAGAGAGGCAGAGACACAGGTAAAGGGAGAAGGAGGCTCCCTGCAGGGAGCCCGATGCTAGACTTGATCCCAGGACCCTAGGATCATGACCTGAGCCAAAGGCAGATGCTCAACCACTGAGCCACCCAGGTGCCCTACTTAAAGTTTTATACGTCCTGAAGATTCCTTATCTCCTGTAGCTGCAGAGCTGAGATGGCTGAAAAACAAACCTAGAGTTTTGTTCTGAAATAGCTGAATCACAACACAAATGGAATTCTCAATCTCACAGGATATCTACTGTTAAAATGAAGCATTGATTGGAAAAAATGGGATCCTGAAAATTGGAATGGAGACATATAGGAAGATCCTGATGGGATGGAATATAACACCTAAATTTTGAGGAGTCTTCTTTGCCAGTAGAAACACCACTCAACCCATATCTGAGATTAATCCTGCATTTGCTGAGGAACTCATAATGACTTCCTTTAAGGTAGTCACCTTGCAAGACAATGCTGATTCTCCTCAAGACCAACACTTACTACCTGTCTTTGCCTCTAGACCTATAACTAGACTCAATTTCCACCAAGCCCCTATAGGTGACCTATGAAGTGTGACTCATGAGGTGGTGTTACCTTCCAAAAGAATTACATTATTTTTCCAGTGTAAACAGGCAGAAATCCAGGGTATCCTAACAGATATTAAGAGTATGAGATAACGGTGGAAGATTAGATCAGCTAAATTTATGGATATGTGCCCTCATAGCAAAGATTCCAGATTTAATGCTGCAGCTCAAGGGGTTAAAATGATCTCTAATATGTTTGGTTATTTGCACCAAAAATGTGGCCTAAACTAAAAGATTGAAATGCCAGAACTTCCTTGGAATACTTAGAGAAAGATAGCCAAAGGCCTAAGGCAATTGGGGTGTTAGAGTACATTTATCATTTAAGTCCTGCTCAACAACCCTACGAGCATACAGAAGATACGCCACCTTTCAATATGAGAAATAAATTTGTGAGAGGGAGCCCCCAGCATCCTTGAAGAGCTCTGCGCTCACTTTTCTCTGTAGGTTAGCAATCACAGTGGGAACTGTTGCCACTAAATTGGGAAACCCAAAAGCAATGGGAGTATTGATTGGGTCTCAAGGGACAGGGCAAGTGGTGGCCCTTAATCACCAAAAGCAAGGTAGTCATTGTTGCTGTCTTCAGAGACTTATGGCATTAACTCGTTGATCATGGTGTCACCCACACATGAAATAGATGGGCAATCTATTAAACTTTTACTTGATCTGTGTAAGTGGAAGCCTTCTTGGTCAAATGAACAAAAGCCTAGCTTGTACAGAGTCATGATCCCTCAACCAATTCCCCAGATTTGAGCCTGTTTCAGTCTCAAAATCCCTTCAATGAAGAAGAGGCTAGGTCCCCTTGACCCTAGTATATTGACAAAAATTTATACTGTTAATCTTTCCCCCCACTTTCCCCAAAGAGCCCAATGGCCTAGAATCAGGGTGACTAAATTAGGAAAAAGGAAATAATCAGACTTCTTGTGGACTACTGGACACCAGCTCTAACTTAAAATGATTCCAAGGGACCCAAAATGTCACTGTGGTCTACTCGCCACAGTAGGAGCTAATGGAGGTCAAGTGATTATTTTTTTAAGTTTTTGTTTTAATTCCAGTTAGTAAACATACAGTATTATATAAGTTTCAGGTCTATGATGTAGTGACTCAACATTGCCATACATCACCTGGTGCTCTTCAGGACAAATGCACCCCTTCATCCCCATCTCCTATTTCCCCCATCCACCCAACCACCTCCTCTCTGGTAACCATCGGTTTGTTCTCTACAGTTAAGAGTCTGTTTCTTGGTTTGTCTCTCTCTCTCTCTCTCTCTCTTTGCTTGTTTGTTTTGTTTTTTAAATTCCACATATAAACAAAATCATATGGTATTTGTCTTTCTCTGACTGGCTTATTTTACTTAGCATTATATTCTCTAGCTCCATCCATATTGTTGAAAATGGCAAGATGTCACTCATTTTATGGTACCACATCTTCTTTATCCGTTCATTAGGCAATGGGCACTTGAGTTGCTTCCATATCTTGGCTATTATAAGTAATGCTGCTACAAACATGAGAATGCATGTATCCCTTTAAATTAGTGTTTTTGTATTCTTTGGGTAATTATCCAGTCACGTAATTACTAGACCTTAAGGTAGTTCTAATTTAACTTTGAGGAACCTCCATACTATTTTCCATGGTGGATGTATTAGCAACAGTGCAAGAAGTTTCCTTCTTTCCTTTTTCTCCACATCCTCATCAACACCTGTTATTTCTTGTGGGAGGTCAGGTGATTAATGATGTTTTAGCTCAGCTTCATCCAACAGTGTGGAACACCAAAACCATGTTGGGTTATTTTCCCATGTCCAGAATTCCAATTGGAACAGACCCATTCAGTGACTAGCAGAATTCCCACCCTGGGTCCCAGACCTGTGGAATGAGGGCTAGTATGGGAGGAAAGGAAAGTGGAAACCACAAGAACTGTCTTTACCTAGCAAAATGAAAACCAAAAGCAATGTTGCATTCCTAAAAGTACTGCAGAAATTTGTGCCATGATTAAGGACAAGGAGCAAGCAAGGGTGGTGATTCTCCCCATTCAACTCGCCCATGCACAATACATATGGATCTTGGATAACAAAGTGGATTATCACAAACTTAACCAAAACATGACTCCAGTTGCAACTGCTGTACCAGATAGGATTTCATTGCTGCTGCAAATTGATAAGTACATCCCTGTTGCCTGGTATGCAGCTATTGATCTGGTAAATGCTTTTTTTTTCTCAATATCTATTAGAAAAGACCACCAGAAGCAGTTTGCTTTCATCTGGCAAAGCCAACAATATAACTTCAATGTCTTACCTCAGGGATATGATAACTATCCAGCCCTATGTCATAATAGTCGACGTGAAACATGATTGCCTTTCCCTTCTGCAAGACCAAGTGATCCATTACATTGACATTAGGTTGACTAGACCTAGGGGTGAGAAGGAGTAACTACCCTAGACATTTGCATGTCAGAGGGTAGGAAAAATATCCAAAATTTGGGGGCCTTGTACCTCAGTAAAATTTCTTAGGGGTTCAGTAGCATGGGGCATGTCATGGTATCTCTTCCAAAGTGGAGAATAAGTTTTTGCATCTGGTCCCTCTTACAACCTAAAAAGAGGCACAACACCTGTAGGACTCTCTTTGGATTTCAGACACATACCCATTTGGGTCATTTGGGACCCATTTAAAGAGTAACTTAAAATCTACTATTTTTGTGTGGGGCCTAGACAAGAAAAGGGTTTGCAATAGATCCAGGCTGCTGTGCCAGCTGCTATGCCACTTAGGCCATGTGATCCAGGAGATCCAGTGTGCTTGAGGTGTCCGTGGCTGATAGAGATGCTGTTTGAAGCCTTTGGCAGCCTTTATAGGTGAATCACAGTGCAGAATCTTAGGATTTTAAAGCAAAGCCACTCCTTCCACTGAGGACAGGTTCTCATTTTGAGAAACAGCTTTTGGCCTGGACTAGGCCTTAGCAGAAACTGAACACCTAATCATGGGCCACCAAGTTAGCATGCACGTGATATTATCTGACCCATCAAGCCAGAAAGTTAGACATTCCATCAGGAGATTTCTTAGGGCATCTAAAAGGAAAACTATTTATTTCTCTATACGTACTTCTGACACCAAATGTATGGATTTTCCACACAAAGCAATTCTGACACTAACTACCCACGATGCAGACCCCGCAGGTTAAAGCTCAGTCACCCAAGACCTTCTCCCCTCCACTTCAGATGCCAGTTTTAAGTCTCAGGTTATCCTCTGTAATTTTGACCAACTGAATATAAGTCAAGGATTCCCAAAACACCTTCCTCCGCTTTGATAATTTGCTAGATAATTTGCTCACAAAAGTTTTTTTTTTAAGATTTTATTTATTTATTCATGAGAGACACAGAGAGAGAGAGACACACACACACAGGCAGAGGGAGAAGCAGGCTCCATGCAGAGAGCCCGACATGGGACTCCATCCCGGGTCCCCAGGATTAGCCCTGGGCTGAAGGGGGCGCTAAACCACTGAGCCACCCGGGCCTGCCCTGCTCACAAAAGTTAAGAAAACAAGTCACTTACCATTGCTGGTTTAGTATAAGGGAAACAATTCTGAAACAGTCCAATGGAAGAGATGCATAGGGCAAGGTATGGATGCAGGGCTGGGGAGTGCACTACCTCCCCAGTATCTCAATGTATTCATCTACCCAGAAGCTCTCCAAACTCTATTGTGTAAGGTTTTTTGGAGTGCCCATTATATTGGCATTATTAGGTCATTGGCCATCGGTGATATCTCAATCTCAACCCCCCCCCTTCCCAAAGGTTGAGGGGTAGTGCCCAAACTTCTAACCCTCTAATCTAACCCTCTAATCCTCTGGTAACCAGCCCCCATTCTCCAGGAGTCACACGTCCTTAGCATAACTGAGTATGCTCATGTTATGCTGAATTATAAACTGTTTCAAAGGGGCTTATTATGAACAAAAAAGATGCTCCTCTCTTATCACTCAGGAAATTACAAAGGTCTTAGTATCTCTGTATCAGGAATCAGAAATAAAACCCAAAACATATATTTCTTATTATTTCACCGTATCACAGTGTCTCTAAGTCTTACCAATCACTGTGACTGAGTGAATGGAAAACTGTAACATCCCAATTCAGATGAGACTTCTAACGGCCCAAACCCTTCAGAAATGACCATTTCATTTATCCATCTGATAAAGAGCTACAACAAGCTGCTGAGGGTAAAAGCATAGGGAACATGTTGCAGAAGTTAGTTATAAATGCCAGCTATAATCAGTAACAAGTTGCAGAAATATATCTTCTTTATTTTGTTATCAACGTTTGTGTGTAGGTATATAGGAGTGTATACGTGTATGTGTACATATATCTATCTTTGTTTTCTTCTCTCCCTTATGCCCTTAGCATGCAACATAAGATACGTTAATTTTACATAATAGTGTTTAAGTTATAGATATCAAAGAAGAGAGTGAATATCACCCAGGGATGTTGCATTCTTTTCTGGGAAAAGGGTTAGTTTATTTTCGGTTGTAGATAGAATAGTTGTATGGTGTTTGGCAGAAGCTTGACTTTGAGACATGAGTGTGCAGGAGTGGCAACAGGGCTGGGCAGCCCCAGTGGCTTAGCGGTTTAGCGCCGCCTTCAGCCCAGAGTGTGATCCTGGAGACCTGGGATCGAGTCCCACGTAGGGCTCCCTGCATGGAGCCTGCTTCTCCCTCTGCCTTTATCTCTGTCTCTGTCTCTCTCTCTCGCATTCTCTGTGTCTCTAATAAATAAATAAAATCTTTAAAAAAAAAAAGGAGTGGCCAGGGCTGCAGGGATGCCATGTGCAGGCCTGCAGAGAAGTGGCTAGACAGGAGCTCCCTGTCCTACAGGTGAGGAATTGGGCCACTGGTGAAGGCAGGAGGGCTTCTGGCAGTTTCCACATCAAGCAAGGTGCAGGAAGATTAACAGTGGATCAGGCCATGAATGCAAGATTGCTGAAGAAATGCACACCCTGGGCACCTGACTGGGCAGAGATCCACCCAGTGTCTTCACTGACCCAACATGCAGCAGCTGGAAACAGCATGAGAACCCCTTCTTCCTGCAGCCACACATGTCCACCCCCACCCACTCCGCCATGCCCTCTACTGAAAATGCTTAACATTGTGTTTACTGTAAATGAGAGAGATGCTTGAAGGCAATCCATCCAGGATCACTGAAGGATTTATTCAGAGCTGGGAGGTAATATATTTGGAACTGTCACAGGAGTTTTATGCCTCAGAGTCTCATTCATTCACTCATGTTCTGATGCTCCCTCCACAAGCCTTTCTAATTTCTGCATTTGTGCCTGGTTACTATCCCTACTATCCTCACTACAAAATTACTTTGTAATGATGCCTGAGTTCATTGCGCTGCTAAAATAACAATGACTGGGGCAGCCCCGGTGGCGCAGCGGTTTAGCGCCGCCTGCAGCCCAGGGTGTGATCCTGGAGACCCGGGATTGAGTCCCACGCCGGGCCTCCTGCATGGAGCCTGCTTCTCCCTCTGCCTGTGTCTCTGCCGCTCTCTCTGAATAAATAAATAAATCTTTTAAAAAAATAATAACAATGACTAAATCCTATGTCTCTTTATATTTGAAAATAAATTGTCGGAGGCAGCCCCGGTGGCTCAACGGTTTAACGCCACCTTCAGCCCAGGGCCTGATCCTGGAGACCCAGGATAGAGTCCCATGTCAGACTTCCTGCATGGAGCCTGCTTCTCCCTCTGCCTGTGTCTCTGCCTCTCTCTCTCTCTCTCTCTCTCTCCCTCTGTGTGTGTGTGTGTGTGTGTCATGAATAAATAAATAAAATCTTTAAAAAATAGTCTAATCCATAATCCTTATTTCACATGAAATAGAACCATAAGAGCAATAATGTCAAAGAAAATTTTAAATCTATTGATATTAGTAATTAATTAGAGCTGTCAAAACAGGAGCAACCGTTTTTAGTATTTACAAACCTACGTCTGCTTGCAGAACACTGCTAGTAATAAATGCAGTCACATCTTTCTCTGGCAACTTGCCTGTTGTCAGTGTTGTCCATCTGCCTTTTACTCTCCTCCAGTCATACATTCATTACCAGAAAGTCAAGAAGCTCCCTCTCTATAGGCCAGAAGCTTTTGGTACTGAATTGCCCCTGGCTAGAGGTCTTTAATGTAAACACATGTTCTCTTTCCTTGATGTCTCAAATTGATGATTCCCAAACAAGAAAGCGGATGGAGATATCAATTTTAAATCCCACATAAACCCTATAGGGAATTAGAAGTTTAGAAATAACCTCACTCTTCGCAAACATTTTAAATTATCTTAATTAATTAGCTAATACTCAGTGCTGGAAAGAGGATGGGGAAGTAGGGATGCTGGAGATCACCTCTGCCATGATAAACTTGGCAATAACCTTCATGTAAAATGAATACATCTTCTCATTCAGAAATTCCACTTCTAGCAATTTATCCTAGGCATATACTCTCCCAATTTAAAACTGGTATTTGCAAAAGGATGTGACTCAAATGTTATTTCTAATAGTCAAAAGAAAAAAGAAAGAAAGAAATTTTCTACATCTGTATCACTAGGAAACCAGCTAACTATATTTCTTATCAGCCTGAGGACAAACTATGCAGCAATATTTTAAAATATTATATTTTAAAACGATTTATTGATTTGTTATAGAGAGAGTGAGAGTACATTCAGAGGGACAGAAGCAGACTCACTACTGAGCATGTAGCCCAACTCCACATGATCTCACAATCCTGAGATCATGACCTGAGCCCAAATCAAGAGTTGGGCGTTTACCCATCTAAGACACCCAGGCAACCCCATATTTCAATTTAATATGAAAAATCTCAACTATATGAAATAGAAGAAAGAATAGTATAATGAATCTTCATTGAACCATCATGCACCTTCAAAAAGAATCATTGGACCATGTAATGAACCAACGTGAGTTCGCTTCTGGGGGAGTCAGAAAGTGCAGCAGGTGGAGTTGTTGCACAAAGAAAACTTTATTTGCAGCATATGAGGAGATGATGGGGAATAACTTTGAAAGCCATGACTCCCCAAGCAAGGGTAATGGGCAGCTTTTGTTTATGGTTAGGATGAATATTTAGGCAGGAAAGCCTTGTCATCACATGTACAGGTGGACAAAAGGTCACACATGCACCTTAAGGAAACAGGCCTACACACACTGCATGTTAAGTACGTGAAGATTGTGCTCCTCCTTGGGCTCAGATTTTGGTATTATAATGAGGTGAAGGTAGCTGTGGGTGACTCCATGGCCTAACTGCCCAGAAGCAGGTCATGGATAAGCTCAAACTGGTCTGGGTGGTCTGGGCTGCCTGGAGGTCTTATCAGGGCTGCTGCTATCTCTCCGGGTGGTTTCAGTTCCCAGCTGCCAGTGCTCGCTTTGGCAGCACATATACTAAAATCAGTTCCCACCTGCCTGAGATAAGAGATAAAATGGGAAGAAAAGCTGAAGTGAAAACGTAGGACAAGGTTTGGTGAGCACCAGCAGGCAGGCAGTAAAGATCAGGTCTTGGGGTCTAGCTGGTGTCGGCTAACCATGTTTCATCTATTCTTCTTTCATCTTTTCTTTTTTTGGTGGGAGCCTGGAATAATTTGAAGCAAATAGCAAATTACACCTTTATATTGTTTTACCTATGAAAAGTATGTATCGCTAACAGAGAAGGACCTTTAAAAATACATAATAACATTGACATGATCACATCTAACAAAAGTTATGATAGTTCCTTATTATCACCTAAAACCCAATTTATGGTTTCCAGTTATCTAAAAAGTGTGGGGTTTTTAAGTATATTTGACTATAACATTGTGTAAATTGAAGGTGTACAACATGTTGATTTGATACATTTATTATTGCATTATGATTGCCAATGTAGTGTTAGGTAGCACATCTATCACCTCACATAATTATCATTTCTTCTCTGTGGTAATTGGAATAATTAAGATCTAGTCTCTTAGCAAATTTGATGTTTATAACACAATATTGTCATCTATAATCACCATACTGTGCATTAGATCTCAAAGACTTATTTATCAGGTTTATATCCTTAAATAATTTCTCCTATCTCCACCCTCCAGACCTTGGTAACTGATGGAATAGGCAGTTAGCTAGATAAGAACAGGGAACAAATGCTTTCAGACTAATAAAAAGGGCAGAAACCAAGTTCCAAACAGCCAGGAAAGACCCTGGAGAATATGCATGCATTTTCCATATAACAGGCTGCCCTACAGTAACCTATAGCCTCATTATAATACATTCCCATTGCCGTTTTGACCTCCACCTCTTGGGGGAAGGCTGCCATGACATTACCAATAAGGACCAAATAGGGCCAGAAGCTCCGCCTTCCAACCAGTGGGCAGCAGTCCCTTACATATTTGGAGTGAACCTCAGTTCTAGACCACCTTCCCTATGATCAATAACTCATGCAAGCATAAAAAACAAGATAGCCTTGACCCCCAGCAGAGTGACCACCTCTGGGCCTGCCTGTTCTCCCATCTTGAGAATATTTTTTCTCCTTAAAAAAATTTTAAGGGACCCCTGGGTGGCTCAGCAGTTGAGTATCTGCCTTCAGCTCAGGGGTTGATCCTGGTGACCCGGGATCAAGTCCCACATTGGGCTCCTTGCAGGGAGCCGCTTCTCCCTTTGCCTGTGTCTCTGCCTCTTCTTCTGTGTCTATCATGAATAAATAAATTAGTTAAATATTTTAAAAGATTTTTTTAAGATTAATTTTAGAGAGAGAAAGTGCATGTGCAAGAGTGGAGGTGGGGTAGAAGGAGAGAAAGGGAATCTCAGAGTCCATGCTAAACACGGAGCCCAGCATGGGGCTCCATTCTCACCACCCTGAGATCATGACCTGAGCTGAAACCAAGAGTTAGATGCCCAATCAACTGAGCCATGCAAGTGCTCCAAGAGTATTCTTTCTCTTTAACGGCTATTAAACTCTTCCTTACTTGAGACTTTGGCCCTGAATTCTTTCTTGGCTGAACTCAATAACTGAGGTTGGTGCAGAGGCAGGAAAGGGAACTGCAGATGACAGTAACCACCATTTTACTGTTTCTACAAGTTTAATATTTTTTAGGTTCCCCTATAAGTGCTATCAACATAGAATTTGTCTTTCTCTGGCTTACTTCACTTAGCATAATATCCTCTAGGTCCATCCACTTTGTCACAATGGCAGCATTTCCTTCTTTCTCATGGCTGAATAATATTTCATTATATATATAATATATTAAATATATATAATATATAATACATAATATAAATATATATGTAATATATATATGACACCCTATTTTTGTTCATTCATCCATTGATGGACATTTAAGTTGTTTCCATATTTTGGCAAACGCAAATACTGCTACAATAAACATGGAAGTACATATATATTGTTTCAATATCCTGTTTTCATTTTCTTTGGTTATATACCAGAAGTGGAGTTGCTGGATCATATGGTGGTTTTAATTTTTTGAGGAACCTCCATTAATGCTCTTTACAGTGGCTGTGCATTCCCACCAACAGTGATTAGGGGTTCCTTTTTCTCCACATCCTCACCAACAGCTGTTATTTCTTGTCTTCCTGATGATAGCCATTCTAACAGATGTGAGGTGATAGCTACTTGTGGCTTTGATTTGCATTTGGCTAGTGATGGTTAGTGATGTTGAGCATCTTTGCTTATACCCAGTGGCCATTTGGATGTCTTCTTTGGAAAACTGTCCATTTAGTTCCTCTGCCTATTTTTTAAAGTTGGATTGTTTTTGTTCATGAGTTCTGAGTTCTTTATATATTTCAGATAGGTACCCCTTATCCAATATATTGTTTGCAAATAATTTCTCCCCTTCTGTAGATTGCCTTTTCATTTTGTTGTTTCTATTGCTTTGCAGAGACTTAAATTTGATGGAGTCCCACATACTAATTTTTGCTTTTGTTGTTTGAATCAAGGTTTTCTTTTACTTGAAACCAAAAGCAAAAAAAAAAAAGAAACCAAAAGCATTGTAACTGATATGTTCTCGCTATACTTATTCATATTTCTCCTGTACTATCTATTGCTTTTCATCACAACTATTTATTTAGAGCTTATCTTCCCAACTAGACTATTAGCTCATCTCCTTAGGTTTGTCTTATTTATCTTAATCTTTCTAGTTTCAAACAATGCCTGACACAGGGAAGTAGATGTTTGTTGACTGTGTGACTAGTTCTGCCTGTTATATATCCTGAGTGCAGGAATTAAGGGCCTTCTGTGAAACACAGTTTAGAGGCACCTGGGTGGTTTAGTTGGTTAAGCATCTGCCTTTGGCTCAGGTCACAATTCTGAGGTCCTAGGATCGAGCCCTGCTTTGGGTCCCCTGCTCAATGGAGAGCCTGCTTTTCCCTCTGCATTTGCCCACGTCCTCACTCATGCTCTCTCTCTCTCTAATAAATAAATACAATCTTTAAAAAAACCCCACAGTTTGTATCCTTAAAATATGAAGGAAACTACATTGTTGCAGTTAATACTCTGAAAAAAATACATTTGAGAATAAGACATATTCTGTGGTGATCATTTGTGGCTATGCCCATGCTTTTTTCCTGATCACTTAGACTCTAGACCATTTTTTTTTCTAGACCATTTTTAAAAACTTTTTGTTTTGATCTAATTTTAGGTGTATGGATGAATTTCAAAACAGTGCAGAGCTCCTATTTCCCTTTACTCACCTCTGTTAAAATCTTACATGACTATGATACATTTGCCAAACTAAAATATTAACATTGGTACAATCCAACTCATTAAAGTACAGACTTTATTTGGATTTCCCCAGTTTTTCCACTAATGTTCTCTTTCTGTTCCAGAATCCAATTCAAGATACCATGTTGTCTTTAGTTGTCATGATTCCTTATCTCTCATCTGTGATGGTTTCTTGATTTTTGACTTATATGAATATTAACATATAAGAGTTTGGCCAGGTATTTATAGAATGTCCCCCAATTTTTGTTTATCTAGAGATTTTTTTCACTTCCCCATTTATTCTTGATTTTTAAAGCTTTCCAGAAATTATTATTTTTTATTTTTTTAAGTAAACTCTACCCCCAACATGGGGCTTGAACTCATCACCCCAAGATCAAGAATCACATTTCTCTACTGACTAAGCCAGCCAGCACCATCTAGAATTTTTCTGTAGTAATAATAATGCCTTACAAGTGTATTACATTATATGGTTTACAAACCAACATCAGTACATTCCTTTGGTGATTCTCACCTCCACCTGTAGAAGTGACTCAGAAAGAATGTTTCTCCAGATATACAAGAAGGCCTTCATGGAAGGAGCAGCACTATTAGCACCTGCTGGAATGAAGCTTGGACACACGGTCAGTGAACTGGAGCAGGCAGGCCCAAAAGGAACTGGCTTGAATTTGTGAGGTACCCCCACAGGGTCAGATTCCTGACCTCCCTGGGTCCACATGGTTCCTCAAATCCTCCATTAGCTGTGTATTTTCTTTACCTCACTAATATTGCACTGTATTCACACTAAGACTTAACAGCTAATTACAAAGCCCAAAAGTTGCCTTTCAGAGATAGCTTTTTTAAAAAAAGATTTATTTATTTTAGAGAGTGACAGAGTGTGTATAAGCACATGAATGGGGGAGGGGCAGAGGGAAAGGGAGAGGGAAAGAATCTCAAGCAGACTCCCCTCTGTGCACAGAGCCCAACATGGGGCTTGATGTCATGACCCTGAGATCATGACCTGAGCTGAAATCAAGAGTTAGTTATGCTTAACCAACTGAGTCACCCAGGAGCCCCTCAAAGATACCTTCTTTTTACTACACTTTTCTCTTTCTTAGGAGCATATAGACAAAGGCAGCAAAACGAAGCCCTTTACGTTTGCCTTTCTCTGGGCAAGGTCCTCTTCAAAAGGCTGATGGAGCATATTGGCACCAACTTGTCCCTTCAGCCTAAGTGACTTCTTTTTTCTTTTCTTAGAGTTCTGTTTTTTGTTTTGTTTGTTTTTTGGGTGGTTGTTTTTTTTTTTTTTTTTTGGTAATCTCTACACCCATCGTGGGGCTCGAACCCATGACCCCAAGATCAAAAGTTGCATGCTCCTCCAACTGAGCCAGCCAGGTGCCCCCTGCCTAAGTTACCCCTTGATAAATTAATCTTTTGAGAGCTACATTCCTTGCTTCAGGAAAACCGAGGTGCATTAGTGACAGCAGCAGAGAAGAATAAACCAGTAATGCACTATTTTCAGACCAAGGTACAGTTACAGCACTCAGCCAGATATGTTTGGGGAGAAGGGAGAGGAGAGGCTGAGGAAAGGGAAGGTAGGTAGAAGGAGACATAAGTACAAGAGGAAAGCTTAAGGACAAGCAAAAAGAAGTTCACCCATTCATGAATATTTAATGGGTATTTTTTATGTATCCGGCTCTGTGATAGATTTTGGAGATAGAATAAGGGAGACATGGACTTTGTTTTTAGGGAGTTTATAGTCCACCTAAGAAATGGACAACAAACAAAGCATTGTTTAATCATAATTGCAACAAATGCTTAAAAATAATAAGGTGTGCGGTGCACCAAACAGCCAGAAGGTATCAGGACAGGGTTCTGCAGCTGGGCTAGAATGGTTGATGAATTATAACAGATACCTGGGTTTGAACCAGGCAGTTTTGGGGAGTTTTGACTAGCTGTTGGGAGACTGGTGTGAAAATTGTTGTTAGGGTCAGTGGTTAGAGACAAAGCCAAGGAAATCTGAATATCTACAGTCAGGTGAGGCTCGTCTGAATGGAATAGTCTGAATGGAGCAGAACCGTCTGGGTGTTAGGTTGGCTGGCTTCTGTGGACTAGGCTTCTGTGGATGGGCCTCTGTTTCAACCAGTGGAAATGGCAGTCCTGCTCCTATTCATACTCTATCCACACTGGCGGGTGACAGCTGTCCTTGTACCAGCATTCCTCACGTATCCCATGCATGCGGCAAGCCTCACTGTCTGTGAAGACAGTACAATGCTGCACAAGGCTAGGAGCTTACCATCTCATTTAGAGCTTACCAAACATTCTTGGTTCACAGCACCCTTAGGCCAAAAGAAATTCCTATCAGTTCCCTTTGTTTAGAAAAACTTAATAGCTATTTATATCTGAACAGCTTAATACCTGCTTGAAGATATGCCTATAAAGTAAAAGAAAATGCAATATTAAAAAAAAGAAAATGCAATATTTTTATTTCAGTCTAGGATGTATGTGCCTGTCGGGCACTACAGAAGTTCTCAAACCTTGAAATCAGATTGGACACCACCCCTCATTTCCTGTTCCACAGTGACTTTTGTGTGGTTCTAGCTTTTTACCAAACTGTTGAAACCCAGCTTTGCAAAGATATGTAGAAGAAAGAAATGTCAAATCTTGAACTATCCCTATGTACAGGCAAGATGTCAGACAGATACCTCTGTTTCCTCAAATATTTAAAATATCTTGCTGTAAATATCCTATAAAGGCACCATGGCACCTCAATACCTATATCCTGATTTAGCAATAGATCTGTGCTTTAAAATGCCTAAACCCACCACAGGGCTTCTCAAACTGAGAGCACTTAAATATGTGTCCAATAATGTACACATCTTTACACAGATTAAAGCCAAGGGGCTTCAGAATCAGTTTCTTCTGCACCTTGTGGCAGACATTGCCATATATACCTCACCAGCACTCTGCCCTCCATATGAGTGATTCTAAAGGGCTTCAACTAGACAAATACAACAGAGGATCGTATTTTCTGAACTGCAAATCCAGATACAAAGGTGGGTGAACTTATAAAGATGAAGATTGTTATATGGCCCTGCCCTAGGAGTTCTGGACTCTGGACACATGGTCACCACATAAGAAAGCCCAGTCCAGAGCCAGCTCTGTCTCCTAGAGGCTGCAGGAATTCTTAGTATCCCCTCTGCCTGTCTGCCTTCCCGCAGCCTGCCTTAGGAGAAATTAAGGTAGAACTGAAAGCATGCCTCAAAGACTACCTGACCTCACCCTCCAAAATAAAACAACCAGTCATTTTACTAGCAAAATGAGCTTCCTTGGCAATAGCAGAGGAACTGCAATTTGGAACAAACTATGGAAAACCACAGTCAAGCCTAAGGAAACAAAGGGAAGTTCAGCTCTTATTAGGTTTTAGGGGAAATCTGGGAGGTTTGTTTTAAACAAAAGTTCACGGGCAGCCCCGGTGAGGCAGCGGTTTAGCGCCGCCTATAGCCCAGGGCGTGATCCTGGAGACCCTGGATTGAGTCCCATGTTGGGCTCTCTGCATGGTGCCAGCTTGTCTCTGCCTCTCTCTCTGTGTGTGTCTCTATGAATAAATAAAGTCTTTAAAAAAAAAAAAGTTCACTGGAGAGGAGTCCGAGGTTGTCGGGGTTTCTCATTTGCTGCGAGCAGTGGTTAGGACATTCCTAGGGCGGAGAGAGATCTTCCTTTCTCTTACAAGAGATAAACTCCTTTGTGCCTCTCTTTTCAAGAGGATTCTTATTTTTCTTCTTCCCACTTGTTATACAGGCTGCAAGGAGTGCTACCTGCATGAAAGCTTTACCTTCAGGTCTTCTGGACTTCATTTTAAATGAGGTGCACATTTTCACACTGGTAGAGACTTCTACAAAATTGATGCTGAGCCATCTAACTCCATTGTCCCTCCCAGCCCACCTTTTACACACACACAGGTGGGTTATCTCACCTGAAGAGTGTGGCAAATAGCTTTAGTTAAAAAACATCTAGGGGGAATAAAAGACTATTGAAACACTCTAGTACATTTCTAAAATAGGTTTATTTATTTATTTATTTTAAGTAGACTCCATGCCCAATATGGAGCCCAGTGTGGGGCTTGAACTTACAATCCTGAGATCAAGACCTGAGCTAGGATCAAGAGTCAGATGTTCAATTGACTGAGCCACCCAGGTGCTCCTAAAATAGCTTTATTATACTGACTCTTGAAAAGTGGACCGAGCAGTTAAGTGTTCAACTCTTGATTTCAGTCAGGTCTTGAGAAATCATGAGACCGAGGCCTGCATTGGGGGGGGGGGGGGGGTGGTCCATACTCAGCAGGGATTCTGCTTGAGATTCTCTCTCCATTCCCCCTTTCCCCTCCCTCCTAGAAAATTAATCTTTAAAAAAACAGAAGAGGAAACTGAGGATAGAAGCAATTTAAGAGTTTATTGATAGGCAAATGGATAAGGAAGATGTGGTGTACACACACACACACACGGGAATACTATCTAGCCATAAAAAAGGACAAGATCATGCCATTTGTGACAACATGGATGGATCTAAAGAGTATTATGCTAAATGAAATAAGTCAGACTGAGAAAGAAAAATACCATACAATTTCATTCATATGTGGACTCTAAATAATAAAACAAATAGGCATATAAAAAAGCAGAATCAGACCCATAAACACAGAGAAAAAACTTATGGTTACCAGAGGGGTAGGGAGTAGGTAAGCAAAATGGGTGAAGTGAAGTGGGAGATACTGGTTTCCAGCTATAAAAGTGAATTAAGTCACGGGAATAAAAGGCACAACATAAGGAATATAGTCAATGATGGGATGCCTGGGTGGCTCAGCAGTTGAGTGTCTGCCTTCGGCCCAGGGCGTGATCCTGAAGTCCCGGAATCGAGTCCCACATCAGGCTCCCTGTATGGAGCCTGCTTCTGCCTCTGCCTGTGTCTCTGCCTCTCTCTCTGTCTCTCATGAATAAATAAAATCTTAAAAAAGAAAAGGAATACAGTCTGATATTATAATAGTGTTGTATGGTAACAGATGGTAGCTACACTTGTGGTGAGCAGAGCATGTTTAAACATGTTGAATCACTAGGTTGTACACCTGAAATGAATGTAACATTGTATGTCAATACAACACTCAAATACAAAATTAATTAATCAGTTGTCTTGCTCAAAGAGGTTGAAATTATGCTTCTTAGCTTTTTGTTGTCTGTGATACTTGCATCAACTTCTGCAATCCTACTTTGTTGCAAGACTTATACAAAAATATTTAAAACACTGTCTCTCTCTTTCTCTTTCTCTCTCTCTCTCTCACACACACACACACAGAGTCGAACTAAATAAGTTTTCTCCAGTGTTGTAAATGTCCCATATTTTCATAGGGGTGTGAACAACAGAGGTGTACAATCAGGAAAAACTCATTCAACTATAGAGAAATGCATAGAAAAATGACAGAGTGAAAATTATCAGTAAAAACTAAATGGCCAATACAGAGTTCTCACATGTTTTAAAATGTCTATGACACATACACCTGAAACTAGTATAACACTGTATGTTAACTATACTGGAATTAAAATTGAAAACTTGATAAAGGGATCCCTGGGTGGCGCAGCGGTTTGGCGCCTGCCTTTGGCCCAGGGCGCAATCCTGGAGACCCGGGATCGAATCCCACGTCGGGCTCCCGGTGCATGGAGCCTGCTTCTCCCTCTGCCTGTGTCTCTGCCTCTCTCTATCTCTCTGCGACTATCATAAATAAATAAAAATTAAAAAAAAAAACATTTTGAAAACTTGACAAAAAATAAAAATGAAAAATAAAAACTCCTTGCTTTATCAAGATAAAAAACGCACATCCAGTGGCCCATTCACTATTGTCCTGAGTATATACTCAACAGAAATGAATAAACATAAATCAGGAGACATGTATTTTAAATCTTACAGTGGCATCACTCATACTGAGCAGAATTCTATTGGCAAAATGAGTAATATTTATTCACAGGTACAAGAATTGGAGGTAAAGTGTGTTCATGTCCTTAAGAAACAAATATCATAGATAATTTTGCTTTTTATGTTTAATAATTGTACATCAAGTTATGTAATGACTTATGTTTTGATCATTTCCCAATTCAGGAGGAAAGAACATTTTTAAACAAAAAATAAAAATTAAATGAAAATTTAAAAGTAAAGAATAAAAAATAAAAAAAATAAAGAAGTGAAATGTCCATGATAAAATGTCAGAAAATTTTTAATTAAAAAATAAATATTTATTTTATTTTTAAAGATTTTACTTCGAGGAGGGGCAAGATGGCGAAAGAGTAGGGTCCCCAAGTCACATGTCCCCACCAAATTACCTAGATAACCTTCAAATCATCCTGAAAATCTACGAATTCGGCCTGAGATTTAAAGAGAGAACAGCTGGAATGCTACAGTGAGAAGAGTTCCCGCTTCTATCAAGGTAGGAAGACGGAGGGAAAAAGAAATAAAGAAACAAAAGGCCTCCAAGGGGGAGGGGCCCCGCGAGGAGCCGGGCTGAGGCCGGGGCGAGTGTCCCCAGGGCAGGAGAGCCCCGTCCCGGAGAAGCAGGAGCTGCACCATCTTCCCGGTCAGAAAGGGGCTTGCAGGGAGTTAGAGCAGGACCCAGGAGGGCGGGGATGCCCTCGGGCTCCCTGGGACACTAACAGGCACCTGCCCCCGGGGGAGAGTGCAACGAGCTCCCTAAGGGCTGCAGCGCGCACGGCGGGACCCGGAGCAGCTCGGAGGGGCTCGGGCGGCGGCTCCGGGGAGGGGGCTGCGGGGCGGGAGCGCGAATCCAACAGCGCAGGCCCCGGAGCACAGGGCGCCGGGACACAGCCCAGGATCAGGCCTCCCCCCGGGACAGGCAGAGGCCGGGAGGGCCCAGGACCGCAAGGACGCTCCTGCCCCGAGCTGAGCAGATCAGCGGCCCCGCCCCGGAGCCTCCAGGCCCTGCGGACAAAGAGCTCCGGAGTTACTGCAGGAGCTGACTCCAAGGCTCTAGACCTGGCCCCACCACTGTGGTTGTTCCTCCTGGGGCCTCACGGGGTAAACATGATAAACAACTTTCACAGAGCCCTGCACCACGCAGGAGGTGGAGTAGCTCCCCCAAGTGCTAACACCTGAAAATCAGCACAGCAGCCCCCTCCCGCAGAAGACCAGCTAGACAGACAGGGAAAAAACAAATTATTGACCAAGCAGCACTGGAAAGTTCCAGGTGAAGTGAATGGACTTACAGTATACAGAATCATAGGATACTCCCCTGTGTTTGTTTGTTTGTTTTTTTTGGTTTGTTTTTTTCTTTGTTTGTTTTTGCTTTTTGATTTCTGTTTGCTTCCCCCACCCCCTTTTTTCCCTTTCTTTCTCTTTTTCCTCTTTTTCTCTTTTTTTCTTCCTTTTTTTTCTTTTTCTCTTTTCTTTCCTTCTTTCTCTCCTCTCTTTTTCTCCTTTTCCCAATACAACTTGTTTTTGGCCACTCTGCACTGAGCAAAATGACAAGAAGGAAAACCTCACCTTAAAAGAAAGAATCAGAAACAGTCCTCTCTCCCACAGAGTTACAAAATTTGGATTACAATTCAATGTCAGAAAGCCAATTCAGAAGCACTATTATAAAGCCACTGGCGGCTCTAGAAAAAAGCATAAAGGACTCAAGAGACTTCATGACTGCAGAATTTAAATCTAATCAGGAAGAAATTAAAAATCAATTAAATGAGATGCAATGTAAACTAGAGGTCCTAACGAGGAGGGTTAACGAGGTGGAAGAACCAGGGAGTGACATAGAAGACAAGTTGATGGCAAAGAGGGAAACTGAGGAAAAAAGAGACAAACCATTAAAAGACCATGAGATTACATTAAGGGAAATAAATGAAAGCCTCAGGAAGAAAAACCTACGTTTAATTGGGGTTCTCGAGGGCGCCAAAAAGGACAGAGGGCCAGAATATGTATTTGAACAAATCATACCTGAAAACGTTCCTAATCTGGGAAGGGAAACAGGCATTCAGATCCAGGAAATAGAGAGATCCCCCCTAAAATCAATAAAAAACGTTCAACCCCTCGACATTTAATAGTTAAGCTTGCAAATTCCAAAGATAAAGAGAAGATCCTTAAAACAGCAGGAGACAAGAAATCCCTGACTTTTTTTTTAAATTTTTTTAAATTTTATTTATAATAGTCACATAGAGAGCGAGAGAGAGAGAGAGGCAGAGACACAGGCAGAGGGAGAAGCAGGCTCCATGCACCGGGAGCCCGATGTGGGATTCGATCCCGGGTCTCCAGGATCGCGCCCTGGGCCAAAGGCAGGCGCCAAACCGCTGCGCCACCCAGGGATCCCGAAATCCCTGACTTTTATGGGGAGGAGAATTAGGATAACAGCAGACCTCTCCACAGAGACCTGGCAGGCCAGAAAGGGCTGGCAGGATATATTCAGGACACTAAATGAGAAAAACATGCAACCAAGAATACTTTATCCAGCAAGGCTCTCATTCAGAATGGAAGGAGAGATAAAGAGCTTCCAAGACAGGCAGGAACTGAAAGAATATGTGACCTCCAAACCAGCTCTGCAAGAAATTTTAAGGGGGACTCTTAAAATTCCCCTTTAAGAAGAAGTCCAATGGAACAATCCACAAAAACAGGGACTGAATAGTTATCATGATGACACTAAACTCATATCTTTCAATAGTAATTCTGAACGTGAACGGGTTTAATGACCCCATCAAAAGGTGCAGGGTGTCAGACTGGATAAAAAAGCAGGACCCATCTATTTGCTGTCTACAAGAGACTCATTTTAGACAGAAGGACACCAGCAGCCTGAAAATAAAACGTTGGAGAACCATTTACCATTCAAATGGTCCTCAAAAGAAAGCAGGGGTAGCCATCCTTATATCAGATAAACTAAAATTTACCCCGAAGACTGTAGTGACAGATGAAGAGGGACACTATATCATACTTAAAGGATCTATCCAACAAGAGGACTTAACAATCCTCAATATATACGCCCCGAATGTGGGAGCTGCCAAATATATCAATCAATTAATAACCAAAATTAAGACATACTTAGATAATGATACACTTATACTTGGTGACTTCAATCTAGCACTTTCTACACTCAATAGGTCTTCTAAACACAACATCTCCAAAGAAACGTGAGCTTTAAATGATACACTGGACCAGATGGATTCCGCAAAATTTACATCCAAACTCAACTGAATACACATTCTTCTCAAGTGCACATGGAACTTTCTCCAGAATAGACCACATACTGGGTCACAAATCAGGTCTTAACCAATACCAAAATATTGGGATCGTCCCCTGCATATTCTCAGACCATAATGCCTTGAAATTAGAACTAAATCACAATAAGAGGTTTGGAAGGACTTCAAACACATGGAGGTTAAGGACCATCTTGCTAAAAGATGAAAGGGTCAACCAGGAAATTAAGGAAGAATTAAAAAGATTCATGGAAACTAATGAGAATGAAGACACAACTGTTCAAAATCTTTGGGATACAGCAAAAGCAGTCCTGAGGGGGAAATACATCTCAATACAAGCATCCATCCAAAAGCTGGAAAGAACTCAAACACAAAAGCTAACCTTACACCTAAAGGAGCTAGAGAAAAAAAGCAAATAGATCCTACACCCAGCAGAAGAAGAGAGTTAATAAAGATTCGAGCAGATCAATGAATTCGAGACCAGAAGAACTGTGGAACAGATCAACAAAACTAGGAGGTTCTTTGGTTCTTTGAATGAATTAATAAGATAGATAAACCATTAGCCAGCCTTATTAAAAAGAAGAGAGAGAAGACTCAAATTAATAAAATCATGAACGAGAAAGGAGAGATCACTACCAACACCAAGGAAATACAAACGATTTTAAAAACATATTATGATCAGCTATACGCCAATAAATTAGGCAATCTAGAAGAAATGGACGCATTCCTGGAAAGCCACAAACTACCAAAGCTGGAACAGGAAGAAATAGAAAACCTGAACAGGCCAATAACCAGGGAGGAAATTGAAGCCGTCATCAAAAACCTCCCAAGACACAAAAGTCCAGGGCCAGATGGCTTCCCTGGGGGAATTCTATCAAACGTTTAAAGAAGAAACCATACCTATTCTACTAAAGCTGTTTGGAAAGATAGAAAGAGATGGAGTACTTCCAAACTCGTTCTATGAGGCCAGCATCACCTTAATTCCAAAACCAGACAAAGATCACACAAAAAGGAGAATTACAGACCAATATCCCTGATGAACATGGATGCAAAAATTCTCAACAAGATACTAGCCAATAGGATCCAACAGTACATTCAGATAATTATTCACCATGACCAAGTAGGATTTATTCCCGGGACACAAGGCTGGTTCAACACTCATAAAACAATCAATGTGATTCATCATATCAGCAAGAGAAAAACCAAGAACCATATGATCCTCTCATTAGATGCAGAGAAAGCATTTGACAAAATACAGCATCCATTCCTGATCAAAACTCTACAGAGTGTAGGGTTAGAGGGAACATTCCTCAACATCTTAAAAGCCATCTATGAAAAACCCACAGCAAATATAATTCTCAATGGGGAAGCACTGGGAGCCTTTCCCCTAAGATCAGGAACAAGACAAGGATGTCCACTCTCACCACTGCTATTCAACACAATAATCAAAGTCCTAGCCTCAGCAATCAGACAACAAAAAGACATTAAAGGCATTCAAATTGGCAAAGAAGAAGTCAAACTCTCCCTCTTCACAGATGACATGGTACTATACATAGAAAACCCAAAAGAATCCACCCCAAGATTGCTAGAACTCATACAGCAATTTGGCATTGTAGCAGGATACAAAATCAATGCCCAGAAGTCAGTGGCATTTCTATACACTAACAATGAGACTGAAGAAAGAGAAATTAAGGAGTCAATCCCATTTACAATTGCACCCAAAAGCATAAGATACCTAGGTATAAACCTAACTAAAGAGGTAAAGGATCTATACCCTAAAAACTATAGAACACTTCTGAACGAAACTGAGGAAGACACAAAGAGATGGAAAAATATTCCCTGCTCATGGATTGGAAGAATTAATATTGTGAAAATGTCAATGTTACCCAGGGCAATTTACACGTTTAATGCAATCCCTATCAAAATACCATGGACTTTCTTCAGAGAGTTAGAACAAATTATTTTAAGATTTGTGTGAAATCAGAAAAGACCCCGAATAGCCAGGGGAATATTAAAAAAGAAAACCATAGCTGGGGGCATCACAATCCCAGATTTCAGGTTGTACTACAAAGCTGTGGTCATCAAGACAGTGTGGTACAGGCACAAAAACAGACACATAGATCAATGGAACAGAATAGAGAACCCAGAAGTGGACCCTCAACTTTATGGTCAACTAATATTTGATAAAGGAGGAAAGACTATCCACTGGAAGAAAGACAGTCTCTTCAATAAATGGTGCTGGGAAAATTGGACATCCACATGCAGAAGAATGAAACTAGACCACTCTCTTGCACCATACACAAAGATAAACTCAAAATGGATGAGAGATCTAAATGTGAGACAAGATTCCATAAAAATCCTAGAGGAGAACACAGGCAACACCCTTTTTGAACTCGGTCACAGTAACTTCTTGCAAGATACATCCACGAAGGCAAAAGAAAAAAAGCAAAAATGAACTATTGGGATTTCATCCAGATAAGAAGCTTTTGCACAGCAAAGGATACAGTCAACAAAACTAAAAGACAACCTACAGAATGGGAGAAGATATTTGCAAATGACCTATCAGATAAAAGGCTAGTATCCAAGATCTATAAAGAACTTATTAAACTCAACAGCAAAGAAACAAACAATCCAATCATGAAATGGGCAAAAGACATGAACAGAAATCTCACAGAGGAAGACATAGACATGGCCAACATGCACATGAGAAAATGTTCTGCATCACTTGCCATCAGGGAAATACAAATCAAAACTACAATGAGATACCAACTCACACCAGTGAGAATGGGGAAAATTATCAAAGCGGTAAACCACAAATGTTGGAGAGGATGTGGAAAAACGGGAACCCTCTTGCACTGTTGGTGGGAATGTGAACTGGTGCAGCCACTCTGGAAAACTGTGTGGAGGTTCCTCAAAGAGTTAAAAATAGACCTGCCCTACGACCTAGCAATTGCACTTTTGGGGATTTACCCCAAAAATGCAGATGCAATGAAATGCTGGGACACCTGCACCCCGATGTTTCTAGCAGCAATGTCCACAATAGCCAAACTGTGGAAGGAGCCTCGGTGTCCATCGAAAGATGAATGGATAAAGAAGATGTGGTTTATATATACAATGGAATATTACTCAGCTTTAGAAATGACAAATACTCACCATTTGCTTCGTCATGGATGGAACTGGAGGGTATTATCCTGAGTGAAATAAGTCAATCGGAGAAGGACAAACATTATATGGTCTCATTCATTTGGGGAATATAAATAATAGTGAAAGGGAATAGAAAGGAAGGAAGGAGAAATGGTTAGGAAATATCAGAAAGGGAGACAGAACATGAGAGACTCCTAACTCTGGGAAACGAACTAGGATGGTGGAAAGGGAAGAGGACGGGGGCGTGGGGGTGAATGGGTGACAGGCACTTAGGGGGGCACTTGATGGGATGAGCACTGGGTGTTATTCAGTATGTTGGCAAATTGAACACCAATAAAAAAATAATAAATTCATTATTAAAAAAGATTTTACTTATTCATGAGAGACACAGGGAGAGAGAGGCAGAGACACAGGCAGAGGGAGAAGCAGGCACAACGCAGCGAGCCTGATGTGGGACTCCAAGATAATGCCCTGAACTGAAGGCAGACACTCAACCACTGAACCACTCAGGCGTCCCTAAAGTTTTATTTTAAAAATAAATTTAACTTGGAGCACCTGGGTGGTTCAACCAATTAAGCCTCTGAATCTTTTTTTTATTTTTTTATTTTATTTATTTTATTTTATTATTTTATTTTATTTATTTTACTTATTTTATTTTATTTTATTTTATTTTATTTATTTTATTTTATTTATTTTATTTATTTTATTTTATTTTATTTATTTTATTTTATTTTATTTATTATTAATGAGAGCTACAGAGAGAGAGAGGCAGAGACACATGCAGGGTCCATGCAGGGAGCCGGACGTCAGGCCCTGGGCCAAAGACGGCGCTAAACCACTGAGCTACCAGGGCTGCCAGAGCCTCTGACTCTTGATCCTAGCTCAAGTCTTCCTCTGTAGTTGGTGAGTTCAAGCCCTGCATGGGAGTGAAGTATACTTCCAAACAAAAAGTGTTTTTTGTTTTTTTTTTAAGATTTTATTTATTTGAGAGAGGGGTGGGGGAGAGCACTGAGGGAGAGTGAGAGGAAGAAGCAGTCTCCAGTGAGCAGAGAGCCCTAAATGGGGCTCCATCCCAGGACCCTGAGATCATGACCTTAACAGAAGGCACACACTTAACCCTCTGAGCTATCCAGGCGCCCCCAAATAAGTGTTTCTTTTTAAAAAAGATTTTATTTATTTATTCATGAGAGACACACACAGAGAGAGAGGCAGAGACACAGGCAGAGGGAGAAGCAGGCTCCATGCAGGGAGCCCGACGTGGGACTCGATCCTGGATCTCCAGGATCGCGCCCTGGGCCAAAGGCAGGCGCTCAACCGCTGAGCCATCAGGGCTGCCCTAAATAAGTGTTTCTTTACTTAAATTATTATTTATTTGAAAGAGCGAGAAAGCACACACGCTCCCGGGGGGACAGGGGCAGAGAGACAGTCCTAAGCAGACGCTGGGCTCAGGGGGAGCTGAGGTGGGGCTCAATCTCAGGACCCTGAGATCAAGACATGAGCGAAAACGAAGAGTCCCACTGTGTTTAACCCTTTATGCCACCCAGAAGCTCTCCCGCAAAAATCCTTTAGAAATAAAATAAAAAGAAATAAAATGTAATTCTACACCTAAGATGTGTTCACTACATGGTATATTAATGATACCTTAAAACAAAAACAAAACACCAGAAGAACTAAGGAGGGGATGGGTTAAAAACGGAATAGAAGTAAAATAGAACAAATCTGTTGGTTCATTGATTTGGCTGTTCTGAGTAGAAAATTCTTTAAGTTGGTAACTGCTTCTGCAGGAGAGCTAAGAACACTCCAGCCCAGGCAGTTACGGAAGGAGGAGCCTGCTTCCTTCCTCAACTACCTTTTCTCGCCTCGGAGGCGGAGTCAGAAAACGCGCAGGAGGTTTAAACCTCACTTGCCGGGCAGCCCCGGTGGCTCAGTGGTTTAGCGCCGCTTGCAGCCCGGGGCGTGATGCTGGAGACCCTGGATCGAGTCCCACGTCGGGCTCTGTGCATGGAGCCTGCTTCGCCCTCTGCCTGTGTCTCTGCCTCTCTCTCTCGGTCTGTCATGAATGAATACATAAAATCTTAAAAAAAAAAAAAAAAAAAAACAAAAAAACCGCACTTGCCTGCGCATCTCGACCCCCGGAGCCTAACCTTCGGGCGGCGGGGGCGCCCCGCGCAGCCCCCGCACCGCCTGCACGGCCGGCACCGCCCCGAAGTCTGCCCCGCGCCTGCCGGGACCCCAGCTCCGCCCTCGGCGTCCCGCCCCGCCCCTGGCCCTGCGCCCTTCCCGGTCCTCCCGCCACGCCCGGTGCGCCCAGCTCGGCCGCCACCCGACTCTCCTCGCGGCTGTATCCGCCTAGGCCGGGTGGCGCGAGCCCGGCGGGTCAGGTGCAGGGCGCCATGGCCGAGCCCGCCCCCGGCCCGGTCACGCAGCAGGTCAGCGGCCGCGCCGTCCCAGCCGCGGCCCCGAGCGGTCCCGAGCGCGGGCAGCCCCTGTCCGCCGCGGTGGCCGAGCTACCGGTGCTGGACGCCTCCGGGAGGCGGGTGCCGTTCGGCGCGCTGTTCCGGGAGCGTCGGGCGGTGGTGGTGTTCGTGCGGGTGAGCGCAGGGCCGGGCCGAGGCTGCCCTCCAGCCGGGGCGGGGGGCCGTCGGGGCCTGCGGGAGCCGGGGCCGGGCGCCCCCCTGCGGCTTCCTGGGGCTCCCGGGCGATCTGCGGCTGCGCTCGCGAGCTCCCGGAGGCCTGCGAGCCGTGCGCAGCCGAGGCGTCGCCCCGCAGCGCAGGCCCGGGGGAGTGGCCGCGCCCCGGTGCTAAGGCGCTCGGGCGCCCTCCACACTAACCTACCAGCCGGGAGGGGCGTTCGTCCGCGTCACGCCGAATCGAGGGCTCGGGTCGCTAACTTGTCCTTTGTGCCGTGTTGGGATTTCAGCATTTCCTGTGTTACATTTGCAAGGAATACGTAGAAGATCTGGCCAAAATCCCCAAGAGTTTTTTACAGGTAAGTTTCCTGAGAGCCGCAGCGCGCCCTGCTTCAAAGTCGTCTTACGAGAAGCGCGGTGGGGTGAGGTGCAGGCTACGACCCCTCCCCGCCGCGGGCCCTCACACCCTCCCGCACATCTCTCCAACACCTTCAGAAAGAGAGGGAGACCTTCGAGGTCTTTTCTCTCCTCCTTTATTCGCTGCTACCTGCTTCTTAACATACCAACCATAAAAAATTTTGATGTTAGTAACCTATTTGCAAATGTTGAATGATAATAACCAAAAACGCAAATGCTAGAAATTATTGATATTTTATTCCCTTTATTTATTTTTAAATAAGAGCACTCCAAATAGGGGCGCCTGGGTGGCTCAGTGGGTTGAGTCCACCGTCCGCCCAGGTCATGATCCCAGGGTCCTGGGGTCCAGGCAAATCGGGCTCCTTGCTCAGTGGGGGAGCCTGTTTCCCAGCTAGTTCGCTCTGGGTCTCTCTCTCTCTCTCTCTCTCTCTAGCTCACTCTCTCAAATAAATAAAACCTTTAAAAATAAACCCACTCGCAATAGTTGTTTAGGAAAATACTAAAATATCTTAAAGGTTAAAATTTGTATTTGTTAGGATGTGCCTTCCACATTCCTGTGACAACCACATATATATGTTATTTCTCAGGCACATATACATTTGTCCCCAGATGAGCTTTTGAGTGAAAGAATTGGACAACCGTGGTAAAACTAAGATCTGTTGTCATCAGGCCCTACTAATTGGGATGTGAAAAAATAAAACCTGTCTGATTAAGCCTACTTCAATAATTTTTATTCTTTTTTAGTGTATGCCTTTGGGTGGAGCATTGAGATTTTTTTTTTGGAGATATTGACTATAATATCTTGAAGTTCTTAACAAGAGATCGACTGAATGAACATTTTGGCAGACATTGCTTTGCTTTGACTCGCACAATTTTGCTGTTTATTCCATTCTTCTAGAAGCCTATAGGTGGCATTCGAATGGAACAGAAGAGTTGGATAAGGGGAGGTTTTATAAAATATATATAATTTCTGGTAATATGTACCTGCCCCTTTTTTCTCCTAAAGGAAGCAGATATCACCCTTATAGTAATTGGACAGTCATCCTACCATCATATTGAGGTAAATATATCAGAAATTGAAAAACTAACAAATCTGTTTCAGACATAAAAATTATTTTATTTGAACTGCTAACTGTAGATTGCATTGCTAAAGTAAAGATAGGTTATCATTACTTTTCTCTCACTTTTATTTATACAAATTCCAAACATCTTTTTTTAGCCTTTCTGCAAACTGACTGGGTATTCTCATGAAATCTATGTTGATCCTGAGAGAGAAATTTATAAAAGATTGGGAATGAAAAGAGGTGAAGGAATTGCCTCCTCAGGTAAGACATGAAACATCTCATCAGAAAACATTGATGGTGCATTTTCACACTTGTGCATAGGAAAACAAATGGTAAATTCACAAATCAGGCTGCTTTTTATGATTCTAGTAAGTGGGCCCAATACACTGGAGTCTCAAAGATTCGTTTCCTGGGTATAATGACATAGACAGCTGTTTGTGAAGTACTAAATGAGTGAAGAAAGCAAGTTGGAGAACAGTGTTTTCAGTATGATTCAATTTTTGTGGAAATAAAAAACTTTATTTTCATAAATATGGAGAGTACATATGTGTGTATGTGTCATGAGAAAGGTTTTAAAAGATACTGCCATGCTTACCCCAATATGGAAGTTAGAAAAGTGGCTTTTGTATTTTTAACAACAAGTATATTTTACTTCTGCCATTAAATGAAAAGTAATGTTGCTTGAGTTGTTATATTTTCTTAACACCATGGCTTTTAAAGCTGCATGTTTTGTAACTGATGAAATCTTAGTTTTCATTTGAAGCCCACCTCCAAGCCGAAGCTGTTTCCCTCATTGAACTTGAATAGCACCTTGTACTGTGTCATATGCCCTATTAATGCACTTAAGGTGGCCAGATAGTAGAGTTAGTCGAAGTTTGAGATTTTGTCTTCACAAGGTCCACATTCCCTGCCTTTAACGCAGTTCTTTGTAATTAACAGAGCTTCATCAGCCTTAGGTGAACTATTTCTGTGTGTATTAGGTAGAAAGAATGGCTTCTGAAATGCCAGTTGAGAGAACTCAGACTCAAATTCTTCCTCAGCAAATATTGTTGAGCTTTTGTCCTTAATCTCCACCTTGTGGAAGCTCCCAGGAGGACAGTGATAAACAGACCCTACCATCCTGAAACTCCTACTCTCTTCTGGGAGACAGAGGCAAACAGCTGATTACAATTTAAGGGCTCGTAATAGAGAACATGTACTGGGAATACCGATGCCAGAAATATGAGGGGAGAGAAGAATCTGGGAAGGCTTCTCAGAGGAGGTGTCATCTAAGCCCTCTCTTAAAGGAGTTAGCTGGGTGAAGTGAGACTGGGGAAGGGTGTTGCTGGTGGAAAGTAGCACATGCAAAGGCAGATAGGGATGAAAAACTGTGACTCTTGGAGAAGTGGGGGTCCCTACGTCAGGCCAGAATTTAGGAGCCAGTTTGGGAATTGGTGTGAGCCAAGGGACAGGTTGTGGCTAATTCAGGCCGAGTCTGGGGTGACCTGCCAAGGAGCTTGGATTTGTTCTGGAGGCAGTGGGGGCACCATCAGGCATTTGAGGTGGAGAAGTGATAGTTCTGTGTCCACTGTGGATGAGTAGTTGGAACTTGCCAGATCAGAGCGAGTAGTAGGGGGTAGTAATAGGCTGGAAAGAAATGACAGGGCAGGAAGTAGAGATGGAGAGGAGGGATGGGTTGGGAACTGTCACGTCATAGAGTTGACATGATGCCTTTACTGATGTTTTTGAGAAAAGCAACCTAAACTTTATTAAAACTAACGATGAACTAGCGTACACGTAGAGTGTACCAAGAGTGTTTCTCCTCAGTGTAGGAAATGGCAATGTATAGATTGAGAGCCTTACTTACCGGCAGACTGTTTTCTGTGTTCTAACAGTCCCAGTGTAAGTTATCATTTAGCACTCCAGATCTAAACTGTGAGTTTCACCTTAGTAACACCTCACCGTTCATTGACACAATAAAAATACAGAATTGTAAAAATGGATTCTAAACAAAATATATGCTTATAATTATTAGAGAAGTTATATTCACATCTTTTAAAGTCCTGTGACCTGTGTTAAAGTGCTATATTTCCAACCAGGAAATAGTATTCTCTCATAAAATCATCTTTTAGGGGATCCCTGGGTGGCTAGCAGTTTGGTGCCTGCCTTTGGCCCAGGATTGAGTCCCACATCAGTGCCCTTGCATGGAGCCTGCTTCTCCCTCTGCCTGTGTCTCTGCCTCTCTCTAAGTGTGTCTATCATGAATAAATAAATAAAATCTTTTAAAAAATAATCTCTTAAAAGTTTCTCTCTGAATAAGCAGAAATCTCAGAATCAATCTGAGAATAGTCCTACTTGAAGATTAAGGAACTAAAATATATAATAACTTTAAATTAATGGAAATTTTATAAAGACAAAGAATAAGAAAATAAAGCCCTTAAATACCAGGGAGTAATGGGTTTGTGGAAGACTGAAAAACAGGAGTTTTGTACATAAGGACTAAATTTAACTGGGCAAAATTAGATTGTGTTTGAAGCAAAGACTGTTAAATTTTAGGTCATGGAATCTCCTTCAATTGAATTTCTAATATTTTGGAAATATTAAATGACCCCTTCTTAGGATATTTGGATTTTTAAATATTTTAGATATAAAATCCTAGGGAACAGGAAAATTTAGTCTTTTACTCAGGTCTCTAAGCTACTGGGCCATATTTGTTTCTTGGTAAGATGACTGTGCATCATCATGGAAATAGAAGACTCAGAGAGAGGAAAGAAAAAGATAGGTATCTGGAAATACTTAAGGATTCAGGCAGGTCAAAGGCAGCATAACCATCAAAACAAAAAAAAAAACAAAAAACAAAACAAAAAAAAGCATGACATAAAAGGCAGGGATAGGAGAAAGATAAATTATAAGAAAGGTAAAGAGACTGGTTCCCTTTGCTCAGAGGAAGAGAAAGTACAGTATTAGTCACTGTGGGAAAGGACTTAGAAAAGCTGACAGCCATGGGAAGATGGAGAGGCAGCTGGACTATCTGTCGTTACAGACAACTCCCGAGGTCTTGGTAGCCGAGCCTGGGAGAGGCCATTTCCTTCTCCGTTCATTTCAAGACGGGTGTATCTATTGAGATGCCTTTCCTTCAAGCAGCAGGGACACAGGGAGAAGGACCCGGGCCTCTCTCATCTCGTGGCTCTGGCATTTTCAACCCAAGGCCTCCAAGAATGTAGAAGGAACATGAAAGTTTTGAGGAGCTGACCAGGAAAAGACCCACATCATTTTACCCATGAGTTAGAACATAGTCACCTGGCTGCACCAAACTGCCAGGAAAACTGGAAATGCAGTTTAGCTGTGGGCCCCGAAAGAGCAAGTGGGTTTTGATGAGCCTATACCAGTCTGTGCCACAGTGTCTCTTGAAAAGGAGTGTAGACACATAGTAGTAGGTGAGAGATTAAACAGATAAGAAATGGGGTATGAAAAGGGAAAGCATTAAGGGCACCTGGCTGTTTCAGTCAGTTAAAGCATGGGACTCTTGATCTTGGGGTTGAGAGTTTGAGCCCCATGGTAGGCGTGGAGATTACTTAAAATTTGTATAAAAGAAAAAGTAGGGGGAAGCACTGCCAGTTTGAGGAGCCTACAGCTGACATTTTTCTGTGGCAGATGACTGGGATATCTCATCACTTCTTCCTTCAACATAGTAGTTCTCAACCAAGGGGACATTTGGTGTTATCTGCAGACATTTGTAGTTTGTCAGAACTTCAGTGAATGGTACTGTGGCGTCTAGTGGATACACAGGCAGTGATGCTGCTCAGCAGCCTACATGGCACTGGACAAAGACGTGGTCAAGAATGTCAACAGTGAAAGGCTGAGAAACCTTTCTTTGAAGGAAGAAGACAAGTTGAAAGTAAGATAACACAAAAAAGAGAATATTTCAAGGGGATGGGCAAAAATGGGTGAAGGAGGGGGAGGTACAGGCTTCCAGTGATGGAATGAAGAAATCATGGGGATGAAAGGTACAGCATAGGGAATGTAGTCAGTGGTATTGTACCAGTGTTGTGTGGTGACATATGGCAGCTACACTTGTGGGGAGCCTCACCCAACCATAGAGCTGTGCAATCACTACATCGTATGCTCAAAACTAATGTCCATTCTGTGTCAACTGTGCTTCAAAACAAGAATGTTTTACAGGAGCACTACCATTATCTTCTGATACCTGATTGAATATAAAATGATAATATCTAAAGACACTTCCCAATATTTCAGGAAAGAGCCCTCACATAAAATCAAATATACTCTCAGGAAGCATTCGGAGCCTGTGCAGGGCAGTGACTGGCCCTCTGTTTGATTTTCAAGGAGACCCTGCTCAGCAAGGTGGAACCCTCATCCTAGGTCCAGGTAAGCAGCAAAGTCCAAAGCCAGCACTCTTTTTGTGCATTTCTTCATAAAATAGACACTTGTAAAAATAGCAATTTGACTTTGTAACAGTCATGATTCTGTGCTTGTAGGGGTCACCTCTGTTTTCAAAGGCATCTGTGTATTTTTACTGGTTGTAATGTGCCCATCGTTCTGTGCCTGAATGATCTCAGGTATTTGGGGTAGAAAAATCCGTAGTGGTTTGGTGAATTATATATATGTCTGTAAAACTATTTAAACAGTTCATGGATGGGGGCAGCCCTGGTGGCTCAGCGGTTTAGCCCCGCCTGCAGCCCGAGGTGTGATCCTGGAGACCCAGGATCGAGTCCCACGTCCGGCTCCCTGCATGGAGCCTGCTTCTCCCTCTGTCTGTGTCTCTGCCTCTCTCTCTCTCACTCTATGTGTGTCTCTATGAATAAATACATAAAATCTTTAAAAAAACCAAACAGTTCATGAAAGTGGGGTGCCTGGGGGGCTCAGTAGGTTAAGCATCAGATAATTGATTTCAGCTCAGGTCATGATTTTAAGGTTGTGGGATCAAGCCCTGCATGAGCTGTAATCAGCGGGGACCGCGCTCGAGATTTTCTCTTTCTCTACCTCCCCCACTTCTCTACACTCGCATGCTTTGTCTCTAAAATAAATAAATCTTCAGATGCCTGGATGGCTCAGGGGTTGAGCATCTGCCTTTGGCTCAGGTCGTGATCCTGGGGTCCTGGGATCGAGTTCCACATCAGGCTCTGCACAGGGAGCTTGCTTCTCCCTCTGCCTGTGTCTCTGCCTCTCTCTCTCTCTCTCTCTCTCTCTCTCTCTCTGTCTCTCATGAATAAATAAATAAAATCTTTAAAAAAATTAATCTTAAAAAAAGTTCATGGAAGTGAACATTTTCACAGAGAGTAAACCATCAAGCCTTTCTTCTTCTTCTTTTTCTTCTTCTTTTTTTTTCTTTTTTTTTTGCTCAATAGCAGAAATCAGTCCAGTTACTTCTATCTAACAAGATTCCAGAACTTGCTCAGTGTCAGGGAACTCTGCTCCAGGGACAGCTCATTTGGTAACAATTACTATAAGCCACATAGTTTTAGTAGCTTTTTGATCACTTTGGACCACCTGGAATTTCTTTGGCTACATGGTTGAGTGTTGGATCTCTACCATGATCAAGTATTGTAGTCAGGGACAGGCACTCACATATAACAGTGTGAATCACTAAATTGTGAATACATTTTTCTGTTGTTCTTCTTCTTTAAAATTGTCCACATTAGTGAATGTAGCTTCTAGAAGTCAAAAAATTAACATTTACTTTAATAAACTCCACATGTCTGAAGTCTTTAGAAGGAGGCTTTTGACCACACATTATGGCTTTTGGGCTTTCTGCAGCTGCAGCACTGTGGCTAGCTAAAACCTATAATTTTATCTATCCTTCTCTTGTGGATTTATACCAGTTAGACTAGAAAAGAAAAAGAGGCCCTGTTTTATGAGAATAAGTCCTCTAGATTAGCCCTGAATGATATTGAGCCATATTTTTGGATGGCTTGTTTCCATCTTCAGACCTATTTTGAGTCCCTAATCTCCATGTCTCAGCATCATTTAACCACATGTTCAGGTGTGTAAGTGACGAGCACACAGAGACCATCATTTGTGTGCCAAGTTGGGAACATAATAAGGAGAATATCTTGATACTGCCTGCTGGAAGAAATGTAGTTCCTCTAAGTAAAGAGCTGGGTATACATATTTATACAAACTTTTCATGGTTAAACCTATATTTCATTTTGCCTTATTTGATAATCATCCAATTTATGATATTAAATTTATAGTGATTACTATAAATACCACAGGTAAGTACAATGCAGAAAACATACCTCTTATGATATTTACTTAATTGTATGTTTTACATTAAAATTGTAGTCTTGAGTCCAAAAATTAAAGTAAAAAAGACCCTAGACCTATAAATTATGAATTTGTTATTTAAACGGATAAAAGGATTGTGGACATCTAAGTGTATTATAACTGACTTTGTCAATGTCCTGATTTTTCAGCCTCTTTTGGTCTATGGTTGTAATGCAGATAGCCTATTAAATCAGTGTTTGGGAGTGAATTTTTTTTTGAAGTGAGTGATTTATTCCATTATTACATTTGAGAAACAGATGTGATTTTCCAGCTTGATATCTATATTAGTTCCATATTCTGCCTGTTTGACAGGACATTTTATTTAATTACATCTAATAAAACCTAACAGAGGTTATAATTTAACAATCTTTCCCCTTGGATCTCATAAAACATTAAGTATCACTCATTTAAACCATAATCCTTGTTATGCTTTATTACCTTAATTAAAAATTATTAGGGCATTATATAGAGAATATTATGAACTTCAGGCAATTAATTTTTCCCTTTAGACTAATTAAAAGTTGAAAGGCTTCCTTGATTCTAATAAGCAATAAATCTAATGAATAATACTATATGCTGGGACGCCTGGTTGGCTCAGTGGTTGAGCGTCTGCCTTTGGCTCAGGTTGTGATCTTGGGGTCCTGGGATTGAGTGGCACATCTGTCTCCCCACAGGGAGCCTGCTTTTCCCTCTGCTTATGCCTCTGCCTCTCTCTCTGTGTCTCTCATGAGTAAATAAGTAAAATCTAAAAAAAAGAATAATACTATATGTCAACTTCTGCCTTTTATTCTATTCTCTTTTAGGTAACAACATCCATTTTATACACCGTGATAGAAATAGAATGGATCACAAACCCATCAACTCTGTTTTACAGCTTGTAGGAGTTCAGCACGTGGACTTCACAAGCAGACCTTCAATTATCCATGTGTGATGGTATAGACACTTGTCACTTTCAAACGGACCCTTGAGATATGACCTGAAATGTTCAGAGCGTGGTATCCTTGAGCAGTGTCTAACTTGTTGGCTTTTGCCAGCCTTTAAGGAGTTATGAAAACATGAAGAGACCATGTACTATTTATTGCATTCTGGGAGGCATTAGTTGTCAAAAATGTGACATATATTTATAATTCTATAGCTTTTAAAATTTTACATAAAAATTTTATTTATATAAAATAAAAGCTATAAAATTAGAAATACCATTCTTTATTTTATATTATGGTATATCCATTCAATGAAAGTTTCTATTGGCCATTAAAAAAATAAATTCTTTCAAAGAACATATAAAGGGAAAGGTAAGCAACTCACTACCATTTTACCCAGTGGAAAAAGCAGGATAGTTAATTCTGTAAATAATACAATATGTTTATATTTTTGTTTGCTTAGGGAAAAAAATATGGGAAATCAACACACCAGAATATTGTCAGTAGGTACCTCTATGTGGTAGAGGTGTCTTTATTTTCTTTTCCATACTTTTATCTCTGAACTGTCCTATAATGAGCATGATTCATTTTTTTGGCTAGGAAAAGTTCTTTAAAAATTATATGAAGAATATATTACTACATAGCAAGATCCACAAAGTTGCACTTACGTAGGTTGCTGTCCACATGTTTCTATCTTCATTGCTTTACTCAGAGGAAATAGAGCAAACCAGACCTTCTGCATAGCCTGTGTTCAAAGCACCTTGTACCAACACACTCACTATCCATTTCTCTAGGATTTTTGCAAGGAGCAGTAAAAGGAGAAAAAAAGTCTTATATATTTTAAAATATGGTTCAGTATATTTTCTGAAAGGATTTTAAGAATTGTTTAAACTAAAAAAAAAATTTGTAATTTAAATGTATACTGCTTTGATTGCCAGATGGCTTTTATTTAGTGTATTGTTGTCCTCTTTAATTTCTCTAGTAGGTTTAGTTGGGAAGTTTCTGAGAAATTCTTTTTTTTTAAATTTATTTTTTATTGGTGTTCAATTTGCCGACATATAGAATAACACCCAGTGCTCATCCCATCAAGTGCCCCCCTCAGTGCCCATCACCCAGTCACCCCCACCCCCACCACCTCCCTTTCTACCACCCCTAGTTTTTTCCCAGAGTTAGGAGTCTCTCATGTTCTGTCTCCCTTTCTGATATTTCCCACTCATTTTTTTTCCTTTCCCCTTTATTCCCTTTCACTATTTTTTATATCCCCCAAATGAATGAGACCATATAATGTTTGTCCTTCTCTGATTGATTTACTTCATTCAGCATAATACCCTCCAGTTCCATCCATGTCGAAGCAAATGGTGGGTATTTGTCATTTCTAATGGCTGAGTAATATTCCATTGTATACATAGACCACCTCTTCTTTATCTATTCATCTTTCGATGGACACCGAGGCTCCTTCCACAGTTTGGCTATTGTGGACATTGCTGCTAGAAATATCGGGGTAGGGGGATCTCTGGGAGGCTTAGTGGTTTAGAGCATGCCTTTGGCCCAGGGCATGATCCTGGAGACTAGGGATCAAGTCCCACATCAGGCTCCCTGCATGGAACCGGTTTCTCCTTCTGCCTGTGTCTCTGCCTCTCTCTCTGTCTGTCTGTGTGTGTGTGTGTGTGTGTGTATGTGTGTGTGTGTCAGGAATAAATAAATCTTAAAAATAAAAAAAAAACAAAATCTTTAAAAAATAAATAAATAAAAAGTAAACATCGGGGTGCAGGTGTCCCAGTGTTTCACTGCATCTGAATCTTTGGGGTAAATCCCCAGCAGTGCAATTGCTGGTTCGTAGGGCAGATCTATTTTTAACTCTTTGAGGAACCTCCACCAGTTTTCCAGAGTGGCTGCACCAATTTACATTCCCACCAACAGTGCAAGAGGGTTCCCTTTTCTCCGCATCCTCTCCAACATTTGTTGTTTCCTGCCTTGTTAATTTTCCCCATTCTCACTGGTGTGAGGTGGTATCTCATTGTGGTTTTGATTTGTATTTCCGTGATGGCAAGTGATGCGGAGCATTTTCTTTCTGAGAAATTCTGACGAAAATACAGTAAGATCAAACTCTTGGTAATTATTAGCAAGTATATACTGCTTTGAATTTTTATAAGCTTTTATATCAAGCATATGAGGTCACATGCAAAAAATATATTTTAAGTTTCCAAATATTTTAATGTATGTTTGTGTATATACACATAGACAATCATGTTTTTAATCAATAAAAATGAAATTTCTCATGAAATTTAAAATTAAGCAGTTTTGTGCTATTTTTTATACTGAGGAAGCACTGGTGACCCAGATCCCTCTGCTGATTTTAGTCTTAACACTGCTGAATCATAGCTTACACAAAACTTTATATGTTTGTAAACGTATAGCACATTTCCCTAAGATACATAAATGTTCTTTGTGTGGCTTCAGGGAGATACAGTTATACAAACACGGTGCAGTGGTTTGCTGACCCAAACAAACATATTTAGTACCAAAATATTTTTTTTAAGATTTTATTTTTTTGAGGGTGAGGAGGAGCAGAGGGAGAGGTACAAGAGCAAATTCTGTGCTGAGCACAGAGCCCAAAGCAGGGCTCAGTCCCACAACCCAGGGATCATGACCTGAGCAGAGACCAAAGTTGGACACCTAACCAGCTGAGCCACCCAGGCATTCCAAAACAAAAATTTCTCATAGGTACTGTGAAATCTATAAACATGCTCTGTACCCAATAATGTACTAGACTCAAAATTTTGAAAAACCTTCCTAAAGTAAATACAAAGAAATACTAGTAGAAGAATATGATCTAGCACTTTTATGCTAATTATTTATCAAGTAGTATGCCAAGTGTTCTACATACATTAGCTCTATAGAATTGGCATCATCATCATGCCCGTTTCACAGAGAAGAAACATTTTTTTTTAAACTGCTTTTAATAAGAAAGTGAGGAAATGGAAATCACCAGGGCCAAAAGCAGAAGCAGAAACAAGGCTGATGACCATGCCCTGAAGCCGTGGCCTGCTCTGGAGTTTGTGCTCATCCCAGGAATGTTTCTTTGCCAACTCAAAGGCCTTGTGCAGTACAGAGTTAAAACCAAGATTAGTGCATAAACTGTGGCCTGAGACCTATGCCTGAGACCTGGGGCTTCTAAGGGCTACAACTCTATAGACAAAGAGGCCAGTGAGGAAGTGTTGTAAGACTTCTACAATGAATCACTAAGGCAACAAAAATTTTAATAAGATGAAAGTGCATGTTTAATTTAAAAAGCAAATATTTTTCAAGAAGATTGATAATAAGCTAGTAACCTGCATAAAATGCTTATTTATGTTACCATCTACCACTGGGGCCAGAGTGATAACATGGACCATGTGAAACTGAGAGACAGACTTTGTAAAGAAGCAACATCATCTACTCCAAAGTTCCTAGTTACTTTAAGAAGAGTGTTCCAGAAAATTAAAGGTGTGTAGTTGCAGAAGGTACATTTACACATCATTATGTGAAAAATTGGTTTTCATTTATTTATTTAAATAGGCTCCATGCCCAACATAGGGCTTGAACTCATGACCCTGAGATCCAGAGACACGCTCTACTGACTGAGCCAGCCAGGTGCTCCTAGTTTTCATTTAGAACAGAGTTCTTTTAAATTAATTTCGCTCATTTTCTTGTACCCAATAAAAAGTAGAGTGGCAGCTATTCATATATACTGGCTCTACTAGCAGAAAACTTTGAAAATAGTTACAAGATGTCAGTTTTATATCAGCATTACATAAATTTGAATGATTACCTATGTGATAAAAATAATATACTAAATTAAGAAACCTATGGAGCAGAATATACTTGGTATTTGTTTTGATATACATATAATTTGTAATTGTGTCTAAGCTGTCAGTCAAAATAGATATTATAGTTGTTAAAATTTAACAAATTTTTAAAACTTTTTATAGTGGTAAAATATACATAAGATAAAAATTTACCATTTTTAAGTGTCCCCGGTTCAGTGACATTAGGTAAGTTCACAGTATCATGCAACCATCACCACTACCTACCTCCAGAATTTTGTCATATCTTACTGAAACTCTGTACCCATTAAATAATACCTCTCATTGCTCCCTCCCCCTAGCCCCTGCTAATGACAATTCTAAATTTCTGCCTTTATAAATTTGATGACCCCAGGAACCTCATATAAGTGGAGTCATACAATATTTATCCTTTTATGTCTGTGTTGATTTCACTTAGCATAAAGTCCTCAAGTTTTATCAGTGGTGTAGAGCATGCCTTCATTCCTTTTTAAGGCTAAATTATATTTCATTGTATGTATGTACACATTTTATTCATCCATCCATCCCTCAATATTGAATGTACACCCTGATAAACAACTATCTGTTTGATTCCCTGCCCAGGAGTGGAATTGCTGGATAATATACGCATTTTGTGTTTAAGGAACCACTATACTATTTGTTTTCCACAGCAGCAGCCAGATATACATTTTATGTTCCTCTCAGCAGTGTACAAGGGTTCCAATTTCTCTATATCCTCACCAACACTTGTTTCTATTTTTTTAGATATTGATTGATTGTAATCTCTATATCCAGGGTGAGGCTTGCACTCACAACCCTGAAATCAAGAGTCACATGCTCTACTGAGCCAGCAGGTGCCCCCTTTTTTTTCATAGCAGCCATTCTAATGGGTCTGAAGTGATATCTTATTGCAGTTTTGACAAAATTTACCGATTTATAAACATGTATACACAATAACCCCCCAAAACATTATCTATGAGCAGGTGATGTTGAATAATTATTTTTTATTTTTAAGCCACATGTCTGGCGTGGAGCTACATCACAGAATACTGAGATTGAGACCTGAACCGAGATCAAGACTCTGATGTTTAACTGACTAGCCACACAGGCGTCCTCAAATAATTTTTTTAAAGATTTTATTCATTTATTCATAAAAGACACACACACACACACACACAGAGAGAGAGAGAGAGAGAGAGAGAGACAGAGACACAGGCAGAGGGAGAAGCAGGCTCCAAGCAGGGAGCCCAGCGTGGGACTTGATCCCAGGTCTCCAGGATCGCGCCCTGGGCCAAAGGCAGGCGCCAAACCGCTGCGCCACCCAGGGATCCCCTACTTCAGACATTTTTAATGTCTGCTTAACAGTGGGCAACAAAGTTCAGGGTACCATGTTTCTTTTTTTTTTAAAAAAAATATATTATTGGGTAGCCTGGGTGGCTCAGTGGTTTAGCGCCACCTTCAGCCCAGGGCGTGATCCTGGAGACCTGGGATCAAGTCCCACGCTGGGCTCCCTGCTTGGAGCCTGCTTCTCCCTCTGCCTATGTCTCTGCCTCTCTCTCTCTCTCTCTCTCTGTATGACTACATAAAAAAAAAAAAAATGTCTGAAGTATTAAAGAGCAGCTTTTGTAAATCAACCTGCGTTGTCCCCATTGGTAGTGAACATGTTTTTTAAATGGGTCCTATATGTTTTGATTTCTTTAAGTTGGAAATCTTTAATGATTTTAATGAATGGTGTGCCAAAAAAACTCTCATTTTGAAACTTTTAGCAAATAACAAGCCTTACAAACAGGAAAACATGGAAATCTGACTTTTAAATAAGAAGGAAGCTAAATAGGATAAATAATTGAAAGCTCAAATAGGATAAAATATTTAATTTTGAAATTCTGTAATTTTGCTTTACAGTTTATGATGGAGCTCCTATTTTTAATTGGGTAAATAAATGTGAATTCTGTATCAGAAAATAATGAAATGGGGGTACCTGGGTGGCTCAGTAGTTGAGAGTCTGACTTGTGATTTCACCGCATGTCATGATCTCAGGGTCATGAAATCAAGCTCTGCACCCCATGCTCATGGGGAGTCTGCTTCTCTCTTTCTTTCCCCCCTGACTTGCATGTGAGCTTTCTCTAAAATAAATAAATAATTCCTTAAAAAAATGAAATGGAAGGGCACCTGGCTGGCTCACTTGGTAGAGCACACCACTCTTGATCTCAGGATTGTGGGTTTAAGCCCCACATTGGGGGTAGAAATTACTTTAAAAAAAATGAGGGATCCCTGGGTGGCGCAGCAGTTTAGCACCTGCCTTTGGCCCAGGGCGCGATCCTGGAGACCCGGGATTGAATCCCACATCGGGCTCCCGGTGCATGGAGCCTGCTTCTCCCTCTGCCTATGTCTCTGCCTCTCTCTCTCTTTCTCTCTCTCTCTCTCTCTCTCTCTCTCTGTGACTATCATAAATAAATAAAAATAAAAATAAAATGAGCCTTTCACGAAGGTGGAGAAGGAAGCCCCTGCCCCTCCCAAAGCTGAAGCCAAAGCAAAGGCTTTGAAAGCTAAGAAAGCAGTGCTGAAAGGTGTGCACAGTCACACACACACACAAAAAGATACGCATGTCACCTAGTTCCGATGACCCAAGACCCTGCGTCTCCGAAGGCAGCCCAAATATCCACGAAAGAACGCCCCCAGAAGAAAAAAAGCTTGATCACTATGTCATCATCAAGTTCCCCTGACTACTGAGTCAGCCATAAAGAAAATAGAAGACAACAACACACTCCTGTTCACTGTGGATGTCAAGGCCAATACGCACCAGACCAAACAGGCTGTGAAGAAGCTCTATGACATTGATGTGGCCAAGGTCAACACCTTGATCAGGACTGATGGAGAGAAGAAAGCATATGTTCGACTGGCTCCTGACTATGATGCTCGGGATGTTGCCAACAAAATTGGGATCATCTAAACTGAGTCTAGCCGGCTATAAATCTAAATATAAACTGTTTCATTGGGATCCCTGGGTGGCGCAGCGGTTTGGCGCCTGCCTTTGGCCCAGGGCGCGATCCTGGAGACCCGGGATCGAATCCCACATCAGGCTCCCGGTGCATGGAGCCTGTTTCTCCCTCCGCCTGTGTCTCTGCCTCTCTCTCTCTCTCTCTCTGTGACTATCATAAATAAAAATAATAATAAAAAAAAAATTTTAAAAACTGTTTCATCAAAAAAAAAAAAAAAAAGAAATGGGAAAAAGGGGAACAAAATGGCCTGTGATTATGTAGCATCAAAATTTGGTGAAATATTGAAGAGAATTATAAGTGGAGAATTTATATGATGAATTTTATCTTGTAAAAGTTATGTATTGAAGAAAAGTGGAAGCAAGAAAGTGGAGACAAAAGACAGTATTTGAAAATGTTAGGGCTAGGACACCTGTGGCTCAGCGGTTGAGCGGTTGAGTGTCTGCCTTTGGCTCAGGTCCTGATCCTGGGGTCCTGGGATCAAGTTCCACATGGGGCTCCCCATAGGAGCCTGCTTCTCCCTCTGCCTGTGTCTCTGCCTCTCTCTCTCTGTGTCTGTCATGAATAAATAAATAAAATCTTAAAAAAAAACACCTTAGGCAATCTAGGAATTAAAGGAAATTATTTCCTTTATCTGATAAAACCTGTCTGCCAAAAAACCTTCAACATTTATCATATTTAATCGAAAAATGTTACATTTATTTCTTTGAAAAAAGGAAAATGATAAGTGCCCATTAATACTGCTAGTTTTTGACATTATGAGTCCTAGCCAGCACAAAACCACAACAAAACAAATAACAGGTATAAGATTTAGAAGGAAGAAGAACTAAAACCCTCATTGATAAATGGTATATAATATATGCCATGGGGGGAATCCCTGGGTGGCTCAGCAGTTTAATGCCCGCCTTCGGTTCAGGGAGTGATCCTGGAGACCCGGAATCGAGTCCCATGTCAGGCTCCTTGCGTGGAGCCTGCTTCTGCCTCTGCCTGTGTCTCTACCTCTCTCTCTCTCTCTCTCTCTCTCTCTGTGTCTCTTATGAATAAATAAATAAATCTTTAAAAAATAATAATATATGCCATGACTGTCTACATAGAAAACCAAAAAGAATCTAAAGACAAATTCTTAGAATTAATAAAATAAGTAGCTGGATATATCAATATTCAAAATTAGTTTGCATTGCCACAAACCCTTGGTAAACAGGAAATTTGATTTTAAAATCATTTATAAGAGCAATAAAGCTGATAAGGGACCCACAAATAAATCTAATATATTAAGCCTTTATAAGAAAATTACATATCTTTATTAAAGAAATGTTTAAAAGATTTGATAAACGCAGAGATAACATATTTATGAAGAAGAATTCTCATTATCCTAAAAATGTTAGCTGTTCCCAAATTGGTCTACAGATTCCTAATAATCCTTACCAAGTTTTTCATGGAACTTGTACTTCTTTCTAAAATTTATGTAGAAGAGCAAAAACTAAGACATTCCTGAAGAGGCAAGAGGTAGATGGTTCTGTGAGAAATCAAAATGCAGAATAGGGGCACCTGGGTGGCTCAGTCAGCTAAGCATATGCCTTCAGCTCGGGTCATGATCCCAGGATCCTGGGATGGGGCCCCACATCAGGCTCCTGGCTCAGCAGGGAGCCTGCTTCTCCATCTCCCTCTCAAATAAATAAAAATAAATCTTTAAAAAATTGCAGAATAAAGTCATAGCAATTAAGATGGTGTGAAACTGTCAGGACATATGTATAGAGAGGGAGACAAATGGAATAGAATACAAAGCTCAGAAACAGAAAAACACATCTATAGACACTTGACATGCTGCAGATAACTGGAGAAAGGATAGAGTATTAATAAGTGGTGCTGGGTTATTATCTACAGGAAAAGATAAATATATCAGTGCAATATTTGTAAACCACTATTTTTCAAATCACAATATCATCTGGCATGACCTCAGGCAAAGCCACTCTTATCCGCCACTCTTATCAGGAAAGACATTCCAAGGGTTTAGAGATTTACCTCTAAGCAGCTAAGGGCAAAGGCCAGACAGACCTCTTTTGAGGGTACACCACATTTGTTAGTACACAACTACAAATTCATCGGGAAAAATCTCATAAATGGCTAATAAACATGAAAAAAATATCCAACTTCAGGGCAGCCTGGGTGGCTCAGCAGTTTAGTGCCGCCTTCGGCCCAGGGTGTGGTCCTGGATGCCAGGGATCGAGTCCCACATCAGGCTCCCTGCATGGAGCCTGCATCTCCCTCTGCCTGTGTCTCTGCCTCTCGCTCTCTCCTCTCAGTGTTTCTCATGAATAAGTAAATAAAATCTTAAAAAAAAAGAAAAGAAAAAATATCCTACTTCAGTAATAATTTAAGGACTTGCAAATTAAGTCCACAATGATATACTATTTTATATTCAGGAATTTAGCAAGAAATAAAAAGTATGACAAGTTTTGAGGATTGAGCCATGGGTATTCTCACACAATGTAAACTGGAAAATAATTTGCAGAGCAATTTAGTAATACTCAGTAAAATGGAAAATGTGTCTATTACACCAATCTTCTTACATGCCATTTTAAAAAATAGGTAAGCACTCAAAGTATTTTTAAGGTTTCTTTAAAAATCATTTCAGCTCTGTTATTTTAACTTTACTCTGACAGCAGCCTGTAATCACTAACATTTCCAGACTTCCACTCCTAAGGATTTAAAATGCCATATGTGAATGTATTTACTAACTTGGTGTAAATAAAGAATAGCTTCATAATTCTAAGAACATGCATACATCTTTCATAAACACAACATTCATCATTCTTTCTTCTTAAACCAGTACACTTCCTGTTTTTCTAGACTGAAAGCTCACATTTTGGTATTTTGTTGCTCATGTCCGTTTTGGCAAGTATTAGGGCCTCCTGTGAATTAATGCTTTAAAAAATGTTTTGGGAGGATTAACAATTCAGGAAACAATAGATGTTGGCAAGGATGCAGAGAAAGGGGAGCCCTCTTTCACTGTTGGGAATGCAAACTGATGCAGCCACTCTTGAAAACAGTGTAGAGTTACTCAAAACATTAAAAATAGAACTACCCTACAACGAGCAATTGCACTAATTTATCTAAAGGATACAAAAATGGTGATTTGAAGGGGCACCTACACTTCTATGTTTATAGCAGCATTGTCCACAATAACCAAACTGGAAAGAGCCCAGATGTCCATTGATTGATGAATGAATAAAGAGGTGTGTGTGTGTGTCTGTATATATATATAATGTTATGTCAATTATAACTCAATAAAAAAACCATACTGGAAACAATGATCCATGTTTAGTTACAGAAGACTCAACTAAAAATGCAGTACAACACGGAATTTCCTTAGCCTCATTGCTTCATAATGCCAGTTCTTGTGTTCTCTTGAACAGTATTATTTTCTATTTCCCACACAGAAAGCAATATGCTTACCTTGGTAACCGGCCAAATGTAAATTAAAACAATGAGATGGGTGGAGTGTGTGACTCTTGATCTCAGGGTTGTGAGTTTGAACTCTCACATTGGGTGTAGAGATTACTTAAAAAAAAAAAAAAAAAAAGCTATTTAAAAACAAAACAGGGATGCCTGGGTGGCTCAGCTGTCGAGCGGCTGCCTTCAGCTCAGGGCGTGATCCCAGCATCACTGGATCAAGTCCCACATCGGGCTCCACACTGGGAGCCTGCTTCTGCCTCTGCCTCTGCCTCTCTCTCTGTGTCTCTCATGAATAAATAAATAAAATCTTTAAAAATAAATAAATAAATAAATAATAAAAACAAAACAAAACAAAAAACAACAATGAGATGCTATTTTCCTATGGAGAGAGGATTACAGAGTTAGTGCTGCCAGGAGCGCAGGTCACAGGTGGGATTCTAAAGTGGTCAGAGAAAACTACGCATCTGTTAAAACCTGAATGTGGTGACAAAGAGTAAGAATTAGCCACACAAAGAGTGCCCGGGTGGCTCAGTCGGTTAAATGTCTGCCTTGGGCTCAGGTCATGATCCCAGGGTCCTGGGATCAAGCCTCGCATCTGGCTCTGTGCCCCGTGGGGAGCCTGCTTCTCCCTCCCCCTCTGTCTGCACTCCCCTGCGTGCTCTTTCTCTCTCTGTCAAATAAATAAATAAAATCTTAAAAAAAAAAAAAAAAAAGAATTGGCCACACAGAAAAGTGGCGGTAAGAGCCTCTAGAAAGAGGCCCCAGCATGGACAAGTGCAGGAGGCTAGAGGAGCATGGCACTTGGGGGACATGAGAGGATATGTGAGTGAGCACAGGAGGCAGCAAAGGAATCACATCAGGAGAAGTAGATGAGGCCAGGGTCAGGTCTCAAGAGCCTTGGATACTTTTTAAACACCATGACCTAGTGAAGAGAAGTGGACCTTCCTGAAGGAATAACTGGTTCCGGGGCAGGGGCAGGGAGAGCACAAGGTAAACATGGAACATCTTGTGCCAGAAAGTAAGAAAGCACTAAAACATTGATGGGGACACATCGAAAGGACATGGAAGCTAATATGAAGTGACACCCACTAATCAGATCTGGGACACTTTGAGCATCAAAATATATAGTGACACTCGGATTATAACCCAATATACAAAACAAGAAATGAATAATCCATAATCCACCATCCATCCATCCATCCATCCATATGCATACATAGATACAAAGAAGAGAAAAGAAAGCCCCTCTTTCTAAAGAATGCCAATTAATAAATGTAGAACATAATTTGAAAATCACCAGTCTATACCATTATAGTAACACCTGATTCAGAATCACCAATGTGTACTAAGTCACTGGGTAGAAGTTCGTGATCTTAAAGTATCTCCCCACAAATTATTAACTATAAAGGGAAAAGTTAGACCTTCATAGTGGAAAAAACTGGCAGGTAGCACCTTAAATGAAGCCAGTGATCAAAGTTCATATTTACCCAGAATACGGCAAACTGTCATCCTGGACCTCCTAACCTGATACATCGAGAATGCACCATCAGGGCAGAGAACTCCTCAAAAATGTTCATCCTCAGGCTGTTAAGGACTGCTTCCTGGGTCAGGGGGGAAAAAAAGGCTATAAAGAATATTGTTAGGACAATTGGCAAATTGTAAAGATGGACTAAATATTTGATAATTGTAGGAATGTTAAGCTTCCTGAATTTGACAATGACATTATGGTTAGGTAGGAAAACATCACTGCCCTGAGGAGATAGAGGTCATGCTGTCTGTAACATTCTCTCAAATGGTTCAAATATTAAACTTTTCCCCCCTAAATTAGCATAGGTTTGAAATTTTTTAACTAAACTAATAATAAACATGACTCTCAGAAATATGTAGGATAGTCCAGGGGCGCCTGGGTGGCTCAGTGGGTTAGTGTCTGCCTTCAGCTTGGGTCGTTATCCGGGTCCTGGGATCCAGCGCTGTGTCAGGCTCCCTGCTTAGTGGGGAGTCTGCTTGTCCCCCTGCCACTCCCCCTGCTGGTGCACACTGTCTCTCTCTCACACATGAATAAATAAAATCTTTGGAGAAAATAAATAAATAACATGTTCCTGACTTAAATCTAGCTCCCAAAATAATGTTACAACGTATTTAGAAGTGAAGAATTTGTGATCAAACTTGTCCTTTGGGCAGCACGTCCATTTCCTGGACCATGTCCCACCCACTCCATAGTAAACTTTCAAAATAGCAAATCTAATCATATAATTTTATCAACTAAAATGTGCTAACAGCACCCTGCCCCATCTAAAGAGTCTTAAATTTATCTTCCAGACCATCCTACATATCTCATTTTTTAAAGATTTTATTTATTTATTCATGAGAGACACATAGAGAGAGGGAGAGACACAGGCAGAGGGAGAAGCAGGCTCCCTGCAGGGAGCCCTATGTGGGACTCGATCCCAGGACCCCGGGATCACACTCTGAGCCAAAGGCAGACGCCCAACTGCTGAGCCACCCAGGTGCCCCCATATTCTTTTTTATATAATGTTTAGTAGTGCATAAACTAAAAGAATTAAGTTAATATATTAAATGTGGAAACATGATTGCTTTTCTTTCCACAAGTATTATTAAATGATAATTCACTGTTATGGACAATATCTAGAAGCTGACTGCCTATATTATGGGTCTTTTTAGTTTTCTGTTTTTGTCTTTTGCACAGCCCCTAACTTTGGATAAAACAATTGTCTGCTCACTCGAATCTGCAATTAAAAATGAAATTAGGGCATCTGGGTGGTAGACTCCTTGTTTCAGCTCAGGTCTGATCTTAGGGTTCTGATCTCAGGGTTGTGTTGCTCAGAGTTGGCTTGAGGCTCTCTCTTCCTCTCCCAATGCCCCTCTCCCCCCCACTTTCTCTCAAATAAATAAATAGATCTGAAAAAAGTGAAATAGAGAACCCAACTTAATCTGCCATTTGTGCTCTGGTATCATTGAAGAGGGAAAAAAAAAGTAGTGGAACCCCCCACCAAGTAAGAATGTGTATTTTACTTTTTCCTGTCCTCCCTATTCCTATGGAGAACAGCGGGTGAGAGGGAGAACCAACACTGGGCTAGGATCTCCTCATAGACAAGAAATTTTGTAACAAAAAGACAGAAAAATCATTCAATATATTGGAATCGGTGGCTAGTTCTCTTCTAAAGTCTTTGCAGGGAATATTCTCCCAGCCACAACAGGAGATAAAGAATAAATTGCTTTTACACTTCTATAGCTACAGAAGTGACTTGAAATTGATGCCTTTAGTTTACTTCTGTGTGGATAAGGGCAGAGTCAGACAAGGGATGTCTTTCTTGTCCTGCAACAATTGGAAAGACAAATGTGTGTAGTGAAGGTGAAGGAGGCTATTAGCTACATTACATTACCTGATTATCTCTGCTGATTACCACTTGTAGCATGCTCAGTTCTACTACTACCTAGCACTGATGGGGGAGGTCTGGTGGCAGGTAGGGCCAAATGCAGGAACTTGGGTCTGCAGCAATTTTGTAGCTCAGTGCTATCTGAGGAAGAGGACCAAGATCCCAGCCAGGAGAGCCTGGCCCATTCAGTCAAGGGTGAGTGGGAGGGAAGGTTTAGAAGCTGAGGTGCAGTGCCAAAGGGGTGTCAGAAGTGAGAAGAAGATGGGATACCTGGGTGGCTCAGCGGTTGAGTGTCTGCCTTTAGCCCAGGGCATGATCCTGAAGACCCAGGATTGAGTCCCACATCTGGTTCCCTGTATGGAGCCTGCCTCTCTCTCTCTGTGTCTCTCATGAATAAATAAATACAATCTTTTTTTTTTTTTTTTTTAAAGTGAGATGGAGAGCAGCAAGCAGGGACAATGTAAGGGTGGCAGATAGACTGGAATAGCAAGGGGGAAGGTCTGGACATAGGCTTGGCACAGGGAATCATGCTCATGTCTACATGGATGGTATTTCTGTAAGGACCACTGATTCTGTATTTTTTATTTTTGGGTGGTGGTTACAGAGGTGTATATAACTATACAAGTCACTGAATTAACATCCAGATCTTTGCTTTTATTGCTTGTTAAGTATGTCTCAACTTTTAAAAAGTTCATTGAAAGTAAAAACAGCAGGAAATTACTGTAGCTGAAATCATAATCTTATGGTGCCCCCAGAGCTTACTGTGAATATGAGGTTAACAAATCCTTGCAAAAGCCTCCTTGTTACTTACAAAAAATGAGGTGATAAGAGACCGTGCTGCCCAAAACTCCATACTAAAATAAAGAAAAGAATTTAAGTTCAAAGTTCTGTTGGGCCTTGGTGTAAATTTAAGTGTCCCAGATGTAGTGGATTCTGCTTTGGTTATATAGTAATAGGTGTAATTTCTTTTGCCCCGGTAGGCCTCTGGGCCTTGTAGGAAGCCAGGAGGAGGAACTGAAATTAATCTGGACAGTAAAATAATATCTCCTTTGTGAACAAAAAAAGCTGAGAAGCCTATGTTTAATGAATAATGTTTGTAAGAAGGCTGTACCTTCTAGTAACAGTGGTAGGATTGAAGAACAATACACAAAATCATGCTTATAATAAACCTATGGTAGTTTACTTACTGAAGTCAGAAAGGACTGAAATTTAAAGGTGAACCTTTTCCTTTAATTAAAGAAAATCAATATTTTAAGAAATTACTGTGAAAGAAATTCAATATTGTAAATATGTCAATTTTCTTCAAGTTAATCTAGAAATTGAATACTACCCTAGGCAAAATCAAGGAAAGAATTTATTCATTTATTTATTTTTAAAAGATTTTATTTATCTATTCATGAGAGACACACAGAGAGAGGCAGAGCCAGAGGGAGAAGCAGGCTCCATGCAGGGAGCCTGACGTGGGACTCCATCCCGGGTCTCCAGGATCATGCCCTAGGCTGAAGGTGGCACTAAACTGCTGAGCCACCTGGGCTGCCCAAGAATTTAAAAATATGTAAGAATATAGAGGCACCTGCCTGGCTCAGTCAGTGGAGCATGTGACTCTTGATCTTAGAGTTGTAGGTTTGATCATGGGGTTCAAACCTACATGTGCAGAGATTACTTAAAAATAAAGTCTTTAAAATATGTAAGAATATAGAGAAAAATTGACTTTATGAAAATTTTCAAACATAAAAAAGTAGGAAGAATGAAAAAATAACCATTAGCTGTATTCAACAATTTTTTTCCCTGAATTCAACAATTCTTAATACTCTGCTATCGTTGTTTCATAGGTAGATAGATAGGTAAATAGGTAGATAGAACAAGATAGAGAATATGTTTATTGAGCCATTTTTAAGTGTTACACTCTAATACTTTATCCATAAATTCTTTAGTATGAATTTTTATAGATATTATCACTTGTCTTGGGCTGCTATAACAAAGTATCATAGACTGCATGGTTTTGTTTTGTTTTAATTTTTTTAATTTTTATTTATTTATGATAGTCACAGAGAGATAGAGAGAGAGGCAGAGACACAGGCAGAGGGAGAAGCAGGCTCCATGCACCGGGAGCCCGATGTGGGATTCAATCCCGGGTCTCCAGGATCGCGCCCTGGGCCAAAGGCAGGCGCCAAACCGCTGCGCCACCCAGGGATCCCTTTGTTTTGTTTTTAAATTTATTTATTTATTTATTTATTTTAGATTTATTTATTTATTTATGAAAGACACACACACACACACACACACACAGAGGCAAAGACACAGGCAGAGGGAGAAGCAGGCTCCCTGCAAGGAGCCCAACGCAGGATACAATCCCGTGTCTCCAGAATCCACCCTGGGCTGAAGGCAGCGCTAAATCGCTGAGCCACCTAGGCTGCCCAAGATTTTAGTTTTAAGTAATCTCTACACCCAACATGGGGCTCAAACTTAAAACTGTGAGATCAAGAGTTGCATGCTCTACACACTGAGCTGGGCTAGTTCCCCATCATTTGAAATTTTAACAATGTATCTATGGATCAGTTTATACTAATTTTAGGGTAAGATTTCAAATTTTCAGAGTATGACTTGTCTGAAATACACATATCAGAAAATGTTCCCCCCCCCAAAATAAAAGTAAAGGTTGCATAATCATATTCTTTTCTGGGTGAATTTACCTAGGAGAGAGGAATATTTTAGAGAACTCCTTCCCTCCTTTCTTGCTTTTCACTGTGCTGCTCATAATATTGAGGATCACAACCAGACGCATCTGTTCTCTAAGCTCAGACAGGCCAGGGAAAGCCAGAGTCCTGAAGAGTATTTAGGTTCTTACTCCAGCCCTGCGCCTGTCACTTCTGTGGATCCCCTTGTCCTCACTGTTTAAGCCTTGGATTAAATATCGTGTAGTGTTTTCAAGCTCTAAAATTTTATGATCAATGGTCAAACAGTAGACAAGAAACTAACCAATCAACCAAGCAAACTAAACTACATTTCCTATGGCCAATTTCTCATAACCTAGGAATCAGCTTATTGAACAACAGGAAAAGCCAAATTACTCAAGTGCAACACACAAAAAACAAATATCACTAAGAAATAGTACTTTCCTATCATTACCTAAACATGACCTAAAAACAAAATATAAATGGAGTTTAAAATTTCGATATGTGTACTTAGCATACGGACTTCCTACTCTCAAGAATGTGAGACATTTCTGCAAAATTACAAGTATAATTATGTATTTTCTCTCTTAATGATGTTATACTAACAAAACCTTAATTCTCTGTTTCTAAAATGTGAAAATGCTCAAACAATATAATTATCTGTGCTTATTTTTATCACACTTTTTTTCTTTTATTGGAATCATAGGTGTTTTGTTAGAATTTCCAGCCTCAATAATAAGTTTGAAGGAGAAAATGTTAAGTATGTAAGTGCAATTTCTGGCACTTCAATCTTAGTTTGACACTTACATAAGGGATCCTTAAATAAACAGTATATGGGGGTATTTGCATTTCTTTCATTCTAGAGATCCAAGACGACAATTCCATGTAATACCTACTCAAAACAAGACCTACTTGGATGTTAACTAGACTGGCTGTGGTGATTATTTTGCAACATGTTGTACACCTGAACCTAATATAACGTTTCATGTCAATTATACCTCAATAAACGAAACAAAAGACTTGCTTTTGCAAAATCCCAGATAGTCTGGGCAAAGGTGGCCTTTCCCCTGCTGAGCCCCTAAGGCCAGCAAGGCCTCCTACTTCCGGTTAAAGCGGAGGACGTGGGAGGATAGGTTTCTGCAGAGTTTGCATAGCATTACTCAAGCTCCGAGTTCTTTCCCTTCGTTGCTGCCCCTGCAGACAAACAGGTAGGCCATTTTTATATTTAAGGCCTTCACTGATTTCCTTAGGGGAAAACGGGATGAAAGGACATGATTACTAAGCTTCTGGTCTAAGTGGCTGATCGTAGTTCCAGGCTGTTCAGCTGAGTCAGAATCTTCTTTCCCCAACCCCCTTTCCTTCCTTAATTAGCAGTGCTAAAGGATAAAGGTCTTCAACAATATAAGTCAAATAGTCCCCCGCCCCAGGTACTCCATCAAAATTTGCATTTCTGAGACGCTTCAATGGGGACTGACTCGAATTTACCTTTCTCTTCCAGAGGCTGGCAGTCATTGCGGAACTGCAGGATAAGACGTTAAAATGCTGGTGAAAAATTAGGAATAGACTGCAAGATGTCAAATTCGGGGCTCTGAGGCCTAAAGATTACACTCCAATCTATTCACCTTCTTAGGTGCCACCATGAACATTTGTTTAAAGTGTCTCCAAAATGACAGTTTTGGGTATGTTCCAGAGATACCCAGAAGAAATAAGATAGGAAGCCAGATTGCAAGACTAAAGTTCAAGGATTAAATCCGCTACTTGCTTCCATACTTAAATAATTGGATCTGTCGATACTTTTAAGAAAAATTCAGCAACTGGTGTACACAATTACGGAGTGAAATGCGGGCCCTGGCTTCCAAGGGGAAGGAGGTGGATCGTGTTTGCACGGCGGGCTGACCGACCTCTTAGTCCCCGTTTCGTCCCCGTGAGTGCCGGGCACACCCAGGTCGGAAAGGGGTGGGGGTCAGTTGTGACATCACCTTCACCTGAAGTCTACGAACAGTTTAATCGGTCACTACTCTTTCCCCAGCCAGCAGCCGTGGCACGAACCCTTTCACTGGGCGCGCTTACAAGGAAAGCCCAGAAATATTCTTACAAACGTACACGCCGAAGCCCTGGAGGTCAGTCCCAGGTGGGCTGGAGGGGGCTCCGCGGACGCCCCGAAGGCAGCGCGACCCGGGGTCTCGGCGCTGCAGGAGCACCCGGCAGACAAAAGTTGGGGGCAGGCGGATGGGGGGAGGGGGCCCGAGCACACGTTTATATCTGATTGGTGGAACCGCGCAGACTTTTCTTTATGGCGTCACCGGGCACCTGCCTGTAGAAAGGCCCCGTCGGCGTGGCGTCACGTCGCACCGGCCAATGAAAAGCCCAGGTCTGAGGGCCCCGAGGAGGGTTGTGGGCCCTTTTTTGTGAATGAAGCTGCACGGAGCAGCCCTCCTGGGGTCCCCGGGAGCCGCGGCCCGCTGTGCTGCGGCGCCTCGGCAGCAGCGTCCGCGGCCGCAGTGGGCGCGCGCGGTGACCCCGGGCAGCCCCCCCGCCGCAGGCAGCAGCGTCGCCTCGGCCGCGCCGGCGGGCTGCAGACACCTGGGGCCGGGCTGGGGGCGCTGGCGGCGGCGGGAGGGCGCGGGGCAGGCGCGCTGGGCCCGGCCCCTCCTCCGGCTGCACCGCCGCCCGCCGTCCCCGGGCACCCACGCGGGGGGCTGGCGGGGGCCGCGGCGGGCGAGCGGGCGCGCTGGGCCATGGTCGTGGCCCCCTGAAGGGCCGCGGCCGCCTCCATGAAGCGGAAGAGCGAGCGGCGGCCGAACTGGGCCGCCGCGCCCCCCTGCTCGCGGCGCTGCTCGGCGTCCTCGCCCGGAGTGAAGAAGAGTCGCAGCTCCACGTCGCAGGAACGGCACCGCCTGGACCTGCAGGATGACCTGTACCTGGACATCACCGGTGAGCCGGCGAGCGGGCGCGGGCCGGGGCGCCCAGACACGCGGCCCCCCGCGCGGGGCCCGGGGCCCGAGCCCCTCCTCCGCAGTGCAGGCGCCCCTCGGGGCCGACCCGCACGCCTCCGCCCCCGCCCCCCTCGGAGCCCCACCCGCCACGCCCCTTCCGCGGCCGGGCTCCCCGGGTGCCTCCCCCGACTCTCCCTCCGGGTGTGCCGCAAGCTGTAACTTTATCCGTTTTGCACGCTGCTACCCCAGCAAAAGGCACCGAGGGTCACCTTTCTAAATTGCTGGCGTCAGCTCGGCGCCTCGGGCTCTTCCTGAGTCGGGGTGATCGCGCCTCCCGGGGCTGCAGGCTCCGTGGGCCCACGGAGGGGTCGGAAGCCCTGAATCACCCCGGAGGGTTCCCGAGCCCGCGGAATGCGCAGGCACCGGAGCAGCGGCCGGCTTCACCCGGCGTCCGCCCGGCCTCGGCGGCGTTCCCGCGTCCCCGCTCCGGGCCGCACCGCCCCCGGCCCGCCCCCCGGCGCGCGGCACCTGCGGCCCCCGGGGCCACCTCCCCGCCCTCCCCGACCCGGGCCAGCCCCTCCCCCTCCAGGCTAGCGGCCCCCGGGGCCTGCCCCCCGTCCGGGGCCACGTCGTCGCCCCGACCGGGCCAGCTCCTCCCCGGGGGCCAGCGCCCCTCCCGGGCTTCCACCAGGCAGGTGTGACACTGACGGCTCCTGAGCCGCGGTGCGTGCCCAGAGCCTGGGGGGGTCCCTTTGGAGAAATCGCAGCCAGCCTGGGCTGGAGAAGAGCAGCCCTTTGGTAGCCTTTGATTCTCAGTGCTGCTTCTACAGTTCTTGAAGACCAGTGAATCCAGTGTGGCAGCTGTTGGGTTTGCCAGGATTGACACTGAAGTGTGTGAAGATATTACATGTCACGATGTATGTGGAAACGCTTTGTAAACAGCAGAGCTGGCTACGATTTTGAGGGAATGTGCAGTGTTTTCTGTGGCGCGGAACGGTGTACGCTTTGGCGTGTGGGACTTTCATAAACTGTTTCCCACCCGTCGCCTTTGATAAGCCGGGTGAGCTGGAGTGGTCAGAATATGAATTTGGAAAGTGTTCAGGCAAACGCATATTTAATAGAAATTGTTTCCCAGGTTGATGGACAGTTGGAAAGTTAAGGTCGACTTTAACGAAGCTGCGAGTGGAGGGGAAGGTTTCTGGGCGCGGGGTGGATGCCCCCTGGGAACCGTTCAGGGAGGGAGGGGTCACCTGAGGGGCGGGTCCCCGCTGGCACGTGCCCGGCCCCACCGCAGCACGTGGCACTGATTCAGGTGACCTGCTTGGCCGAAGCTGAGAGCGGGTCCCACCCCCCTGGCCTGGCCCAGGAGACCGCCTGGACGACCCCACACATTCCTTACGTCTTTGTTATTCATGTCTCTTCAAAGGAACTTTGCTACATAGCATTTAATTTTTAGGGCAAGTAGGGCACTCTTCCTTCGGAAGGTCCACAGGAGTTTATAGTGAAAAGTTGGTGGCACTACCGAGTGTCCTTCCCCAGAGGCAACTGAAGTTCCTAGTTTCCAGTGAACCCTTCCAGAAGGAGACTTGTGTGTGCATACACCTATATGTTATCTGTCCTACTCAAGCATGGTAGCATACATGTTGTTTTGTACATTGTTTTTTCTTCACAGTGTTCTCTCTTAGCAGAAGGATTAGTACATGTGAACCTGCTTTATTTGACTTTAATTACTGCATAGGCCAAAGTAGATATGGTTTTAGAAAATAAAACCATAAAGTACATGTGTATTCAAATATATATGTTTTTTAAGATTTTGTTTTTTTTTTTTAAGTAATCTCTACATTCAATGTGGGGCTGGAATTCACACCCCCAAGATCAAGAGTCTGACGTACTCTCTGCTGAGCCAGCCAGGTGCCCCTAAATACATATATGTTTTATAATTTCTTTAGACAGCTTCCTATTGATGAACATTTAGCTTGTCTCCATCAAAAAGAAAGTTTTTGACAGTAAAGTCATTGGGCTAGATCTTCCTCCTTTATGGCTGGCTTTCCTGAACACAATGATTTAACTTCAGAAAATATTGCTAAGCCGAATATTGAGGAAAGAACTGGTGCATTATATAAAATCAGAATTCTGGGGGGCACCTGGGTGGCTCAGTGGTTGGGCATCTGCCTTTAGCTCAGGTTGTGATTCCGGGGTCCTGGGATCAAGTCCCCCATCATAAAATCTTTTTTTTTTTTTTTTTTTTTTTTTAGCCGTTTTGGTATTTGTGTTTACTTCCAACGTTTATCTCTCTCTTCCGGTCACTGATTTATTTAATATAAAAAGCTGTATTTTGAAGAGTTTTATGCATTGAACAGTAAACAAAGCAACCCAAGAAAACATACCACTGTTCAGATTTTATAAATGAGAAAAATCAAGATACAGAGAGGCCAAGGAATTGGAGAACAGATATATTCATTGGTTCTTTCTTGGCCTCTATTTCCATTTAGACCACAAAACTTGACATTTCTAGGTTTGCCAGGCATCTCCTATAGCCTCAAGTACCGAAAAACAAAGTATTTTAATTAAACTCTTCAGCTTGAAATTAAAAGCTTTGAGAGATTTGTTGTATTCAAAAAATCTTTAAAAACAAGTAAAAGCCAGCCTTAGTGCAGTATTTCCCCTTTGAATGTTTAGGTGGTCTACCTCCAAAGCCAGACGCTTCATTGGAAAGTGATGCATTCTTATAAACTGTTCTACCTCAGAGTCCCCAGAAAATGGGAGAAGACACATCTGACCTTGAAATCCCCGACCACCTTCTTAGTCCCTTGGAAGAATTATTCTCCCTCTGCCTGTATCTCTGCCTCTCTCTGTGGTTCTCATGAATAAATAAAATCTTTAAATTAGTTAATTAAAAATGAACTTAAAAAATAAAATCAAAATTCTGTTATTTAGATTACAAACCCAGATTATGAAAAAAAAAAAAAAAAACCCAGATTATGGAAAGGTCCAGCCTCAGTGTGTGTGTGTGTGGGAAATCTAAGGGAGTCAACTTTGCCTGGAATTTGTCCAGGTATCTCTTAGTGACCATCTTAGTTTCCTAGAAAAATGGTACTGAATTAGTCTGTTTTAGAGTGCAGATTACTTTTTATTGGGCTTGAACCTCAGCAAGTGACAGCCTGGTCCCATCCTCCCCAACTTGTTTTTTTCCTCGGTTTGTTTCCTTAATGTTTTCTAAGTTGAGCATTACCAAAGGAGATATATAAATGTAGTTAATCTCCCCAGTAATATTTTCTTCCCTTTTTCTTTTTCTTTTTTTTTTTTTTTTTTTAATTTTTTTTTTTTTTTTTAATTTATGATAGCCACAGAGAGAGAGAGAGAGAGAGGCAGAGACACAGGCGGAGTGAGAAGCAGGCTCCATGCACCGGGAGCCCGATGTGGGATTCGATCCCGGGTCTCCAGGATCGCGCCCTGGGCCAAAGGCAGGCGCCAAACCGCTGCGCCACCCAGGGATCCCTTCTTCCCTTTTTCTATGCATGTTTAAGTTTATACAGATTTTGCCATATCAGCAAGAAGAGTCCTTTAAAAAAAAAAAAAAGATTTTATTTATTCATGAGAGACACAGAGAGAGCCCAATTGGGGACTAGCTCCTAGGACCCCAGGATCACACCCTGAGCCCAAGGCAGATGCCCAACCACTGAGCTACCAGGTGCCCCACGAAGAGTCCTCTTTTGATGGCTGTACGGTATTGCATTATGTGGCTGAATTATGATTTATATAATGGTAATAAATAAATGGTTATGTGGGGGTTTTCAATCCCTGCAGATGGCAGCTACTGCATCAGTGTATCTACCTACCTACATGTATGATTGTATCTGTAAAGTAGAAGTGAAGAGGCCTGGCCAAAATATATATAGGTTTATCCATTCATTGGTGGACTTTTTTGGCGATTATGAATAATGCTGCTATGAGCATTCGTGTACAGGTTTTTGCGTAGAGATGTTTTCTGTTTTGCATATATGCACCTAGGAGGGGAATTGCAGAGTTGCATGGTAAGGCCGTGTTTAACCTGCAGCCTTTTTTCCAAAGCTGCTGTACTACCAGCATTTCCCCCCAGCAATTCATTCCACTTCCTCACTTGCTAACAGGATTGCAGACTTACCAGTGGCGTTGGTTTGTAAAGATTAATGCACATTATCACTTCTGCCCACTCTGCCCTGAAATACACGGATTTTTTTTTTATTTTAGTCCCTTGTTATTTTTTATTTTTTATTTTTTTTAGTTCCTTGTTATTTTTATTGCAACCTATTTTAATCTGTTAAGTCAAATTCCATTCCCATAGATTGCAGGGTATTTCATGGTTCACATTTTAAAAAAAGATTTATTTATTTTAGAGAATAAGAGAGTGCTGGTACCTTCGAGGGGTGGGGAAGGACAGAGGGAGTGGGAGAGAGAATCTCAAGCTGATTCCCCACTGAGCAGGCAGCCCACTGGGGCTCCATCCCAGGGCCCCAAGATGTGACCTGAGCCATAATGGAGCCTAGCTCCTGACTCACAGAACCACTGGGGCGCCTCTGTGTATATATTTAATGTAAGATGCTGAATGCCTATTTTTGTTTCCTGTAGTCCTTTGTTATGTGGCCACTATTTTCTTAGTGTCTAGCCAGCCCCCTGGCTGCACTGGGCATTTACCAGGAGCTTACCCATGTCTTATTCCCATGTGGTCCCCATCCCCTCTCCTTGATTGTTCACTCAGTTCTTGCCATGTGCAATGACATGAATTTTTACCTAAGCTATATTCATCATGCAGTTCCAGTGCATCATGTTAAAAAAAGATAATGAAAACTATAAACTGTATACATTAATGTGAAAGAGATACTGAGTAAAGACATAATCAGAATGAGTTGTTACCAGTCAGAGAAGCTGGGGAAGAAAGGAAGAGAGGAGGGTTTTTGATTGGCTTTGGAATTAAGTATCATCATTTACAGGTGGGAGAAATACCAAAGGAAAAATGTTGGACGCAGGTTTTTGATTTTCCTGTGAACCTCCTTGCAGTCAGAAGTCTGACTCTTTTGATCTCTATATTCCTATCCCTTAAAGAGGGCCATAAATGATAGTGCACATTCTCCTTTCCTCTTTATTAATAAAGGAAAAAAAATTAAGGAGTATGAAATTACTGTATTATCCCTAAGCTTGACAATTTGTAGGATTAATAGCTGGTACAGAACTTCAATTTATTTTACTTTTTTATTTTTTAAACTTCTGACTAGTAAAAATAATTGGTAATTATTGGTTAAAAAAGATTTTTGGGGAAAAAAGATTCTTGGTGGTTTGTCTTAAAATTTTTTTTCAGTGTCTGCTATGATAGTTTAAGGCTGTCTATATTATAATGGTAAATAATCTTTTTGGAGAATCTCTAGTTGAGGTCAGGATTGTCATTTAAAAGCACCGATTAATGGTATATCAGATACTTATCAGATTAAACAGATATAGCACTGCCTCCAGCCTCCTTTTCTTTTTAGGATTTAAAAAATTCACACTAGACATGGAAAATTTATTCATTAATTCAAAAAGTATTTATTGAATGCTTAGTATGTAAAATAGTCTTGCATATTCATTGTTTGCAGTGATAGAAGCATTTTTTTTTTCTTTTTGATAAAAAAGGAATATGGTTACCTGGGCACTGATTCAGGGAGGAAATAAATTCATTTTTCTTCAAGACTTTCATGTAGCAGATTATTGAGTTTCAATAATTGAAGCTCAAAAAAAAATAATTGAAGCTCATCAAAGCATGTAGTGTTCGTTTTCCTTCTTGCTTATGACCTCTTTCTAATTTACTTTCTTGATTTATATGCTTAATTCTTCAACGTCTTTACTTATGATGGTGTCGTGTTAGTTACCTGTTTTAGGTCTAATTCCTTAGGCACTGGGGCACCACACACAAAAAGTTAACATTGTTGGCGTTGTTACTGTTTCACTGGACAGAGTGGTTGGGCATGGAGATGAAGGGAAAGTGGAATAACTGGATGACAGAGATGGTACTAATGCTAGGAGTTACCAGTCAGTGCAAACTATAATTTCTCTGTGCCTTGAATGGGAATGAATTGAACCACATTGTAGATTTTTAGAATGGAAGGATGGCATTGGATACATATCAATGACATCTCTTGGAAGTTTCTGCGATGGTCTCTGGGCACCTATGAATTGACAGGACAAGTGTGTCATTACTAAACAGAATTTCAAGAGATCATCTTGAAATACCACAACCATCCACTTTTCCCTCAGAAGCTAAGGCTAGAGAGAAGTAATTTTGGCCAAATTGATGCACTTTCTTTTTGGGAAAACCATACTACCTGGCTTTTATTTTTTTTTACAACAGATAAAGCTATTTTAGCAGAGTTATAGATAATGATTTGTTGGACGTGTACTATTTAGTCTTGTGCTTACATAGGCTTATAGGTGATGTCCTACTAGATGCTCCATAAGTGGTATCTGCAAAGTTAAATTTAGATAATTACCTAGTGAATTTGGAAATATGAGCAAACTATATACACAATTCACGTCCTCCTGTGCTCATGCTGTTTTCCAAATTGGCTGTCATCACAGCCCAGGTTTTCTGGATATTTCATTCATTCAACCACATGTATAATGAATAACTACTCTGCCAGGTTTTGTTTTGTTTTGTTTTGTTTTGTTTTGTTTTGTTTTTTCCTTCCTTAGGTGGTAAAAATAGGTCACTGCTGGAGATAATCCCTGGTCTCATAGAGTTTGTCTTGTGTTGAGAAAATGAAACTTGGAGAGTCTGAGGAATAACTAGCATACAGAGAAGCCACCTCATGGTTGAAATCTTTGGGGAAGAAAAACTTTGTTCAGAGGGTATTCAAAGAGTTAGTTCTAGTGGTTAGGTATGAGGACAGCAGAGACACAGCTAGTGTCTGCCCTTAATCGGATTGAACACAGCTGGATTATTAACCTTTCGGAGCCTCTGTTCTCTCCTCTGTTTGAAAGTAAAAAGTGCACAGTGTTGTTGGGAGGAAGAAGTGATGCAGATGCATGCGAAGTGCCTGGCTTGGTGCCTCCTTGACAGCCAGGGCTCCATAAACGGTTTCTAAGTATGAGAAGTATGCCAGGACTGGGCCTGGATTGCAAAGGCAGACTGAGACAGTCATCACGGTTGGAAAGACTTCAAGCTCAGAAGCAAACATTTCCCCCATACGTGTAAATACTCCAAAGGTCCAGTGAATCAGCACAGTGAAAATGCAGTGTGTTCCTTTCTCTGCTTCTAAGAGTGATCTTCAGGGCAGAAGAGCTCCAGATGAGGCTGGCTTGGTATTTGTCAGAGCAGTGGAAGAGATTTGGCACTGCCTTGACAATCTTTTCTGCCTTGGGAAAAATGTTACCATTTCTCTTTAAAGATTCCTTGTAAGAGGAAGAATAAAGCAAAGCTATTTCTTCTTTTTGAGGCTGTTATGTATTTTTATTACACTGAAGAGATTGTATATTGCCTTATAAATTGCAGCTAACCTTTGGGGGGAGGGTCTTTGTAAAGATGAAGAGGCCTCATGGGAGAGCTTCAGGTAGAGAGTTATAGAAAATAAAACAAATACATTAAATTCTTTACTGAGAGAATATAAACTTTTCAGAATGGTTAATTTAAAGCATGACTGTGCCCTAGAACATCGTTTTAAAAGTATTTCACAGAGCGGTGTCTATATTATAGGCAGACGGGACATTTTTCTGTTGTTATTTTGAATAAAACAAAATTGCCCTTCAGTGGGCCTTTCAGGGGGCATGGAGACCCAATGTATTTGGCAAAGGTGGTAGTTAGATTTGATAAGAAATTATATCTTTAAATCTTTTCCTGTAATTAAACTGAAAACAAAATTCTAGTAGCCAGTATTTTATTTTCCTTCCCATACTAGCCACAGAGTATTATTTTTAATCTTAGTAAATCCTTTAAGGTCCTTCACATTAGAGTTACTTTTACATAATTATCTGTAAGTTGGGTGAAAAGCCTGGATAGACTGATTTCAAACACTTCAGAGCTGTCCCTCGCTTAGGACAGGCACCTTTCTGAGTGAGGTAAGTGGGTGCGGGGGTGCTGGGCAAAGCGCACAGATGGAGACAGAGATGCAGAGGCTGTGTCGGTAGGAGCCAACTGACCTTCAAGTATCATTTCTTTACGTTATTTGGGTTTTAGCTTCTGAGGTTAGTCCCTTTCTAGAAGTGCTGACCACTGTATTAGGGATTACCTTAGAAAACATTTTCTAAAATAAAATTAATTTTAATTTCCTAAATACAAGGGTATTTAACTGGAATGTGTGCGTTTCATCTGGATTCTCTAGTTTATATGAAAGTTTTACGCCCTTCTCTCTCTTTCTCTTTTTTCTATAGCTTTTCATGGATACTGCTCCAACAAAGGTATTCAGACCATTGACTCTACTTTGCAGTGCTTTCTGATGATTTTAAAACTGTAGATTTAATGTTAGTTGTCATTCTTGGTTCCGTCCCTTCCTGTTTGCTTGTCTTAAACTTAGTCTTGGGTAGCAGATTCAGTTTTCTATAACTGTAGAGTATCCTTTGTATGTTTATGACTTAAGTTGAAATTTGTCTTTATATGAACAGTTTTGTTGGTTTCTGTGTATAGATAATGCTGACAGTAGTTTCTGTGATACTTTATTGGTTAATTATTAATGTTATGTTTTCGATAGCAGATATTTTTGGTAATACGAAACTTTTTCTGTTATAATTGAATCTCACTTTTGTAGATTCTTGCTGAAAGGATGCTTAGAATGAGTTGTTATAACAAAGCAACTATTCTTGACTTTTTAATTATCTTTTGTGAGGGCCCTTAGTTCTTTCTAGGCATTTCTTTGCTTAATGGACAGACTTATATCTTATTTATTATTTTTGGCAAGAGGCAAATCTCATGAAATGCCAACTTAAACTATGGGAATGGGGAAGCTCTCTCATATTCTATTAAAAATTAAAAGTATTCTGATTCCATTTCATTTTCAAGTACCTCAAATAAGGCCAGTTATGAAAAGAACAAATCCAAATCCAAATCCAAATGTATAATATTTCTAATTTAAAAAATTTCTGCCTTTATCCTCTTGGTCTTTTATTCAGCTCCTTTAATTCCTAGTATCATTTACATTCTAGAGGAGCAGTTCTCTTAGAATTCACCAGTCAGTTCAAAGATTTGGTCCCATTGTCTTTGAGTCTGAAAAGCGACGGAAACTAGGCTGGGTAAATTCATTCTAATTGTGTAATATCATACATTACTTCATTTCTCAGGTAGTTCACTTTTATGCTATTAAAATTTGGGCAGCAGTGTACTTTTCACAAAAGAAAAACATCTTGTTCCCAATGTGGATGGTATTTGTTGTTCCTTCAAGTTCTAATTTGAAAGTAAAATTACTTTCTTGGCACTGCAGTTTATGACATTGATCTTTTTATACCCAATCCATAATGCTATAGTATCATTACAGATTCTGAATTCTGCAAAGCCCTTAATTTTAGGATCATCTCAGCTGAATCATTCTCTGCATTTTGCTCATTTATGCTCATTTGTAGTTGTATGAATTGTGTTATGGAATTAATTAGTGTATCCATGTAACAAATATTTATTGAGCAACTACGTTGAACAAGGGATTGAGCCAGGTATTATTGAGGAAGGGAGGAGGAGATATGAAGATTTATAGCAATAACTCTGAAAGAATGAGACTATTAAATCATCATCTCAGTGAAGACAGGTAATGAAGGAATCAGTCATTATGTAGTTTTGCTCTCTTCATTTACACAATGTCAGTTTGAGAGAATTCTTTGATGGAAATGTCACTCCATAATTCCTACACAAAGTGAATTATTTTTTCCAGTGTGTGATGAAAACGATCTGTCTTAAGGTGTCTTTCTCATGGGACTGGGGGGTGTGGGTGTAGGTTTGTGTTTTAAGCCTTAAAAAGAAGAGGGGAAAAAGCTTAATTGTGGTATATAATGAATCATATCCAATTATGAATGCACTGTATATATGAATACTATATATATACTATATATAAATGCCTATGGTTAATAATATACGTATTTCTATTAAAACACAGCTCAGGGCAGCCCGGGTGGCTCAGCGGTTTAGCGCCGCCTCCAGCCCAGGGCATGATCCTGGAGACCCTGCGAGTCCCACGTCAGGCTCCCTGCATGGAGCCTGCTTCTCTCTCTGCCTGTGTCTCTGCCTCTCTCTCTCTGTGTATTTCTCATGAATAAATAAATAAAATCTTAAAAAAAAGTAAAAATAAGACACAGCTCAAGTAAAAGGTCTCCATTCTAGTTAATTCTGTATCTCTAATTTGAATCTCAGGAGCATCCCAGACAATAGAATTTAAAATGAGATACCCTGTTTGTTTATTTTTAAAATTTTTAAAAAAGATTTTACTTATTCACTCATGAAAGACACAGAGAGGCAGAGACACAAGCAGAGGGAGACACAGGTGTGTCATGGGGAGCCCGATGTAGGACTTGATCCCAGGACCTCAGGGTCATGCCCTGAGCTGAAGGCAGACTCTCAACCGCTGAGCCACCCAGACATCCCACCCTGTTTATTTTTAAAAATACATTATTTATTGGTAAGAAGTAATTACAGAGCACCTTTTAAGCTGAGTATTGTTTCTTGAATTGAAGGCACTAAAGACGAAAATTGCCAAGTATTTTAAGAACTAGATTTGGTGTGTGTGACTTGAACTAAGAACTGGAAAAACATTCTGACTTTCACATTCTTTTATAGGTGCTGAGGAAGAACTGCTTTGACGTGAATGTATAACAGAATTAATGTTACGGTTTTTACATTTTTCGGAGCTGTTCTCAATCTGCTCTTGGAATTTTTTTATTGTAATACTGTCATTAGATAGCTTGTTGGATGCACTTTATACATGAAACTGAATCATCTTAACATGCATTTATTTCCTTTTTGACAATAAACTGTCAAATAAGAGCTTAGGATTTAGCTAGCAAATACAATCGAGGTTGGGATTTTAACAACTATTAATATATTCTAATTTTAAAATGTGACTGAAAGAGCTTGAAGCACAAATTTACTGAGGATATATTTGAGTGCATTTTATGGTGTCATCCTTGCAGTGGCTGCTGCAAGAGCTGTAACAGATTTCACACTTGACCCAGATCTCTGGGAAGTGTTGGAGCCTGTAGAACAGGGTAATACATCTCTTAAATCTGTCGCATTGAGGGGCTTATCAGTGAATGTTACTGATGCTCCAACAGGGATGTCTCTGAATGAATGTGAAAGGAGCCTTGAGGTTTGTTTTAAAAGATTCCCTTCTCCCCCTCTAGAACCAGCAGGAACCATTCTTGATCACGGTGACACCAGTTTGCTTTTTCTTTCCTGCTGACAGCACCATTGACCCTACTGTGGTGGCAGTTGTCAGGGGTTGGTGATTGCTGGGTTTGGGGATAGAGTCTACCCCCTGGATATCTTGGGTATATCCTTTTTGTATCCCCTGGACTTGTCTCCCAGCGCTCTTACATTCTGCCAGTAACGAGAATCAAGACATGGTAGTTAACCTAAATTGAATAATAACTCTGCTCCAAAATGAAAAAATACTTTAATGTAATCTCCAGGAAAAGGAACATAAACCTTGAAGAAAGCATCCTTTATCTATTAGAACCTATTCAGATTATTTTGGTCAAATCAATGTTTAGGGGTTAAATGTATAGATTCAGAAGACAACCATTTCTAGGTACAACGGCAAAGGAATGTTTTTCTTTTTCTTTTTAATTTTTTTTCTTTTTTACTTGAAGTATAGTTGACCCACAATGTTACATCTGTTTGATGTGCAGGACACATGCAGTGATTCAACAGTTCTCTACCTTGTGCTATACTCCCCACAAGGGTTGCCACCATCTGTCATCATACGAGGCTGTACAGTACCATTGATTGTATTCCCTGTGACGTACCTTTCATCCCTGTGACTTGTTTATTGTTCTGGAACCTGTATCTCACACTCACCTTCACACATTTTGCCCATCCACCTACCTCCCTCCCCATTTCCCTTCTGGCAACCATCACAGTTGTTCTCAGTATTTACAGGTCTAATTCTGCTTTGTGTTTGTTTATTCATTTTGTTTTTCAGATTCCACTTATGAGTGAAATCATATAGTATTCGTCTTTCTCAGTCTGACTTGTTTCACTTAGCATAGTGCCCTCTAGGTCCATCAACATTGTACCAAATGGCACTCTCATTTCTTTTTTTTATTATTTTTTAAAGATTTTATTTATTCATGAGAGACGGGGTGGGGGGCAGAGGGAGAAGCAGGCTCCATGCAGGGAGCCTGATGCGGGACTCGATCCCGGGATTCCAGGATCACGCCCTGGGCCGAAGGCAGGCACTAAACTGCTGAGCCACCCAGGGATCCCCTCTCTTTTTTATGGCTGTGTAATATTCCACTGTATGTACATGCATATATTTTTACACACACACCCACACCACATCTTCCTTATTTCTTTGTCTATGGATGATGGATGTGCAGGTTGCTTCCGTATCTTTGCTATTGTAAATAATGCTACAGTAAACATAGAGGTGCATATATCTTTTCAAACTCATATTTTCATTTTCTTTGGGTACATATCCAGTATTGGAATTGCTGGATCATATATTCTATTTTTTTTTTTTATTTATGATAGTCATACAGAGAGAGAGAGAGAGAGGCAGAGACACAGGCAGAGGGAGAAGCAGGCTCCATGCACCGGGAGCCCGACGTGGGATTCGGTCCCGGGTCTCCAGGATCGCGCCCTGGGCCAAAGGCAGGCGCCAAACCGCTGCGCCACCCAGGGATCCCATATATTCTATTTTTTTAAAAAATATTTTATTTATTTATGAGAGACGCAGAAAGAGTTAGAGGCAGAGACACAGGCAGAGGGAGAAGCAGGCTCCATGCAGGGATCCTGATGCGGGACCCGATCCCGGGACTTCAGAATCATGCCGTGGGCCAAAAGCAGGCGCCAAACCGCTGAGCCACCCAGGGATCCCCTATTTTTAATTTTTTGAGGAACGTCCATACTGTTTTCTGCAGGGGCTATGCCAATTTACATTCCCACCAGCAATGGGAATTTCCTCCAAAAGAGGAGGAGCCTTTTTTCTTTTGGTAATGTGATACTTTTAGGAATTTCCAAAATAACAGTGTTGGGGTTTTTTGAAGGCTAAGCAATAAGCATTTTTTTCCCCAAATCAAAGCTTTGGATTAAGGGCTTTATTTTATTTATTTTATTTTTATCTTTTAAAGATTTTACTTATTTATTTTTGAGAGACAGAGAGAGACAGAGGCAGAGACACAGGCAGAGGGAGAAGCAGGCTCCATTTAGGGAGACTGATGTGGGATCCCAGGATCATGCCCCAGGCCGAAGGCAGGCACCAAACTACTGAGCCACCCAGGGATCCCAAGGGCTTTATTTTAAAATGGTCAGAAAACAAATGTTATTCTTATTATATTTATGAATAGGATTACTAAGTTTTGTTGTTTTATGCTCCAAAAGCAATTTTTAAATAATGTCAATTTTTTGTGTACCTATTACACACCTCATTTAACATAACCCTGTGCAATGCTGCTTTTTTGTAATTAGACTGTTTTCAGAATAATTTTACTAAATATATAGGCATATATAAAACTGTGGCCGTTGTCTTGTTTTGGCTTCCCCAGCACAGACTGAATCAAGGATTCCAACGAAGTCCTTTCTTTGTGATAGGATCCCAGAAAACTCTCCAAGGGGTGTGGGACGTGAGAGGGTTATGAGTGAGAAAGGATGCTGATTATGAGGCAGATTACTTCTGTGCTAACTGGAGTTTGATCGCATAGGGGAAATCTGACAGCAGTACATATAGAACAAATGAGGGTTGAGGGGGCTTGGGATATTTTTTAATCAGGAACTTAGGGCTGAGTGAGTGATAGTTTTGAAGTGCTGTGAGGATGGCCAAAATAGGGCCTGTTGTCTAGAGAAAGCCCTCAAAGAGATGTTGGTGCAATTGGAAAGTGCTGCTGGTAAGAACTCTTACAGTGTGCCTCCCAGGCAGTTAGGGTGTTGTTAATTTTTTTCTGTGTGCTCCTTGTGCTATTTTTTTTAAGTTCTTGGCTAGTTAGTGCTCACCTATTATCCTGAGTTGAGTACATTATTGTCACTCTGTTGTGTCTTGGTGGGATATGGGGTATTTTTGATATCAAATGTTGAGAAACCATATGCATGGGACAGGGTGAGTTTGTTAGAAGCAGTGGGAGAGCTGGATGTTTAAAATGTAGCTTAGAGACCTTTGGAAGGAATTGTTTAAGGAAACTAGGTAAAGATCAGCCCGCAGTTAAGGATGATTGGAAGTTGTGACTTTTTTTTTTTTTTTACGAAAGGCTTTACAAACACTGTAGTTTGGATGTTTGACTAACAACTGTGTGATTAGCACCTAGAAGAATTATGGCCAGAGACAGTTCTGACTTCAGTGAATGTGAAGTAGCTGGAAGAGCTTAGCCGTTGCCAATGTAGAATGCCAGGACTGAATCTCCATGGAGACTCTGCAGTTTCTGTGCAGTTCTGTTTCCAGAAACTCCTCATCCCCAGCTAAATGAAGTTTGTGCAAAAATGTGGAGTCAACTACCTTATGTCATTTGTTTATTTTTTTTTAAAGTTTCCATTTATTTAAGTAATGTCTACACCTAACTTGGGGCTTGAACTCATGACCCCAACCAAGATCAAGAGTCACATGCTCTTCCAGCTGAGCCAGCAGGTGCCCCTATGTCATTTATTTCTAATAAGGCCAGATAATAAGTATTAGGTTCTTTTGGGAATTTCAAGATGAATAAGTATATACTAATTTAATTGTTCAAGAGTTGGTAACTTGTGTATCATGTGTACAAAATATTACACAGATATAAATTAGAGAAATCACAGTTTACTATATATGGTGTAAGTGTTCTTTTCCTACCTTTTGAGATTCTTTCCCCATTTTTATTTATTTACTAATTAATTAAAGTAATATATGTATGGGAAGTTTATTGTGGTCTTTTTTTTTCCTTGAGAGAAAGAGAGAAATTGAGAGAGGGGCACACAAGCAGGGACGGCGAGAATATTAGGCAGGCTCCATGCCACCCAGGTGATGCTGTCTACAGACCCTGAGGTCGTGACCTGAGCAGAAATCAAGTTGCTTAACAGACTGAGCCATCCAGGCGTTCACTTTTCCCATATTATTAAAGCCTTGTTCAATACCTTTTGATTTTTCTTTGGAAACAACAATTCAGTCTGTTGTTCTTTTTTTTTTTTTTTTTTTTTTAAGATTTTATTTATTTATTCATGATAGACATACGGGGGCTGGGGGGAGACAGAGACACAGAGGGAGAAGCAGGCTCCATGCCGGGAGCCCGACTCCAGGACGGCGCCCTGGGCCAAAGGCAGTCGCTAAACTCCTGGCCACCCAGGGATCCCCCAGTCTGTTGTTCTTAATGGAGGAGAAAAAATAAGTCATATTGCTAACAATGCTGAAGCTTTCAAATGGGATCGAGATTCAGTAATAAAAGCCTTGAAGCAGTGGAAATAATTTTTCTTCATTTTCTTGAATATCAGTTGGCAGCTCCTAGAACTTATTTGAGAAAGTAGTGCTCGTCATCTTTCTTGCCCTTTAATCATGTTCCATGCTATTGAGGTGTTTTATGATTCTGGATTCATGATGCATTCATCATTGGTCCATGCGAGCCGCTTTAGTAGGCTTTCTATATTTTTGAAATATGACCCACTAAATAACACTATCTCTTCACTTAGAGTTGCTTGTGTTTTTCTTAAAGCTTTTCTTTTATCTGTTTTTTAAATAGATAGTGCATGCGCATAATTCAGAACTTAAAGTTATAAAAGAGGGGTACCTGGCTGACTCAGTGGAACATGTGACTCGATTGCAGGGTCATGAGTTTGAGCCCCACATGGGCTATAGAGATTATTTAAAAATAAAATACTTAAAAAAATAAAGATACAGGGATACCGGGGTGGCTTAGTGGTTGAGCATCTGCCTTTGGCTCAAGTCGTGATCCTGGGGTCCTGGGATCGAGTCCCACATCGGGCTCCCTGCAGGGAATGTGCTTATGCTTCTCCCTCTGCCTGTGTCTCTGCCTCTCTCTCTGTGTCTCTCATGAATAAATAAATAAAATCTTAAAAAAATAAAAGAATAAATGGCACAGAGTAAGCTCTCACTTTGTCACCTACTTATCTTCTCTTTTCAGAATGAATGGACATAACCTTTTCTATGTCTTACAGAGATTTTCTGTGTATTCACAAACATATATGTGTGTACAGATATATGCATGTTTGTATCCTCTCATGCAAAATACAGCAGTTTATTCTCATGATCTGTTCTTTTTTCACTACTGTTAGATTGTTCAGTGAGCATGGAATGAAACAAAGCTGAAGGATCCTAATGAGGATGCTTTCAGCTTGCTCTAGATTGAGATATGATGATAGTAATCTCTGAGTAGTCAGTGTCTGCTTGATGCTATGGCCCATGCTAAGACCTGTGTCTCTCCTCTATCCCAAAATAAAGTTTCTAAGATACAAGTGCTCATTATTTTTATTATTTTTATTTATTTTTTATTTTTTTAAGATTTTATTTATTTATTCATGAGAGACAGAGAGAGAGGCAGAGACACAGGTAGAGGGAGAAGCAGGCTTCATGCAGGGAGCCCGACGTGGGACTCGATCCTGGGTCTCCAGAATCACGCCCTTGGCTGAAGGCATCGCTAAACCGCTGAGCCACCCAGGCTGCCCTATTTTTATTTTTTTAAAAAAGATTTATGTATTTATTTTAGAGAGAGAGGGAGAGAGCACACATGACCAGGAGTGGGTAGGGGGAGGGGCAGAAGGAGAGGTTGAGAGAGAGACTCCTAAGCAGGATAACCCACTAAGCACAGAGCCCTGCTTGGGGCTCTATCCCAGGACCCTGAGACTGTGACCTGAGGGGAAATCAGTGTTAGAGTTCTGAGGTGCTGGTTATTTTTTAAAAAGATGACACAGAAAATCATCAGAGATCCTACTTGCAAGGTTGTTTTCTCTTTATCAGTTAGTTTAGACTTGGTTTTACTATGACAACCCTCCCTCCCCCTCCTTAATCACAGCAGGTTAAAACAAAAATTTAAATCTCTTTCAAATCCACTGTGGGTCAGCAGGGACTTCTGCTTATTGTAAATGCTTGGGGACTTAGGCCTATGAGCAACAATCATCTCTGATATTGTTGGTGCCTATGTTAGAGGAAAAAGTGCCTGTGGAGGGTCTTGAATCCATAATTAATGCTTGTTTCCACTCATAACTCTGTGGCCAGAGTTAATCACAAGTTCCCACCCAACCACAGAGGAGCAGGAATGTGTCTGTTAGGCAGCAAGCCAGAAATATTTGGTGAGGAACAGCATTAATGGTTACCACATTTAGCCTTTTAGATTGTTCAGTGCATATTTATATACATAGACATCTCTATAAAGAGATGTTTTTACATTAACAAAATAAACACTATAAATACTTTTCGTTACTTTTTTCTACTTGATATAGTATACTGGAATCTTTCATTGTCATAAATATGTGTCTAAATGTATATTAAGAGATATATATGGATGCATATTATTCTAGTGTACGGATGGATATATGTCCCTCTACTGAGGAAAATGTCCATGAATTCATTTACATAAAATTGGGTGGAGAATTTTAGATTGTAGACCTTCCACAGCCAAGTCATGGATTCTTGTCATGGCCCCTAGGTTGTAAATATAAGGTCTATTTAGAATAACCTCTTTATCCCCTCTGCCCCTCATATAGTACCTTCTTATGGTTTTTATTTTATTTTAATTTTTTTATTTTTCAGATTTTAATTATTGAGAGAGAGAGAGTGAGCATGCATGCACAAGGAGGCAGAGGGGCAGGGGACAGAGAGAAGCAGACTCCCCACTGAGTAAAGAGCCTGACTCAGGACTGGATCCCTGGGCTCATGACCTGAGCCAAAGGCAGATGCTTAACCCACTGAGCCACCCAGGCACCCTATAGTTTTTATTTTTATTTTTTTCTTGTCCCTGTTACTTTATTAAAATCCGGTAAATACATTTTATGTATTTTTAAAAATTTTAATTTCAGTAGAGTTAACATGCAGTGTTCTACTAGTTTCAGGTGTACAATACAGTGATTGAACAGTTTCATATATTACTCAGGGCTGTACTCTAGGGGTGCTTGGCTGGCTCAGTGGGTAGAACACGCAGCGTTAGATTGTGTGGTTGTGAGTTTAAGGCCATTGTTGGGTGTGTAGCCTAATGAAAAAAATGTTTAAAAAAACCTAAAAACATAAGTATACTCTCAACCTCCTTCACCTATTTTGCCCCCTTCTCTGCACCCCCGCCATCTCCCCTCTGGTAACCACCTGTTTGTTCTCTATAGTTAAGAGTCAGTTTCTTGGTTTGTATCTTTTTTTCTCTTTGTTTGTTTGGTTTCCTAAATTCCACATATGAGTAAAATATGGTGTTTTGTTTTTCTCTGACTTATTTTGCTTAGCCTTATACTCTAGATCCATCCATGTTGTTGCAAATGGCAAGATTTCATTCTTTTTTGTGGCTGAGTAATATTATTCCATCATTCACATATCATATATTCTTTATCTGTTCATCAGTCAGTGGACACTTAGGCTGCTTCCATCATTTGGCTGTTGTAGATTTTGCTGCAGTAAACACAGGGGTGCATATATCCCTTTGACTTAGTGTTTTATATTCTTTAGGTAGATAGCCAGTAATGTGGTACTTCTGTTTTCAAAAATTTTTTTTTTTTAATTTTTATTTATTTATGATAGTCACAGAGAGAGAGAGAGGCAGAGACGTAGGCAGAGGGAGAAGCAGGCTCCATGCACCGGGAGCCCGACGTGGGATTCGATCCCGGGTCTCCAGGATCGCGCCCTGGGCCAAAGGCAGGCGCCAAACCGCTGCGCCACCCAGGGATCCCAAAATTTTTTTTTTTTAGATTTTATTTATTTATCTGAGAGAGGGGGAGAGAGAGAGGGAAGGAGAGAGAAAGAGTCAGTACACACATGCACAAGAGCAGAAGGAGGGAGAAGCAGACTCCCCACTGAGCTGGGAGCCTGATGTCCACCTGATTCCAGGACCCTGGGATCACGACCTGAGCTGAAGGCAGATGCTTAACCCACTGAGCCACCCAGGTGCCCCTTATAATTTTTAAACTTGATATTTGTATAGGTAAATACAGTTACATGGTTCTGACACAAGTATAAAGTGAGCAGTCTTCCATTGGCCCCTCTCTGTGGCTCCTCTCTCTCGGTCTATATTTGTTTACTTCTCACCCTGCCTTTCCCCAGAGGTTTTAGTTTGTTAAGTTTGCCTTGAGTTTTTAAAAATGCAAAAAAATAGATCCCTTTAAAAATTACTATTTCAACAGACTTTTTATAAAAAAATTTTTATTTATTTATGATAGTCACAGAGAGAGAGAGAGAGAGAGAGAGAGAGAGAGAGAGAGGCAGAGACATAGGCAGAGGGAGAAGCAGACTCCATGCACCGGGAGCCGGACGTGGGATTCTATCCCGGGTCTCCAGGATCGTGCCCTGGGCCAAAGGCAGGCGCTAAACCGCTGCGCCACCCAGGGATCGCAACAAACTTTTTATGGTGGAATAATTTAAGATTTTAGAAGGCTCCTGTATATGCCTTCCCCATTTCCCTGATGCTACTTTACATTACCCCAGGACATTTGTCAACACCAAGAAATCACCATTGATGTGAACTATTCACTAAACTCCAGACTTTATTTGGATTTCCCCACATAAACATCTTTTTTTTTTTTTTTTCTGTTCCAGGCTACAAGCCAGAATACTATATTGCATTTAATAGATTGTTTTTGAACTAAAAGCATATTCTACACATGGTTCTGCACCTTGCTGTTCTCTACTGACACCACTTGTCAGTGATTCTAAGACACAAGAGAATATATTAAGTACTTCAAAGAAAGGAGACATGCTGCCAATTATAACCTAAGTCACAGATCTTAAGCTACAGAATAATTTCAGAGATTTTCAAATGTGAAAAAATATACATCTTAGAATTGATGGAATGTGATATATCTTGGAGATCTTTCAATTTTATTTCGTAGAGGCTTTCTCATTCATATTTATAGCTGCACAGATTTTCACTTTATAATGCACATAAGGTCTTTAAGCCCTTATTCATACTCATTAGGATTGCTTTCAGTCTTTAGCTATAAAAAAATAATGCTGTTTTGAATAACCTGTTACATATGTCATATGAACAGATGTGTATAGAAAGGACTTTTCAAAAGTGAATTGCTGAGTTAGAGGTATATCCATTTGTAATTTTGGTAGAAGCTATACCCATTTATAATCCCACCTTCAGTGTATAAGAGAACTTGTTTAAAAGTTCACCAACAGAGTGGGTTACCAAATTTTTGGATTTTGCCACTCTGAGAGGTGGAAAATTATAGTCTCAATGTAGTTTTTCATTAATGAGCACAGGCTGAATTTCCAAAAACTGGGCATAAATATTCTTCATTTATTTATTGGCTGTTTGCTATTTCCAATTTATATGCATTGCTTTAGGCTCTTTAAACATTAGGGAAGTTATTATGTGTTAGGATTTACAAATGAATTTTCTATTTGTCATTTACTTTTTAATTTCCTTACAGTTGTGGTGATGTGTGCTTACCATGCTAAGTTTATAGGTGAACCTGATGATCTTTTCTCTTAAGGCTTCTGGGTTTTCAGTCATAGCTGGACTCAACAAAGTTATGAAGAAATTCCTATGTGTTTCTATTTCTCCTGTCTTGGCCCTTAAGCTATTGTTCTCGTGCATTCTGCCTGAAGGATTTTTTTTTTTTTTTTTTTTTTGGTAACATTATTTAGTGCAGGTCTGCTAGTGATGAACTCTTTCATCTTTTGAATATCTAAAAATATCTTCATTATGTCTTCATTTTTGATAGATTTTTGCTTAGTATAGATTTCAAGGTCGGCATTTTTTTTTTTTTTAATTTCAGTACTTTGAAGATGTTGCTGTCTTGTGTTATCATTTTGTGTGTGTGTGTTATCATTTAAATTGGTTCCAACAAGAAATCTGATATCCTTTTCTTTGTTTCTCTGAGTATTATGTACTTTTTTCTTTGGCTGCTTCAAGATTTTCTCCTTATCACTGCTTTTGGGCAATTTGCTTACAGTGTGGCTTTTTGTTTCTTGTGCTTAGGATTCATTGAATTTGGATCTGTGGGTTTATAGAGTTCATTGATTTAAAAAGTTTTCAGCCATTATTTTTTAAAATATTTTTTCTGCCTGGGCAGTCCGGGTGGCTCAGCAGTTTAGTGCCGCCTTCAGCCCAGGGCGTGATCCTGGAGACCCGGGATCAAGTCCCATATCAGGCTCCCTGCATGAAGCTTGCTTCTCCTTCTGCCTGTGTCTCTGCCTCTCTCTCTGTGTCTCTCATGAATAAATAAGTAAAATCTTTAAAAAAAATTTTTTTTTCTGCCTGCCCCACTTCCATAATATATAATTACTTGTATATTAGGCCATTTACACTGTCCATAGCTCACTGATCTCTTTTTGTTTGGGAGGAATTTTTTTTTCTGTTTCTTTGGGATAGGTTCACTAATGTGCCTTACAGTTCACTAATGTTTTCTTCTATTATTTCCCATTAATCCCATCCAGTGTGTTCCTCATTTTATATTGAGGAATATTATAGTCTTTGTCTTCAGAAAAGCTTGAATTGGGCCTTTTTTTCTTTTTTAAGATTTTATTTATTCATGAGAGACACAGAGAAAGGTAGAAACACAAGCAGAGGGTGAAGCAGGCTCCCTGTAGGGAGCCTGATGTGGGACTCGATCCCAAAATCCTGGGATCATGCCCTGAGCCAAAGGCAGATGCTCAACCACTGCAGAGACATGGGCAGAGGGAGAAGCAGGCTCCCTGCAGGGAGCCCAGTGTGGGACTCAATTCCAAGACCCCAGGAGCACAACCTGAGCCAAAGGCAGATGTTCAACCACTGAGCCACCCGGGCATCCCTCTTTTTTTCATTTAAAGATTTTATTTATTTTTTGAGAGAGAGAGAGAGGATGAGCACAAACGGGTGGGGGAGAAAGGAGCAGAGGGAGAGGGAGAAGCAGACCTCCTGCTGAGCGGGGAGCCTGACTCAGGGCTCAATCCCTGGACTCCCGGATCATGACCTGAGCCAAAGGCAGACACTTAACCCACTGAGCCACCCAGGTGCCCCAGGAATTGATTGTTCTGATCATGTTGGTATTTTATCTTCTAGCTCTTGTAAATGAGACTGTTATTAGCCTTACTGACTACCTTTTTTGAACTCTGTTGAGTAAGTTAGTATAACTAATGATGACCATAGATTTCTTTGTTTGATAAATGAATAGGAATTTGCTTGAGAAACAAAATGGCCTTTTAAAAACTTAGTTTTACACCGCTGTAAGAAATTAAAGACACAAAATAAGTGGAAAGACATTCCGTGCTTGTGGATTGGAAGACTTAATATTGTTAAGATGTCCATACTACCCAGAGCGATCTACAGATTTTATACAATGTCTATCAAAATCCCAATGGTATATTTAGCAGAAATAGAAGAAAATTCTAAGATTCCTGTGGAATCTCAAAGGATCTCCATAAAACAATCTTGAGAAAGATGTAGGTTGGAGGCCTCACACTTCTGATTTCAAAACATATTACAAAGCTACAAAACAGTATGGTACTGTCATAAAGAAAGACATACACCAATGGAATAGACTAGAGCTCAACAGACTAAACCCTTATGTATACAGTCAAATGATCTTTGACAAAAGTGCCAGGGCTACAGTATGGTGAAAGGAGAGGCTCTTCAATTAATGATGTTGGGAAAACTATATCCACATGCAAAAGAATGAAGTTGGATTCTTACATTACATCATGTACAAAAATTAACCCAAAATGGATTAAAGATTAAATGTAAAACCAGAAAAGAAAACTCTTAGAGGAAAATACAGGGGAAAAATTTCAAGATACTAGATTTGGCAGTGATTTCATGGATATGGCACCAAAAGCACAGCCAAAAAAAAGCAAGAGTAGACAAATGGGAGTATATTAGACATAAAAAATTTTGCACATCAAAGGACTGAAACCTGTGGAATGAGAAAAATGTATGCAAGCCATGTATCTGATAAATTAAGGAGTTGTTTATCTACAGTATATAAAGAACTTCTGTAAAGAATACAATTCAACAATAACAACAAAAAAATCCAGAAAAAAAAAATCCAACTAAAATATGGGCAAAAGACTTGCGCAGACATTTCTCCAAAGAAGACAAAGAGCCAATAAGCTATATTAGAAAAAGGCCTTTCGGGTTTCCCTCCTGTGTGTTCTTTATATTCTTACGCAGAACATGTTACTTTGATACTTCTGGTTACCAAGTATGCGGGGATTTCCCCCACACCAAGCAATTCTGTGACACTAGCTGGATGTCCTATAATTTAATTCTTTTTTTTTTTTTTTTTAAGATTTTATTTATTCATTCATGAGAGATACCGAGAGAGAGTGAGAGAGAGGCAGAGACACAGGCAGAAGGAGAAGCAGGCTCCTTGCAGGGAGCCCAATTTGGGACTTGATCCCGTGCTCCAGGATCATGGCCTGGGCCGAAGGCAGGTGCTAAACCCCTGAGTCACCCAGGGATCCCATAATTTAACTTAATTCTGACTCTCTCAACCTGGAGATAGCATCAAATCTCACAGATGAAGGGCTCAGCCCCACATGACTGCCCTCCCCGACTTCAGATACTAATCACAAATCCAAGTTGTTACCTGTACTTTTGATTGATTGTCTGTAAATCAGGTTCTCATGACTCCTGTTCAGGTATGATTACTTGCTAGAAAGGCTTATAGAATTTAGGTAAACAGCTTACTTACTGTTTACCAGTTTATTGTAAAAAAGAATATGATAGGATACAGATGAATATCCAGATGGAAAAAATAGAGCAAGGTATGTGGGATGGGATGGAGCTTCCATGCCTGCTCTGGACCCACTATTCTCCTAGTACCTCTATTTGTTCACCAACCTAGAATCTCCCCAAAACCCATACTACTGGGATTTTTATGCAGGCTTCCTCACGTAGGCATGATCAATTTATCAACTCCCATTTCTAGCTCCTTTCCTCTAGAGAATTCAGGGCAGAGCTGAAAATTCTAAGCTTGTAATATAGCTTGCTCTTTCTGGTGACCAGCCCTGATCCAGGGGCCCACCAGCATCATCTCATAGAACGAAAGACACTCCTATCACCCAGGAAATTTCTAGAAATTCAGAATCAGACCAAATATTAGAACAAAGATATTTCAAGTGTTCCTAGAACTTAGGAAATTACAAAGGTTTTAGGATTCAGGAACTGGGGGCAGAGACCAATATATATATTTTCTGTCATCTCACACAAGCATATGAAAAAATGCTTAACGTCACTAATATTAAAGAAATGTAAATCAAAACCACAATAAGTTGCTACTTTATACCTGCTAGGTTGGGCACTATAAAAAAAAAACAACAAAATAAGTGTTGGTGAGACTTGGAGAAATTAGAATCTTTTTTTAAAGAAAAATATTTATTTATTCATGAGAGACCCAGTCAGGGGGAGAAGCAGCATCCACCCCACCCCCACTGCCGCCCTGGGGAGCGCCATGTGGAACTCAATCCTAGGACATGTGATCATGTGGATCATGACCTGAACCAAAGACAGACCCTCAACCACTGAGCCACCAGGTGTCCCAGAAATTAGAATCTTCTGTGTCTTTTTTTTTTTTAAGTACGCTTTTTGAGGTCCTCAAAATTTTTTAATGATGAAAATGTTGGTAATGCCCCACCATCCTTTTTCTCTCATAGATGTTTGGTATTTGTTTGCTTTTTAAATGTAGACTCTACACAGGCACGGAGCCCAATGAAGGGCTTGAACTCATGATTCTCAGATCAGCTGAAATCAAGAGTCAGATGTTTAACCAACTGAGCCACCCAGGAATCCCTAGAACCTTTGTGCATCGTTCATGGGAATGTAAAATGCTGCAGCCACTATGAAAAACTATATGACGGCCTTTAAAAAGTGAAATTAGAACTACTATGTGATTGTGTCAGCAATGTCACTTTTGAGTATATATTTAAAAGAACTGAAAACAAGATCTCAAAGAGCTAACATACCTACGTTCACTGCATTTTTCATAGTAGCCATGAGGTGAAAGCAACCTAAATGTCCGTAACAAGTGAATAGATAAAGAAAATGTGGTGTATACATAAAGTGGGATATTATTCAGTCTTAAAGGCAATCCAAAAATATTGATGAACTTTGAGGACATTATGCCTAAGTAAAATGAAGCAATCACAAAATGAAAAATATTGTATGATTCTACATAGTATATCTAAAGCAGTCAAACTCTTGGAAACAGTAAGTAAATGGTGGTTGCCCTCTGGGGAGGTGGAAGAAGGCAGTTGCTCTTCTAGTAGATACAGAGTTTCAGTTTTTCAAGATGAAAAACTTCTCCAGATCTGTTTTCACCACAATGTATAAATAGGCAACATCACACCTAAAAATGGTTAAGATGGTAAATTTTATGTTGCTTTTTAAAATATATATATTTGATCGATTACAAATATTAATGAGGTCATTTTCAAAATTGTTTATTTTTAGTAATCTCTACACCCAGTATGGGGATCAAACTCACAACCCTGAGGGCAAGAGACGCGTGCTCTTCTGACTGAGCTGGCCAGTGCCCCTAAGTTAAGCTGTTTTTGATCACACACACACACACACACACACACACACACACACACACGGTTCATATCTTTTTGTTGACTGAACTTAATATTATTATTTGTGTGTGTAGTCCTCTGGAATATATTAGGCTCTTGCAGATCAAGAGTACAGATTTCAGAGAATGTTTTACTTGTATCTTAAGCAAATAAGTCCATCTGATAAATATAAGGATTACTTTTAGGCATGGAACAGAATATTTGAAATTAGAATTGTTGAGGAAAATTGAGAATGTGTGATTAAGCATTAACAGAATACACGTATCTATTCAACTTAAATAAAAAAGATAAAAAATATACCTACCAGGTATAAATTTTATTAACATCTTTATACTTTATGGTTTTTTTTCAACAGGAAGATTTCACTTCTGCCTTCAGGCAGTATTTTTCAATTACAAGTATTTAAGTAATATTGTAAAACATAAAGCTGCTTCATAGTTAACAATCTCACATTTTGGAGGCACATGGGTGGCTTAGTTGTTAAGCCACTAACTCTTGTTTTTGGCTTAGGTCATGATCTCAGGGTTGTGGCCTGCATTATGGCTATTGCTCCATGAGGATTCTGCTTGAGTTTCTCTCCCTCTGCCCCACCTCCTGCTTGCTCTTTCTCTCTCAAATAAATCTTAACAAACAAACAAACAAACAAAAAAATCACATTGTTGTAAAGCAGATAATAATTATAATTCAGTGTTAACATTAAATTCCTGGATATTTAATGACTTCTAAAACTTCCTTTAAAAAATAAAAGCTTTAAGAACATAGAGAAAACCACCTCAAAATTATGTTAAACTTAGCAAGAGCTATTTCCTCCTCAAATTCAAAGTATAAACAAATTTCTCTTAAAATCTCTGGGTTTACTGTTTCATGTAGGGCTGTTACAGAGAGCTAAATGTTACTGTTGTGAAAATCTGTTGTGTCAAAAAACGACCTGTAAGCAAGATAGAATGCTCTTTTGCTGAATAACATTTTGTGGCTGGGTTAATAGAGGGCTTTCAGTGAACATCCCACATCTCTTTCTTAGATTTCCACAAAGCTGTGCTGCTTCGAGAGCTCCTTCTGGACCCCCCAGTGTGTGTGTTCTGGTGTCATAGCTCCCCTGAAAGAAACAAGCTTTGAAGGGAATTGAGCCTGGAAAAGCTCAAATAAAGTATCTCTATATGATGCAGATTTCAGGGTTTTTGGTCCTTCTTTACTTTTGAGAAAAATATTAAAATACTAAAATTAGAAAGATATCATATAAAATGAGCAGTTTTGGAAGTCATCTACTTGAGCCACTTAATTATTTTTCCATAGACATTCCTGGAAGCCAGACTGCAATATAATAATGAGAAATAGGAGGTGTTTAAAATAATGCTTATGGCAATTACTGATATATATGTTATTTAATTTAATTTTATTTTTTAAAAAGGTTTCATTATTTGACAGAGAGCTAGAGAAAGCTAGAGAGCACAAGCAAAGGGAATGGCTGAAGGAGAAGAAGCAGGGAGCAAGGGCTTGATCCCAGGACCTGAGTCAATGGCAGACACTTAACTGACTGAGCCACCCAGGCAACCCTGTATGCTACTTTATATATGAATTAAATGGTTATGTTTGTTAAAAGCTTTATTTTACCCCCACTGTCATGAGCTCTGCAAGTTACTTATTCTTCCTAGCACTGGAAGGAAGTGCAAAATGTAAAATGGGGATGACAATCTGTAAAATGGGGATGACAATACCTGTATCATGGACTATGGTGAAAAATAAAGTGAGATAATATGTATAAAGTATGTAGCCAGGATGTAATCAATAAATGACTTTGCTTTGGCCCTGTCTGATCTTCCATTTATTAAATTGGTTTCTTAAACAGGCATTGACTAAGCACAGTGGTAGGCACTGTCCTACTAGGTAGGGTGTGTTTCTGACTGCAGGTGCTCATATTCTCTCCAAACCCCTGAGAAAATCAGAGTTGTGCCCTGAGGATTGGTGTTCAGATGAGGACTCTTGGAAGCAAAGGTCCTAAAAGCAGAAGGAAAGCCATACTTTCCTTGCTTTTGTGGAGGCCTTTTGTTTCTCAGTATCTACTTGTCAGAATGTATAGATTAGAAACTGATGGACTAATTTCCTCTAAGTCTGTGTTATAGTAACCACTAACCATGTTTGTAAATGCCACATGTTTCCATCATTGCAGAAAGTTCTGTTGGGCAGCAATGTTGTAGGTGGTGTAGGAGTGTTGGATCGTTACTGTTCTCCGTATTTTCAATCCAGAGTACTTTAGTAAATAATGTGTTTGATGGAATGTAAAGAATGGCAGATATTCTTTCTATTAAAAGAGAGGCCCTCGGCAGCCCCAGTGGCCCAGCGGTTTAGCGCCACCTTTAGCCCAGGGTGTGATCCTGGAGATCTGGGATGGAGTCCCACGTCAGGCTCCCTGCATGGAGCCTGCTTCTCCCTCTGCCTATGTCTCTGCTTCTCTCTATATATGTCTGTCATGAATAAATAAATAAAATCTTAAAAAAAAAGAGGCCCTGTATCTGTGAATTAGGAAATATAGATTTATAGGAATTATAGATTTTGGGACCTGAGGAACTGCTTAAATTTTTTTTTTTTTTTAATAAAGTCTTTTACAGATTGAGGAAGAATAAAAATATTTACATTTCAACAATCTTTCTACTGGTCACATTATCTTTTCTGGTAGGTTTTTTTTTTTTTTTTTTTTGCATTGTAATTTGTTATTCATGGTCTAGGCTATACACTTAATTAGGTCAAGGTAATTCTTAATTGTATTCTATACAAAATACTTATTCTGTAATCTTTTCATGAATGTGTACCAGTTAAGATTCTTTTTGCTTCCCCAGTATAACTTATATACGGTAGACTGCACAGACTTATGTGTACAATTTGAAGTTTAACAACTATATACCCCTGTGCACCACTGTTCTCTCTGGGCCCCATTCTAGTCAACTCCCTATTAGCCCAAGTACCCACTGTTCTGGTTTCTGTCAGTGACATTAGTTTCTCTCTGCTCTTGGAATTTACATATCTGGAATCCTGTAGTGTGAACTGTTGTGTCTGTCTTCTTTTGCTCAGCATAGTGCTTCGGAGACACATCCATTTTATTTTGTGTATCAACACTTCATTCTTTTGTTTTTGCTGAGTAGCGTTCAGTTGCATGAATATACAGCAATCTGTATATGTGAGTGTTTATCCACTCACCTGTTGGTGGACATTTCTCATTGTTCCAGTTTGGGCCTCTTGTAAAGCTGCTACAGATAATTCCTGTAGTCTTTTTGTAGACACACTGTACTTCTCTTGAATATATGCTTAGAAGTAGGTTGGCTGGGTCATAGGGTAAGTATATGTCCTTTGTCTTACCACCATTTAAAATTCCCATTAGCAGTGTTGGAGAGTTCTAACTGCTCTGTATCTTCCACAGCAATTGGTGTTGTCATCTTTTTTTTTTCTTTTTTTTGACATTTTAGTTTATCTCTACACCCATTGGGGAGCTTGAACTCACAACCCTTATTTTTTTTTTTTTAAGATTTTATTTATTCATAAGAGACACAGAGGGGTAGAGGCAGAGACACAGGCAAAGGGAGAAGCAGGCCCTATGCAGGGAGCCTGATGTGGGATTTGATCCCAGGACTCCACAACCACGCCCTGGACTAAAGACGGGCAATAAACCGCTGAGCCACTCAGGGATCCCCCTTAGATCAAGATTTGCAGGCTCTACTAATTGAGCCAACCAGGTGCCCCTGGTGGTGCTATTTTAATTGTAGGCATTCTAGTGGGTGTAGGTATTTCAGTATAGTTTCAGTTTGCATTTCCCATATTTGAATGCCTTTTTCATGAGCTTATAGGCCATTCCTGTAACTTCTTTCATAAAATGCCTTCAAATTTTCCTTAAAAAAAATTAATGTGTACTCAGAATCCTCTCTACACCATTTTCGTAAAAACCATAGCCAAATTGGCATAAGTTTTAAAGACCTTCCTTTGATGTTTTTCTACAGAAAGAAAAAATTACTTGTTGGTAGGACTAGTGGCCTAGAATTGTGATTTGTCCCAAATATTGTTAGGAGGGTCTTGAAATACTGTTGTAGATAATGAGTATTATGAATAAGAATTTGCTTCTGATAAGATAATTATATTAAAAATACTCATTAAAGTAAGTCTTTTACATTCACTGCCAAGAAATTTGAGATGAGACGGGCTATGGCCGTCTCCCCTCCCCCCTTTGAAATACTTATTTAGGTAAATAAATTAGAATTTATCTATCAAAGTTCTTAGCTGAGGATCCTAGAAAAATATCTGTCTGCTGAAGTTGACTGCTTTATTTTAGTGTGACTCCCTTTCTCTGGCTTGGTCTTACTTCCATAACTACGATCCAAATGTTTTAGGACACATTAGTGATGCCAGATCTAATCTAACTTTTTTATTGCACTGATGAAAACTGAGCCAGTTTGGTCATGCACAGCTCTTAGGACTTTTTCATATAGAACAATAACTGCAGGAAAACTTGAGGTAGATGGGGTTATAATGAAAGCTAGTTTCAGATAACAATAATTCTACACAACAGTCATTTACTAAGTATTCTTAGCAAGCAGGCATAAATCATGATATACCTTTTCCTATGGGCTTAGCTCCTGAATTTTTAGGTATTCTGAGCCCTGATTTTATGACTGGTTCACTTGAGTCAGATAGGACAATATTCCGGGTATAGGATTCTGTTAACCTTATAGTTGGCACCAGTCAACCAGAAATTCTCACAGCTAGTAGCTGGACATGGGCCACTTTAGACATGTGGATCTTAGTCTTAAGAACTACCCCTAAATAAGAGTCACATTTGATTCTTATAAACTGTCTAAAATATTTTTTTAAAGATTTTATTTATTTATTTTAGAGATAGCGCTAGCAAGGGGAGGAGCAGAGGGAAGAGGGACCTGCAGACTCCCGTGCTGAGCACAGAGAGCCATGGAGATCCATCCCACAACCTCAAGATCATGTCCTGAGCTGAAACAAAGAGTTGGACACTTATGGAGCTACCCAGGTGCCCTGTTTGTCTAAAATATTTTATAGACAGATTATGCAATCTACATATATGGACAGCCATTCATTTAACCAATGAGAGTCCTTTCTAACAGCTGTGATTTTGATTAGCAAGCTACTGATTTTACCAATAAAAACCACTTGACATTCAGTATTTTAATTATAAATTCTCCAGATATACGGATAATAGAAAAGCTGTATCATCTCTGGAATGTGATTTTCCTGCTTTAAAGGTGTCCATCTTTGGAGTGTGAGTTTCTTTTTTTTTTTTTTTTTAAATTTTTTTTAATTTTTATTTATTTATGATAGTCACACAGAGAGAGAGAGAGAGGCAGAGGGAGAAGCAGGCTCCATGCACTGGGAGCCTGATGTGGGACTCGATCCCGGGTCTCCAGGATCGTGCCCTGGGCCAAAGGCAGGCGCCAAACCGCTGCGCCACCGAGGGATCCCGAGTGTGAGTTTCTGATTGGAGCAATTGCCCCCAGATTAACTGATTGTCCCACAGTGTAGCTTAAACCAAATTGTATACATTTTGACCTTGTCTGTGCAGTTTGAAAGCAAATTTAACATTATTCCAGTGCCATTATAGAAGACAAGAAAAGAATTCATCTGTGTAATGCACCTTCTGATAAATTTAGTAAATACATTAGAAGTGTCATATAAGAGTAATTACACAACATTCAAAGACAAAACTAGTCTAGAACTATTTTGCTTTTTGTCGCATAGCCAGAGAACACATGAGACAGAGGGCTAAAGCTATTCCCCTTCACCTACTCCCTGTCCCCACTCCCAGTGATTTAAATTTCAAGACCAGAGAGAGAGCTGTCTTATCTTTGCCACCCCTTAGTGGTCCCCATAAAGTGCACAGAGAGTCAAACAGTTGTGAATCTCTAGTCCAAGGACAAAGGATAGACTAAGATAAAAAGAGGACAGTGAAAGGCAGCTGGCAGGAGTTATTAACTCTTTCTTCTAGTTAAGAGTGCTAGTTACTAATGCTTTATTTAAACTGATGTCGGCCCTGGGACAGTAGATCTTGTCATGGCTGAAAATAGCTGTTGTTTCATGGCACTTACTACCGGGGAATTAGGCCACACCGGTTGAGAGGAAGGTGATCTGGAAAGATGATGAAAGGTCCCTCCCCCGTCCCTTCCATACTCCCCAGAATACTACATTTTCTTTTTTTTCAAAGATTTATTTATTTATTTATGATAGAGAGAGAGAGGCAGAGACACAGGCAGAGGGAGAAAACAGCTCTGCAGGAAGCCCAACGTGGGACTTGATCCCAGGACTCCAGGATCATACCCCGGGCAGAAGGCAGGTGCTAAACTGCTGAGCCACCCAGGGATCGCCAGTTGCTTTTTTTAAAAATAACTTTTTAGATTTACAGAAACATTGCAAAGATAGTAACAGAGAGTTCCTCTATACTCTTTAGTAGTTTCTGTTTCCTTTAGTGTTACCCTTAGCATTTGTCACCTCAGGCTGCCAAAATAAATACACAGATTGGGTGGTTTGAACAAGAATGTATTTTCTTACAGTTTTGGATGTTGGAAGTTCCAAGATTAAGGTGCCACTAGGATTGTTTTGGGTGAAGCCTCTCCTCCTGGCTTGGTATGACCTCAGGTGGCTTTTACTCTGTGTGTGCACAGGGAGAAAAAAGATCTGGTATTTCTTCCACTTCTCTTTTCTTTCTTTTCTTTTCTTTTCTTTTCTTTTCTTTTCTTTTCTTTTCTTTTCTTTTCTTTTCTTTCTTCCTTTCTTTTCTTTTCTTTCTTTCTTTCTTTTTTTCTTTTCTTTTCTTTTCTTTCTTTCTTTCTTTTTTTTCTTTTCTTTTCTTTCTTTCTTTTCTTTTCTTTTCTTCTTTTTCTTTTTCTTTTTCTTTTTCTTTTTCTTTTTCTTTTTCTTTTTCTTTTTCTTTTTCTCTCTTTTCTCTTTTCTCTTTTCTCTTTTCTCTTTTCTCTTTTCTCTTTTAGTTGGGAGAGGAGAGGGTGAGAGGGACAATCAGACTCTGCACTGAGCACAGAACCCAACTCTGGGCTCAGTCTCACTACCCTGAGATCATGACCTGAGCTGAAACCAAGAGTCTGATGCTTAACTGATTGAGCCATCCAGGTGCCCCTCTTCTACTTCTTATAAGGACATGAGTTTTATTGCTCATCTCCTTAAAGGCTCTATCCAGTATAGTCAGACCTGTTGGGGGTTAGGGCTTCAAGATACATCTTTTAGGGGGACACGGTTTAGTCACTATGTCATCCTGAATTACTGTGGTGCAGTAAGACACCAGCACTGGTATATTGCTATTAAGTATACTCTAAACTTGATTCAGGTATCCACAGATTTTCCATTTTCTATTTTAGGATTCATTCTAGGATACCACATTGGTTTTGGTGTCATCCTCTTAGTCATCTAAGGTCGTGGACAGTTTCCTTGACCGTTTTGGGGAATCCTGGCCAGGGATTTAATAGAATGTTTTTAAGTTGTGTTTGATATTTTCTCATGACTAGACTGGGTTTTGGAAATGAATACCACAGTGAAGTGCCCTTCTTATCATATCGGGGGCATATGAAATCCATATGACACCACTGGTTATTCATGACCACTTGGGTTGCAGTAGTGTTGGCCGGGTTTCTCCCCTATAAAGTTGCCATACTGTATTCTTTAGAAGCAAGTCACCAAGTTCAGCACACAAAGAGGGGAGAGGTTAAGCTCCACCTCTCAGAGGGACGTATCTACATATTTATTTAAAAGGATTTATTTATTTGAGGGGGAGAGCAGAGAGCAAGAGCAGGGAGAGGGAGAAGCAGACTCCCCACCAGGCACAGAGCCCACCAGGCACAGAGCCCGCCGCAGGGCTTGGGTCCAGGATGCTGGGGTCATGACCCCACAGCCAAGGCAGATGCTTAACTGACTGAGCCACCCAGGCGCCCCCTACGTATTTTATTTGGAATTCTTCTGTAAGGAAGGTTTGTCTCTTCTGCGTTTGTTTATTTAATCGCTTATATCAGTATTTGTGCATATTTTATATGCAGGGTGATAATCCAATATTATATACTTAGTTTGTTGAGAGTTTTTTCAGGTTGGCTGTAGTATTCTTCTGTCCCTCTACTCCATTTCTAAAAAATACTGTTAAGGTGTCTTTTTTAAATTTATCAAGTCCTTTCTCTTTATAGCTTTTGCATTTTGTGTTTTAGTTAAACACTTTCTTACACATCTAAAGATAAGTATCATGATAGGCTAGGTTATGTTGTGATTACAACTCCAAAAATCTTAGTGGAGTGTAACAAGCAAAGGTATATTTTGTGTTCATGACACATAGCCATCACTGGTGAGGTAAAACCTGTTCTAAATCTCCTTGCTCTTGTGACCCAGGCTGGTGGACCACAGTTACTACATTATCACTTTTTATTGAGTATAACATAACCAAACTTATTTATTTTAATCATATATACATATTCATGTTACATATACATATATATGTATATAGTAATACACAGAAATGTGCACAAAATGAACAACTTATAGTTTGTGTACATCATGGGTAAATAACTAGAACATGGACTGAGAAACAGAACATCACCACACCCTAGAGACTACCCCTTTGTGCCCTTTCCTAATCACTAACCCTTCCAAGGATAAACATCCTAATTTTTTATTGCCAAAGATTTGTCTGGTTTTAAAATCTATATAAATGGAATCATACTATATGTACTCTTTGGTGTCTGACTCCTTTCAGTAAACAGTATGTTTGTGAGGGTCATCTGTGATAATTGTACATGGTCATAGTTCATTCATTCTTATTGCTATTTAATATGCCATTGTGAGCAAGTATCAGTGTTTCTAGTATTTCTGAACATTGGTTTGTTTTCAGATTTTGGTTTTGGTCATTATTTTCAAATGATTCTATGAACTCTTTTTGGATATTTCTTAGTGAATGTATATGTTTCTGTTATATATATCTAGAAGTGGAAGTACTAAATCATAAAATGTGTGGTGTTCATTTTTTATGGATACTGCCAGTTTTTTTTTTTTAAGAATTTATTTATCCATTTTAGAGAGAGAGTGCGGGGGAGGGCAGAGGGAAAGAATTTCAAGGACACTCCCTGCAGAGTGTGGAGCCCGATGTGGGGCTCCATCTTAAAACCCTGAGATCTGACCTGAGTGGAAATAAAGACTTAGTTGCTTAATGACTGAGCCACCTAGGTGCCCCATTTTTCTTTTCTTTTTTTGTAAGATTTATTTATTTTGAGAGAAAGAGAGAGAGAGAGAGAGAGAGAGTGAGTGCGGGTAAGAGGGAGAGGGAGGGGAAAGAATCCCAAGCAGACTCCCTACCAAGTGCAGAGCCTGAACATGGGACTCTATCCCCTATGACCCCATGACTACCACCAAGCTGAAACCAAGAGTTGCGGACACCCAACTGACTGAGCCACCCAGGTGCTCCTAGACACTGCCAGTTTTCTAAAATGGTTTGTATTTTTTTAAAAAGATTGTGTTTATTTATTCATGAAAGACACACAGAGTGAGGCAGAAACATAGGCAGAGGGAGAAGCAGGCTCCATGCAGGGAGCCCAATGTGGGACTTGATCCCTGGGCCCTGAGATCATGCCCTGAGCTGAAGGCAGACACCCAAACGCTGAGTCACCCAGGGTCCCTAAAATGGTTTGTATTATGGCTATAATCTTGAATACTTGGAATTTTATTTAACCATATTCCACAGATTTTATTTTTATTTTTTTTATTTTTTTAAATTTTTATTTATTTATGATAGTCACAGAGAGAGAGAGAGAGAGAGAGAGAGAGAGGCAGAGACACAGGCAGAGGGAGAAGCAGGCTCCATGCACCAGGAGCCCGATGTGGGATTCGATCCCGGGTCTCCAGGATCGCGCCCTGGGCCAAAGGCAGGCGCTAAACTGCTGCGCCACCCAGGGATCCCCTTCCACAGATTTTAGTATGAATTCTTACATTAATTTTAAAGTACTTGTGTTGAATTCTGCATTAATTTCTCTATGTTGCAAGTTATTTAGAAATAGATTTTTTTGTGTTATCCTTTCACCAAGAAGTTTCAAATATTATTGTATTCTGGTCATTGTATGGTCTGCATATATGGTTCTTCTTTCCAGAATTTCTTGTGATTTCCTTTTGAGCTTAATATATGATGACTTCAGTGTATATCCTATTTGAAAAGTTTATATTCTCTGTTGAAACAGTATTCTGTATTTACTAGATCAAACTTCTGATTCCTTATTTTATTTTTTGGAGGTATGTTAGTGTTTTATGATTATGGATTTATTCTCCTATTTTCACTAGTTTTGCTTTATAGATTTTATATCTATTTTCATAAGATGTGTGATCATTGTAATCTCTTGGTAGGCTATATCTTTAATCATGAAACATGTTCATCTTTTTATTGCTTTTTGCTATGAATTCTACAAGCATACCACAGACATGTTTGGAGGTATGTTTAGGTTCAGTTCCAGACCACTGCAACCCAGTGAATATCACAATAAAGCAAATCAAATGAACCTTTTGGTTTCCTGTGCATATAAATGTTATGTTAGCACTATAGTCTAGTCTCTTAAATGTACAATATCATTACGTCTAAAAATCCCGATGTGCATACTTTTTTTATTATTTATTTATTTATTTATTTATTTATTTATTTATCTATTTATGATAGTCACAGAGAGACAGAGAGAGAAGAGAGAGAGAGAGAGAGAGAGAGAGAGAGAGAGAGAGGCAGAGACACAAGCAGAGGGAGAAGCAGGCTCATGCACTGGGAGCCCGACGTGGGATTCGATCCCGGGTCTCCAGGATCACACCCTGGGCCAAAGGCAGGCGCCAAACCGCTGCGCCACCCAGGGATCCCTCGATGTGCATACCTTAATTAAAAAATACTTTATTGCGGGATCCCTGGGTGGCGCAGCGGTTTGGCGCCTGCCTTTGGCCCAGGGCGCGATCCTGGAGACCCGGGATCGAGTCCCACGTCGGGCTCCCGCTGCGTGGAGCCTGCTTCTCCCTCTGCTTGTGTCTCCGCCCCTCTCTCTCTCACTGTGTGCCTATCATAAATAAAAAAAATAAAAATAAATACTTTATTGCTAAAAAATACTAACTATCATCTGAGATTTAAGTGACCCAAAATCTTTTTGATTGTGGAGAATCTTGCCTTAGTGAGGATGGCTGCTGGCTGATGAGGGTGGTGGTTGTGAATGTTGGGTGGCTGGGGCAATTTCTTAAAATAGGACAACAATGAAGTTAATGAATGTTAATGAATGTTAATGATTCTTTCCATGAGTCATAAATGTTCTTAATGGCATCTATAAAGTGAATCCTTCCCAGAAGGTTTTTGACTTACCTTGTCCAAATCCATCAGAGGAACCACTATCTATGGCGGCTATAGTCTTATAAAATGTATTTCTTTTTTTTTTTTTTTTTTTTTTTAATTTTTATTTATTTATGATAGTCACAGAGAGATAGAGAGAGAGGCAGAGACACAGGCAGAGGGAGAAGCAGGCTCCATGCACCGGGAGCCTGACGTGGGATTCGATCCCGGGTCTCCAGGATCGCGCCCTGGGCCAAAGGCAGGCGCCAAACCGCTGCGCCACCCAGGGATCCCTAAAATGTATTTCTTAATGGATGTTTTGTTACCGGATGTGAACATGTTTATCTCCTTGTACATCTCCACCAGAGGTCTTGAGTGACCCAGAACATTGTCAATGAACAGTAATATTTTTTTTAAAGATTTTTATTTATTTATTCATGAGAGACAGAGAGAGAGGCAGAGACACAGATAGAGGGAGAAGCAGGCTCTTCGCAGGGAGCCTGATGTGGGACTCGATCCCGTGACTGGGATCATGCCCTGAGCCAAAGACAGACACTCGCAGGTGTCCCAATGAGCAGTAATATTTTGAAAGGATCTTTTTTCTGAGCAGTAGGTTTCAAGAGTGGGCTTAAAATATTCAGTAAACTATACTGTAAACATGTGCTGCCATCCGGGCTCTATTGTTCCATTTGTAGAGCACAGAGTAGATTTAGTATATTTCTTAAGGGCCCTTGGATTTTCAGAAAGGTAAAGGAACAGTGGCTTCAACTGAAAATTACCAGCCATGTTAGCCCCTAAGAAGAGAGTCAGCCTGGCCTTTGAAGCCAGGCATTGGCTTTTTCACCAGCTATGAAAGTCCTAAATGACATCCTCCAGTTGAAGGCTATTTCATTTGCATTGAAAGTCTGTTGTTGAGTATAGCCATCTTCATGAATTACCTTAGTTAGATCTCCTGGATCACTTGCTCCTTCACCTTGGACTTGTATGTATGTCATGGAGATGGCTTCTTTCTGTAAACTTTATAAAACAACCTCTGCTAGCTTCAGGAGTTTCTGCTGCAACCTCCTCATCTCTCTCAGCCTTCACAGAATTGGAGAGATAGGGCCTTGCTATGGCTTAGGTGTTGGTCTAAGGGAATGTTATGACTGGTGTGATCTTCTACGGAGTACCACACATACTTTCCCCAAATCCATAATAAGGCTGTCTCACTTTTATTGCCATTAATGTGTTCACTGGAATAGTGCTTTATATTTTCTTCAAGAACTTTTTCTTTGCATTCACAACTCTGTTGTTTGGTGCAAGAGGCCTAGATTTCAGCCTACCTTAGCTTTTGACATGCCTTCCTCACTAAGCTTAGTAATTTCTACCTTTTGATTTAAAGTAAGGGATGTGTTATTCTTCCTTCCACTTGAACACTTAGAGGCCATTGTGGGGTTATTAATTGGCCTCATTTCAATATCGTTGTGTCTCAGGCAATAAGGAGGCCTGAGAGAGGTGAGGAGATGGCTAGTTGGTGGAGTAGACAATACACACATTTATTGACTAGGTTCACTGTCTTAGATGGATGTGGTTTGTGGCATCCCGAAACAATTACAGTAGTAACATCAAAGATCACAGATCACCATATCAAATAATAATGAAAATGTTTGAAATAATTGAATACCAAGTTGTGACACTCACACACAAAGTGAGAAAATGCTGTTAGAAAAAATGGCACCAAGAGATTGCTTAAAGCAGCGTTGCCACAAAACTTCAATTTGCAAAAATCATAGTATCTGTCAAGTGCAGTAAAGCAAAGTGTAATAAGATAAGGTACTATATTCTATCCTTTCATTTAAATTTTCTCTGTAAGGCTTTTAGTAGTCTTTATTAAACATATATTTTTAAACTCAACTGGAAAATCTTAGAGATGAATTTAAGTAGTTTACATTTTATTATTAGTAGTAGTACATTTGGACTTACTTACTTCTACCATCTCATTCTGTTTTCTGTTTGCCATGTTTTTCCTAGTTTGGTGCCTTGATTACATTTTCTTATTTACATTGTCTCTGGCTCTAGTGATTTGGAAGGTGTGAAAACCTTTATAGTTTTTCTAATGGCTTCCCTTAAAAAAATTCACTTATAAAATATTTCAGAAATAATAGGTGAGTATGGAGATTAACGTAACATTGGGGGAGGATGTTTGGATCTCTTTAGATAAGATTACTCTTTTCCTTACCTTAGTTCCAGACCAACTGATAGAGGAACACAGGAGTTAAACAGATAAAAAAATGTAGGCATTATTACTGATAAATTTGTGGGAGTTTATTTATATCTGTTTGCATTTAGGTCTGCAGGCAACTGGAGTTACTTGTGTAAGCAGTCACTGGCACATCAGACAACCAACCACGGGTAAATTCCAGATGGTGAATCTGCTGACTGATGGAGCCGTTATCATCCTGGATCCTTGCATGACTCTGTAGAATACAGCCTCTTTCACCCTCCTACTGATGATGGACATGTAGCACCAAGAAGAAATAAGCTTTTGTCGTAGTGAACTAAATCATTAAGATCTCAGGGTTAGTTGTTGCCATAGCTTTTCCTGAACAATTAGCGCACTTCATCACAAGGCATAGCATAGACTAAAACCATCCTCATACTCATATGTCCTAAAAAGAAGATCAGAAAAGGACAGTTTTGTTTCTTCTTTTGTGAATTTCTTACTCTCATCTTCTGCCCATTTATTTATTTGGGTGTTAGCTTTTTTCTCTTTCACTTATATTTGGTTGTAAATTTTAATACTAATCCCTTTTGCTTTTGTGCATTGTACCTGCCTTCTCCTAGTGTGAATTATCTTTTTAAATTTTATTTATGGGGTCTTGTATTGAAGGGACACATTAAATCTTAATGTGACCAAATTTCTTAAATTTTTGCTTTATAGTTGGTACCTTTTATGTCTTGTTTCTTAAAGAAACTCATCCCTTCACTGTTATACTTTTCTATATTCTAAAACTTCTAAAGCTTTCTTTTTGTATCTAGGCTTGTAATCCACCCGAGATTTTTTTCTTTTTGGGGGACTGGTGGCATATGATGCGAGATCAGGATCCATCTTCTCCTACCATCCCTGGCAATATGCACATCCATTTATCCCCATACTGTGTATTGAGTATTCTTTTTCTAATGATCTGTAATTCCATCTCCACCATATGTAAAGTTTCCACGCATATGTGGCCTCTTACTGGGCCAATACTGCAGTACCTAAATTCAGTTTTACTATTTGGTAGGGCAAGGACCTCCTTTTCATTTTCAAAGTGGTTTCAGTTCTTGGCGCTGTGGTCTTCTAGATTAATATTAGGATCAGCTCTATTGAGATTTTAGTAAGAATTGCCTTTAGTTTGAGGGTAATCACCATCTTTGTGATAGTGAGTTTTTTTTCAATTATAAACCTGCTTTACCTTTCCATAGGAGATGCACATGGTTTTTTAAATTATATTTCATAATTGGTTATTACAGGTATATAGAAAAACTCTTGGTTTTTGTATGTTAACCATGTATACCTAGAAACTTTGCAAAAGTTTATTAGGTTATTTAGTAGTTTGTCTACAGATTCTCTTGTATTTTGGGGGAAGATAATCATTGTCTATATATAAGGACAGTTGGTTCCTTTCCAATTCGTCTCTCTCATTTCTTTTTCTTATCTTGGCATCAGCCAGAACTTCCAGTTATTGTAATGATAGGAGTGATTGCTGTGCTAAAATCATATTGTTTTAATTATTCTTGCTTGATATTAGGACTGGGCTCTGAGTCAGGGATTTTAAAAATCTTAGGTTTCAGTCTACTAGTCTGTCCTAATTCTGCTACTTTACTACAGGTTTTGTGACCTTGCTTTTAGGTTAGGCACTTGGCCTCTTTAAGGTTAGGTTTCCTTTCCTGGAAGATACACTGTTGGTAGCAGTAGTGTATCTACCACATAGGTTGTAAAGAGCTTATTATTAATGCAGTATGTGACACTAAATTCTCTATGCTCGCTGTCATTATTTTCTTTATAAACATTTAAAAAAAATATTCCATTTTTAGAGAGCATGAGCAGGAAAGAATGAGAGAGCACGAGCAGGGGGAGGGGGAGAAGTGAACAGGGAGCCGAGTCTGGCTCCATTCCAAGACCCGGGGATCATGACCCCAGCCAAAGGCTGATGGTTCACTGGCTGAGCCACCCAGATGCCCGTTTTCTTTTTTTAAATCAGTACTTTCATGAACATTTCTTCCCCTGCTCCCCTTGGTTACTCCTTCCCTTTAACGTTGTGTAACTATCATAATACAGATGAGAGTTTGATGTCTGTTGGTCCTCTCTCAGGGACAATCAGTGTTTAGATGGAGGCTGTTTTGTTTTGTTTTGTTTTTACCTGTTCTCTTTTGTTGCATAGGTATATGAATCCTCCTTTCTGCTTGTCTTGTGGGTGAGCTCCCTTATGCTGTAGGAAAGCTGTTCATGTCTCTAGCTGCTCTGCCAGGATCTGTGAAGTGTCAGTACCAGCGGTAAATAGTAGGAAGAGAAATAGTAGGAAGTCCATAGTGTCTATGAGGTCCAAGTAGAAATTGTCATCTTTTCTGTTAAAAAGTGGTATATACCATATTATCAGTGCCACCTGACTCCTCCATATACTTCACTTGGTTTAGAACATACCCCTCTGTTTGATTAATTATTCCCAAATATCTACAATTTTTTTTAAAGATTTTATTTATTTATTCATGAGAGACACACAGAGAGAGGTAGAGACATAGGGAGAGGGAGAAGCAGGCTCCCTGTGGGGAGCCTGATGTGGGACTCATCCTACCTACAACCCAGGGATCATGACCTGAGCCAGAGGCAGATGCTCAACTGCTGAGCCACCCAGGCGTCCCCAAATATCTACAGCTGTTATGCAGGAAAACGTTTTTTCATTTATTTAACATAGTTATTAAAGGAAGAAGTAGCAAACTGGAGGCTGAAAAGCCAAATCAAGAACGACAACTTTGGCACAAGGATATTGAATGTTTCTGTTAACATTTCCTTCATTTCTCAGAGAAGCAAGAGAGGCAACATTATGTGACAGATATGTATAATGTATAGACAAGAAGGTTTATTACTTTAAAACTTTAGTTTTCTGTTTTTGACAACAGAGACATTAAATGGAAGATACATGGGTTTACAGGTTTATAAGTTTAATCATGAACCTTTAAGCAAAACTTTGTAAAGATCCCTGTTTCTAGCTCCAGGTTTCGAATAAATAGCTCTCATCATAGCACTCTAGTCTCTGTAGCAGTTAATTACAATATTATTCTAACAATAGAATATTGAGAATATACTCTACAAGGACAATTGCATATAAAAAATCAGCGATTCTTTTTTTCTTCCCTGTAATATATAAAAACCTCTTCCCCACTTCCTTCTAGGTATTCCCAGTTTTATTTGGGTTTGTTAAAAGAAACTGGATTTCAAGATACATATAGGTACAAATCAAAAGAAGTTACTAAACTATTTCTCTTTTTTAAATGTGTGCAAAGTGCTATGCTTACAATATGCTTTGTATCATGATGAAGAGTTGGCTTTGGAAAAACATTGTCAGCCTGCACGTTCACTTTTCAAAAGCTTCTTAATTTTGAATAGGTAATATATGGTACAAAACCTGTAAGTTCTAAAAGGCATAAATCTCACTTGCCCTTTTGTGTTTCTGGACACCCAGTTTCCCCCTATAAAAGGCATCCACTGCTACCAGTTTCTTGTATATCCTTCCAGAGATTTGCTATGCAGGGTTTCATACACAGTCACACAAATGTGTATATATGCTTTACATTCACTCAGATAAACAGTAGAAATGGTAGTATTTAAATAGTAGTCTATCTTGGCACTCTTTTTTAAGGATTTTATTTATTTACTTGAGAGAACCGATCCTGCTCACAGGTGCACAAGGCGGAGGGGGGTGGCGGGACAGAGGCATCCGCAGGCTCCCCACTGAGCAGGAAGCTGGTAATGTGACCCTGAGGTCTGAGCTCCTGACCTGAGCTGAATCAGACAGCCTCTTGCTCCGCTGAGCCACCCAAGTGCGCCCTACCTTGCCAGTCTTCAGTCTTGAAAATTTCTGCCAAGTTGCCCTTCCTTACCCTTCAGGTAAGTTGTCCCAGTTTATATTCGTACCCACAGGAAACGTGAGAGAAAGTGCCTGTTTCTCCACAGACTCACCAACACAATGTCTTATCAAATTCTTTTGATTTTTGCCAGTCTGAAGGTAAACTAGTATCTTGTAGTTTCAGTTTGTATTTTTTTTTTTTATTTTGAAGTTCAGTATCAACTTGAGATGAATTTAAAAATATTTTTCCAGGGGACCCTGGGTGGCTCAAGGGGTAAGCATCTGCCAGGTCATGGTCTCAGGGTCCTGGGATAGAGCCCCGAATCTGTGCCGTCCCCTTGATCAACAGGAGCCTGCTTCTTCTGCCTTTGCCTCTCCTCTCAGCTCATGTTCTCTTTCTCTCTTGCAAAGAAAGAAATATTAAAAAAAAGCTTTTATTTCCATTGTGTCTCTTGATTTATTTGCCATGAAGACCATTTTAAAAATGTGCATTAATAGTCGATTTTCTTATGGCTTTTATATTTTGTTTCATTGAGAAAGGCCAAGTTGAAGAGTACAGAAATAATTCATTGTTTTGTTTTTCACATTTAAAATCTTTGATCCATCTGGAAATTTTAGAATAAGGTTAGGAGGTATGCAGGCTTACTTCTGATAAAAAGATGCATATACTGTGATATAATGTGCATGTTGTATGGAGATTATAAGTGATTTGGGGGAAAGAGTTGTTACTGTATTGCCTTTCTCTGTAAGGGAGAGTCATTGCAAGTTTTTTGATGGATAAAGAAAGCGACACTTTTCCGTAGGGCAAATGTAAAACACCCACGGCCTCAGCACCAGTATATATAACAAAATCGGGACATTAAGTTTTTTCACTTGAGATTAACACAGTAACACAGACTTAGAAAATACTTTTAAAAGATGCTTAGTATTGTGTCCGAGTTTTTGTTTGCGAAATCTAAGGCTTTAGAGGAACGCCTGGCCTGTTTGTAGGTTTACCTTTGCGTCCTGAACGGGTTTTCGGGAGCCGATTTGAGACGGGACAGCGCTCCCCGAGCGGGCGCCCAGGGGGGTCTGCACCCGGAGGCCCGAGCTGCAGAGCTGCCGACTCCTCCCCCCCCCCCGCCCCCGCCCCCGCCCCCGCCCGGCCCGGCCCGGCCGTGGTGCCCCCTGGCGGCCGCGGAGCGCGTGGCTGCGGGAGTCCCCCGCGCCCCCCGCGCCCCAGGCAGGTCCTTGCCCAGCCCCTCTCCGCTGAGAGTCCTCTTAATGGCGGCTGGAGCCCGTCGCCGACGAGGCTGCAGCCCGACCTCGAGACCAGAGCGGCGGGGCCCCACGGCGGCCACGGCTCAGCCCCAGCCCGGCCCGCGCCCCGCCCCCGCCCCCGCCCTGTGCCCTCCGTGTGGTGCCGTCCGAGAGGATCCGAGGCGGCGGGGTGGGCTGGCCCGAGGAGGGCCGGGGCTGTCGCTGTGCTCGCTCTTGGGCGCCGCCCTTCCAACTTTCTGTTTGTTTCACTCCGCGGGTGCGGTCACGGCTGCGCCTCCCCTCCGGGCGGTCCCGGGTCCCGGGTCGCCGCCCGGGCCTTCCCTCCGCCCCGCCTTCCCCTTCCCGATGCCGCCGCGGAGTCATGAGCCGGGAGGGCGCGGGGATCCCGCTGGTGGTGGAGGTGATCAGAGGTGAGTGCTGGGGCGCGGGGGCGCGACACCCGCACTCCGGTGTTTGGGGGGACTTGGGGGGACGGCTTCTGGGTCTCGACCTGCCCGGGACGCGGCGCGGGGGCGGGGGCGGGGCGGGGAGGCTCCTGCTGCTGCCGTGGGCCCCCACGCCCACCCTCGGGCCAGCCGGTGCTGCCCTCCCAGGACCCCGCCCGGGGAACCCTCCTGGACGTGCGGGGGGCACCCGGTTGTCCTCCTCCCTGGCTGCCACAAAACTGGCCTCTGCTCCCTTGGGGTCAGATCCCAGGTCACTCTGTGCGCGGGGACCAAGGGTCATTCGTGGTGGGGAAGAAATAAGCTCCGTCAGCTGCTTGAGTGTCTGGTTGCAAGACGTTTCAGTTGAGGAGTTTGCAAGGAAATAAAGACAGCGACGGTGAGGGTTGAATTGCAGACAAAAATTGTGTAAATTACCATTTGGGGAAAGGATGCCAGCTGGCATTCTTTGTTCTTTACTATGTTGAAGGCTGCCCTTGACTTTGCTACAATCCGAGTGTGAGTGCTCTGCTAACACACGTATGACCACCACTAGGTACTACAGGTGGGTGACTGCTCCACCTAGGATCTCCAGGCAGCACCTTGGGGTGAGGTGGGGGAAGGGTGCAGCCTCAGAGCACTCTTGCTAAACTCCATGGAGCCCAGCTGCGTTTACGCAACACAAGTCCATCTCTCACTCATCTTGGAGACACCTCTCATTGCTTAGTTCGTAATGGTAATTTGTCTAATTGTAGAAACCACACACACAAAAATAATAATGGTTCTGAATCAAGAAGTAGGGACCCCTAAGAACAGTTGAATAAACATATGGTTTGTTTCATTTGTGTTCTATAGCCATAAACATTAATTTCACAGCGATTTTGATAGCGTTCTTTAGCTTCTATTTTAAAAAGCAGAATTTCTTACTGAAGACTTCTTAGGATGACTTGAAAACCTAGCAAAACATACCGCGAGTAATCTAGGTTGATGCCGAACTACCAAATGCATGCTGCCCTTTGCTGAAATTCCTTAGCCCAGGGGAACTAGACTTTTGTAATGAGAGGTTCCTCTAGAAGTTTAGCCATGTTGCTATGTGAAAAATTACTTATTGCTATTGACATTTCTGGTTAAAAACAATTTCTCCCTTAAAAATGTTGCTTATGTTACCTACCAAAATAGCAGAACATTTTGAAATTACCCATTGGCACCCTTACTATGCATGGAAAAAACTTAAAAATTGACTTAATCTGAAAAGAGTTGCATCATGATATGTGAAACGTTTTTTTAATAACCTGAAGGAAGGAACATTGCAATTTTTCCATTGCAGATCGCCTTTGTTTTGCCATTCTCTACAGCAGACCAAAGAGTTCATCAAATGTACATTATTTCAGCATAGATAATGAACTTGAATATGAGAAGTAAGTATTGCTTTTTAAAAGATTGTTACTAACTTTTTTATTTTGAAGAATCTAAAGGTATGTTTGTAAATAGAATAGCCTTGGAAAATTAAAAATTTGTTGATGGATAATTGCAGAATGCTTTTTTTCTTGGTAGTATAGCCCTTGGTAATAGAGTACATCCTTAGGGAAAATATCAAAATGAAGGAACGTCCTAAATTTGAAAACTTGTATTTGAAATCCTAACAGTTTAAAGTATAATGAGATATAAACTAGTATATTAATAAGTAAGATGTGATGTTTTTACCATTGGAAAAACAGCTTCTTCATTCAGATGTTATTGAGGCTAGACTTCAGCATTGTAGCACTTGTCATATTTTTTTTGTCATATTTTTTAATAGGAGTTATTTACCAGAATAGCACTAGTAGTTTGCCTACTAGTTTGCCACTAGTAGGGCAGTATCATTAAGTTGTATGACCAATAACAATTTGGTGTATGCTTTTTTGTCTTAGTTGGATCTTGTAGTTCCAAAAAGACATTTATATTTAGAGGATCTAGAATGTATATGTATGTTTTTGTTTTTCATTTTTAAAGCTTCTACGCAGATTTTGGACCACTCAATCTGGCAATGGTTTACAGATATTGTTGCAAGATAAATAAGAAATTAAAGGTAAAATCTTTTTTACTTAAGATTTGACTTAGGTAATCATTATTAGCTTGATTCTGATGAGGGAAAATAAAGGAAAATATACCTCTATTTTTTTTTATTAAAAAACCAATAACACATAAAACACCTTATTTCTCACTACAGTGGTTTTGGGACATACATGTGATTTTTGTTATATATAGTCATAGTATTTATGTTTGTTTTCCACAGTTTTGGCTGAGTGGTTTACGATTGATTGGGTCATTTGGTTCTGATTTGGATTGATGATGCTCAGATACTTGAAAAGCCAAAGTAGAAATTGGTTAATGAAATAAAACCTCTTGCTCTCTGATCTAATTGGGACTGAACCCTTGCTTTGGTCATTGTTCTTTCTGCTTCACTTGGACAGAGTGCTAGCAAATTAATAAAAGATACTGGCTCATCTCACTTCCATTCTTTTTTTTTTTAAGACTTTATTTATTTATTTGGGAGAGAATTATGAACCTGCGCTCAAGTAGGAGACAAAGACAGAGGAAGGGTGGGGAGGGGGGCGAGGAGGAGGGGGGAAGAAGGGGGAAAGAAGGGGTAGTGGGAGCGCGCACAACATGGGGCTCAATCCCAGAATCCTGACCTGAGCCGAAGGCAAGCACTTAACCAACTGAGCCACCCAGGTGCCCCAACTTCCATTCTGTCTTTAATCTGTCATGGTATTGTACTACTCATGACTCTTCACCCCACCTTCCCCTCACCTTCCCCTCACCAGGGAAGCAGGGGCAAACTGTTTTTTTAAGACCATGTATGAGAGTTGCAAAAGTGTATTTCTATTAGTTTGAATTTAGACACCATTCTTCTATCTTAAAAACTTGTAAGTTATGGTGACATCAATAAAAAGTGTTTATGTGTTCCTAGCAATTCCAAACTTGTCACTGTAAATTCTCAAATAGAAAATTCAGGAAACAACATTACCCAATTGATTACCTACCATACTAATGATACACAGAAGAAATAATATTTATTTTCAATTAAAAATTAAATCATATTAAAAATTTATGAGTAAGGCAGATTTTTTTCCCTTGAGCCTCAAACCTAAAATTCCCCATTATAAATGTTAGAAGCACTTGTCAAAGGAGTTACTGATCTGCAGAATGGAAGTAGTAGGATTGCCTTTTCTTTTTTGTATTCCATATGTTTGCCCTACAGATTTATGTAGAGATGGAGACTCTTCTTTCTGGACTTTATTTTTCTCTTGAATAAGAGTATAAGCATTTATAGCTTTGTATATTTATGTCCACACCCTCCTCCTCTTTTCTGGTTGCTAATGGCAGATCTTTTGTTCATACAGGGCTGGGAAGCTAAAAATACCCCCTCCCCCAACTTGTGTTTCTTTGCTTAATTTTGAAAGACTTTATCACCCCTATACTCCACGTTTTATCCTTTGACTGCAACAAGAATGTACTGGTATATTGGCCTTTTTTTTTTTTTTTTTAACTTTCTATAATTTAGCAAAACAACTTCCAGGGTGTTGACCACCCAGCCTGATGAAATACTACTGCCTGTTTAATTAGTGACAAAAGTGTGCTGAGAGTTTGAATTAAAGTTGTCTTGTACTTGTGTTACTCTATGGCTGGTTGGGTTTGGGTTTTGTTTTTTAAAATCAACTTGATTTCTTACACTGTGTAAACAACTAAAGGAAAATATGTACACGTTCATCATTAAATCACAGAAGCCAAGAAATATGTGCTTTTTGAACTGAATATATCCTTTTCCTTATGCCTACCTGAATCTGTTTCTGCTCACGTTAGTGAAATACAGGTGAGGAGGTGCTAACTAATCATATGCTTTTTTGGTTTTTAAATTCCATATCCTTTTTATTTAACTTTTTATTGAAGTACAATGTATGTAACAGCAATAGGTACAGATCTTGAGTGCACAACTCAATGAATTTTCACAAAGTGAATATAGGTTACCATCCTTGTCATCAAATCAAGAACAGAACATTAACAATGCCACACAAGAGCCCACTTATGCTGTTGTCTTTGCTCCACCCTCATGCTGTCCTCCTACCCCATTCATCATCTTGATTTCTAACAGAATGAATTATTTTTGCCTGTTTTAATATACCCTTTTAATTATAAAGGTTTGGGGAATGTACTTAAGAACAAAAACAGAAAAAGCCTCCCCTATCACTGCCTTTTCCAGCATCTTATGTATTCTTTCAGAGCTTATGCTCCAAGCATATATCTCTTCATGTCCCCTCCCTAACCCCTTAACTGTACTTTCATCCCAGTCCAAGAACATATCTTTTTTGGGAAAGTACGTGGTATTTTGGCTATCAAAGTCAGTCATTTTCAAGATCTTGCTAAGATGAATGCTTATACATTGTAAGGTTTGGAATTTATCTTCATCACAAAATGAAGTTTTAGAAGACTCAAAATTAAAAGAGAGAATACTAACAGCTGTTTATCTTTATATAGTCCATCACAATGATGAGGAAGAAAATTATTCATTTTACTGGCTCTGATCAGAGAAAACAAGCAAATGCTGCTTTCCTTATTGGATGTTATATGGTGAGTATTTAATGGATTTCCTAACATATTGCATAGTGAACATGCATCCAATGGTGCTACTTCAAAGCAATTGAAATTTTGAAATTACTTTTTCTAAGATAGTATCTTGATTTCTTTCCAGAAGGAACGTGTTTTGCTTTTAAAGATTTGACCAACAGGGAAGCCTGTGCATTTTGGGGGGGATGGGGTGTATGGGAAATTTCTGTACTTTTTACTCAGTTTGCTGTTCTGAACCTAAAACCGCTCTTTAAAAAGTCTATTTTCTAAGAAATTGACCAACTCCCAGGAAGACCTTTGTATATGTTATGGCACTTAAGGTTAGAAAAAACAGCCCCCAAAGCTTTGTTTTATAAACCCATGATCATTTAGTGAGGTTGTGAAAGTAGAACCAGGACCAGTAAATTTTTTTCTAGAGAAACATCAAAGTGCAGCACATGAGGTAAGAGTGCTTTATAATTTGAATATAAGTGATTTTTTCCTAACTAAGATGTGACTGTTAGGTCTATTCTTACAGATTCTTTCCATTTTCATCAATACATCTAGCATGAAGATATGGTGAGTCCGTATTACAGGAAAAAGGGTACATGCTACATAGGCTACACAGGACATCAAGAGGTCTAGTTGAATCATTGGAAAATATGCTTTGGAATAGCCAATATTTATATAAGAGTCATAAACTTCATTTATTTTAAGCATCACAAAATATCTTTGTTTCTTTAGAGTCACATTTTATTACTGCCTAGTACTTTCATCTATGGGAATACTTTAGCAACAATTTTTCCAGAGTAGGCTGAGAGCTCGTCCAGAATAGTGCCCCTTATCTGTTTGTTGGTGTGGAACCTGGCTGCCCTATTGATGGAAGAAGAATAGCTAGTGGATGTGTCTTCTACTCCCACCCACCATTAGGGGATTGTTTTTGAAATTCTTTAGATAAGTTTTTTTTCTTCCCCAACTTGCTACTTCTGTCATGCTTTCCTTCCTTTGAAAATTATTTTCTGGTATATAGTTTAATGATTTGGAATATATAGTGATTAAACCATAGGTTGATGGTACTATCTGAAATTGCACCTAAGCATTTACTAATTTCCTTTCTGTGTTTAAGGTAAATCGTTAACAAATGTAATTAGGGCCTTTTTGCTTTTATTTTCCTCTTCGAGTACTTACAGAAGTAGTTGATAGAAATATTTCTGGTCTTTAAAAAAAAAAAAAAGGGCAGCTCTGGCACAGCGGTTTAGCACCACTGCAGCCTGGGGTGTGATCCTGGAGACCCGGGATCGAGTCCCACATCGGGCTCCCGGTGCATGGAGCCTGCTTCTCCCTCTGCCTGTGTCTCTGCCTCTCTCTTTGCTCTCTCTGAATGAATGAATAAATAAATCTTTAAAAAAAAAGAAAAAAAATATTTCTGGGATACTTCTAAGTTTTCTTATCATCTCTGAATGTGTGAAACACAGGTTTGTAGATTAGGCCTACTAAAATTTGACTTCTTAAGCATACCCAGATGTGGTGCTTTTGTTTGTGTTTTTCCCATCTCTCCTGCTGTGTATTGTGCTTAGGAAAAATTCTTAGGGGGGAAAAAGCCTAGACTAGTTCTTAAGAAAAAGAGTATGGAGAGGTGGCTCTTTGAATAACTGGGGCATGTGGTCCCATTACTTAGCCCATCACTGGGAAGAGGACCCCATGGATTAGAATCAATGATGACAGCTTTACAGAAAAAGGGATGCAGCCAGAATTCTTGGGGTTTGTAAAATATTAAAGGGAACCCTGGAGAAATGGCCCTTAGTGTGACAGTGAAAATATTTACCCATCCAGGAGAAAATAGAGGAAGACACTCCGTTTAAGAGAACGTGCTCCTGAGTAGAACACACACAGCTCTATTTGCACTGCTCTTGGCTCAGTCATTCATCCCTGGTCCATGACCTGTTCCCAAGATGGGGCACGGGGAGAAGGCTACAGGGAGCCAGACATGGGGACGTCAGTGAAGAACCCTCAGAGGGTTGTTGCAAGCATGGTGGGAAACAAGGATTTCGTTAAAAACAGTGCTTAATAATTTTATAAATAAGAAATCTCTTTTTAAAAATCTTGTTGCTGTTGGAAAAAAACAATGACCCCTTGGCATATTTACTGAAAATTTGTTGTCATATTTGTTCTAAGTTTGCTGTTGGTCTTTTGACTTTGTTTATGTTTGCATTTTGGCATGTAAAAGTTTATTTTTCTATATTTAACATATTTAGAGTTAGAAATCCTTTCAGGATTTTATACTCTCAGATTGGCACTGATTTGATTGGTTAAGAAAGTGCCAGGTAAGTAATTTGGACATTCACTTGAGTTCATTCCTCTGCTTAGTTAAAAAGCCAGCTTGGCAGGAGGATTACAGCTCTTGGCTGTAGCAAAAGTCTTTGCAGCCATGACTGGCTGGCTAAAGTAGGGGCTTGGAGTTGAAATGATGGTAGGTGGGAAGACAGGAGAAAAACTTCCAAGAAAAGGAAATTTATTTATTTTTAAAGATTTTGTTTCTTTATTAGATAGTGTGTGAAAGAGAGCACGAGCGGGAATTGTAGGGGAGAGGGAGAAGCAGGCTCCCTGCTGAGCAGGGACACCCCCCTCTCCCGACTCTGGGCTGGATCCCAGGACCCTGGGATCATGACCTGAGCCAAAGGCAAGATGGCTTAGCTAACTGAGCCACCCAGGAGCCCTGAGAAAGGAAACTGATCAGTAGCAGAGGAGTGTCAAGATATAATATAGATACCTCAAAACATTAAATATCAAAGTAAGTAAGTGAAAATTTGATCTGGTTGAAGTCTGTTGAATCCTCTGATTAAAGATTTTTAGAAAGAGTGGAAGTTCCCTAAAATTGATCTGCAGCCTTCATAACCATTTTTTGGGGTTGTTGAGGAATTTGGAGATAGTAGTGATTTTTAGTGATTAACGTGGAAGATGGTGTGGTAATGTTAGAACAAAAAATCTGGAGGAAGAACTGTCAGTAAGAAAGTATTCCCAATAAGCTGACTCTCTATCCATCTTTTTATACTCTGGGCCTCTGAAACAAACGTCTTCTTCATCTTCATGTATTCCAAAGGACCTAATACGGAGTGTGGAGCAGGCTTGTTTTTTTTTTTTTTTTTTTTTTGTCTTAAAAGCAGAGGAGGTTAGGTTTTGCAAATACTCAACTATTAAAACAGGATTGATACGCTCATCCTTTGTTAGTCCCTTTTGTCAGTTGGTCAGGTGCCACCTGTGGCAGAAGAAGTGAGATTATTGGCTTAACTATTCATTTGTCTTTGTGTATTTCCAAGTATTGCATGTTATGTGGTCTGGTAAATGGTTTTACCAACTATCTGGAATGGTAGGAGCTTTGGTAACAAATTGTGGTGAAGGTAAAATTCTTTTATATAGTTGAAGAATAACAAAGATAACTGAATTTTTCTTTTTACAGAAAGATAAATATCACATCATTTTATGAAGTCATCAGTTTACCCTGTTGTGATAACTCAGTGGTTATTATCTAGCCAGATTTTGGGGGTGGTGGCATTTAAGCTGTCATTTGAAGGAAAGGTGAATTTTTAAAAAAAGATTATATGTATTTATTTGAGGGGGAGGGAGAGGGAGAAGCAGGCTCCCCGCTGAGCAGGGAGCCCAGTGTGGGTCTCGATGTGAGGCTCGATCCCAGGACCCTGGGATTATGATCTGAGCCGAAGGCAGATAGATGTTTAACAGACTGAGCCACCCAGGTGCCCCTGAAGTAAAGGTGAAATTTTAAGTGGAAAAGCAAGTGCGGGGATCCCTGGGTGGCGCAGCGGTTTAGCGCCTGCCTTTGGCCCAGGGCGCGATCCTGGAGACCTGGGATCAAGTCCCACGTCGGGCTCCCGGTGCATGGAGCCTGCTTCTCCCTCTGCCTATGTCTCTGCCTCTCTCTCTCACTGTGTGCCTATCATAAATAAATTAAAAAAAAAAAAATAAAGTTGTTTAAAAAAAAAAAAAAAAGGAAAAGCAAGTGCCCTTCAAAACAAATTCATGATAGTGAAGAGAGTATTCTGAAAGTAAAAGTTTGAAACTTTGTTTTGTCATTTTGTTGTGAAAATGTCATGTACATTTATACCTTTGAAAATTTAGAAAATTTTCCTTAAAAAGAAACCTTTTATATTTATATAAGTAGGATATGTGTATATGTGTGTGTACTATAACCATATGTTTTATGTTCACCAGTATAGTTTTATCACCTGTTTTTTTTCAGTCAGTGGTCTGTCCTTCCACTTTAGCACATACTCCACCATCTCTGTACCTGGATTATATTCATATTTCCTCCATTGATCTAAAATGTCCAGAGCAATATCTAATCCAGGACCGTGTATTGTGTGTGACTCTTGTGCCCTTAATCTCTCTCACACATGCATGGTCCCTTTTTGCTAACACTGATTTATGAGACCAGACCTCTTATGGACTGTTCCACTTTTTGAATTTCTCTGTTTTTTTCCTTGTGGTATTTTTTAACTTGTTTCTCCATTCTCTGTATGTCTTGTGAACCGGAAGTTAAATCTATAGCCTCATGCATTAATAGTATATGTTGCATCGTATCTGAAAACAAATGATACCTAAATTACCGTTATGGATGCTAAAAATGACCACTGGATTTGGTGCTATCAAATTCCTTTAATGTATGGTTTTCTCCTTTATAACTTAGTGGGTTCTGTATGGTATCATTTTGGAACTATTTGTATGTTCAGTACCCTGTCAACTATGAATCTAGTGTTTTATTTTTTTTAAAGGTTTTATTTATTTATTCATGAGAGATACAGAGAGAGAGAGAGAGAGAGAGAGAGAGGCAGAGACATAGGCAAAGAGAGAAGCAGGCTTCCGGGACTCCAGGATCACACCCTGAGCTGAAGGCAGGTGCTTAACCGCTGAGCCACCCAGGCAGCCCAATATTTAGTGTTTTAAACAACAGTTAATAGTACTTGCCTCAAACATTAAGTATATTTGAGTTTCAGTAAAACCATAATTTCTAATGATTTTATTCATCCTTCACTTATTAGCTGACTTTCTTTTATGGGAATTGAACTTCCCCTCTTCCAGCCGAGGCTCTGGTTATCCTGAAACCAATTTCCTACTAAAAAGGCAGAATGAATGGTCTTCTCCCTTTAAGTACAGTTTTCAGTCAAGGGTTATATTAATAGCCACAAAAGAAAATGTTATAACCTCCCTTAAAATCATCTAAATGAAGTTTCAGTGGATCTTATACTTATTTGCTAAACATCTAAAAAATGTACAGCACTTTCCCCATTAGTTTTTAACAACATCTGATTAGCATTTAGGAAATTGGGAATTTACTAACCAAATGTCCATCATTGCTAGAGGGAATGAAAGAAAATGAGTGTAATCATTCCCATATTTGCATTTACTTATCATAGTAAAGTTTCTTTTTTAGTCACAGCACCCATTTAAATCAAGAATTGAAACAGCTGTACATGATTTTGTTTATATGAAGCTCTTGGAAAGATGTGTCTGTTCCATAGTGACAGTAAGCATATCAGTGGTTGCCTCAGACTTGTGGGGAAGGGGGAAACATTTGGGATTAACTGAGAAGATCCACAGGAGAACTTTTGAGGTGATGGACATTTCCTACTTGGATTGTTGTGGTCATATAGCTGTGGACAGTTGAAATCTATTGACCTATATACATTTAAAATGTATGTTTTCGTTGATTGTGAGTTACACTTCCATAAGTTTTTATTCCGCCCCCCCCCCCCAGCAACCAAAAAGAAAGCAAGCAAGGGAGCTGAACTTACAACCAGGCTTTTAAATCAAGATACTTAAAAAATGAAGCATTAACTGTTAAATTTATTAATATTTTATTTTATTTTAAAGCACAATCACTAATCATTTAAGAAATGATTGTCACTTTCTGTTACTATTTATTTTTTTATGTGTATACTTTGTAATAGAAGTGGTGGTGTGTTATTATACTAGTAGGTATAAATGTTAATTTTTATTTTTTTAAAGATTTTATTTATTCATGAGAGACACACACAGAGAGAGAGGCAGAGACACAGGCAGAGGGAGAAGTAGGCTCCATACAGGGAGCCTGATATGGGATTCGATCCCTGGTCTACAGGATCAGGCCCTGGGCTGAAGGCGGCGCTAAACCGCTGAGCCACCCGGGCTGCCCTAAATGTTAATTTTTAGTTGCAAAACAGTTTTTTTTTTTTAAGTTTTTATTTATTTATTCATGAGAGACACAGGCAGAGAGGCAGAGACACAGGCAGAGGGAGAAGTAGGCTCCATGCAGGGAGCCCGACACAGGACTTGATCCTGGGTCTCCAGGATCACACCCCAGGCCGAAGGCAGCGCTAAACCACTGAGCCACCCGGGCTGCCCGCAAAGCAGTTTTTTGGAAGAGGCCACTGAGCTGGCTTTTAATTTCAATTTATGTAGAGTATCTGGCACCAATTAATAAGCATTCATTAAATGTCTTTCTCTTTCTATTTCCTGTTTCTTTCGACTATTATCATACCTTAAATATTCTTTTTATATTAAAAAACAAGAAAGTTGCCATATTATCTTACTGGTCATCAACTTTGGATATATCTTATTGACCAGCAGTTATATTTTTCTGCAGATATATAGTATTCAGCTCTTCCACAAGTTAAATGTACTTTTGAGGGCTAATCTGGGAAATTAACCCTTTTTTCTAACATATTTGTGGCTGTGTTCTGAGTATAAAATAAATGATGCAAGCAAACTCTTGGTACATAGCTTGCAAATTTGCTTTCCTTAATGTTTTAAGAGATTACTTTGGGAGAGCTAATTGTGCTAACATGTAGATTCCTTGTTCAAAATTTATCACTCTGTAAGTAGTATTTTTTATTTCTTTTTTTTTTTTTTAATTATTTATTTATTTATTTATTTATGATAGGCACACAGTGAGAGAGAGAGGCAGAGACACAGGCAGAGGGAGAAGCAGGCTCCATGCACCGGGAGCCCGACGTGGGATTCGATCCCGGGTCTCCAGGATCGCGCCCTGGGCCAAAGGCAGGCGCCAAACCGCTGCGCCACCCAGGGATCCCGTATTTTTTATTTCTAAGCAATTTTTGTAACCTTTAGAATGGCTTACCTTATAAACATTTGCATTGAAAATTGTACTCATTAAATCCTAAGAATTTATTAATTCAGCAGTCTGTGAATAGAATCCTAATTGTGTCAGATTTGAGATTATTTCAACAGTCATGATAAGAGCTCAGAGACTTAATTTGTTAGTTAATGATGGTCTTTTGAATTTCTGGTCTACTTCTTAAGGATTTGATGATTTTCAACCCAGAGTAGTCAGTGCTAGGTGAAGGTGGCTACCTGTTGAAGGGATCATGTAAGAAGCTAAGACAAAGGGAGCAGAAAGGATCTGAACGCCACAGGTAAGAATCCAGTTCAGGAAATAGTCTAGCTGGGGCAGCAAAGACTACAGGACCAAGGGGGTGGGAGGGACAGCTCAAGTTTTTTTTTTTTTTTTAAATTAATTAATTAATTTATTTATGACAGTCACACACACACACACACACACACACACACACACACACACACACACACAGAGACACAAGCAGAGGGAGAAGCAGGCTCCATGCCGGGAGCCCGACGTGCGATTCGATCCTGGGTCTCCAGGATTGCGCCCTGGGCCAAAGGCAGGCGCCAAACCGCTGCGCCACCCAGGGATCCCGACAGCTCAAGTTTTTATAAGTACTCATCCTTGGGCAGATACCGTGGTGTCGGTGACAGGCAGGGCAACAGCAACAGGCTGCTGTGAATAGCAACCAGAAGGCAGGTTAGTGTGAGGTGTGCCCAGAAGGGGACAAGGCCATGTGGTGGAGGTAGCTGTGGGTATCCCTGCTGATGTCAGCCTTGCTTCCTTTCTCGCCCTAGAGAGCCTGACCGCAGCTATTAGAGCCACCTGGGACACAATTTGGGGAAAGAGTGAAGATAAATGGCTCTCTCTGTTATAAGCTTTGATTGTAGATCTTTTAAGCTCTCTGTAATGTTGGAATCCTCCTGTTTCAGTACTTGTTTTAGATAGTATGGTTTCTTGTCTATAAATAAGGTCTGAGCAGTAGGCTCTCTCCATCCAGTAACAAGCAGTGTGATTTTGGGTGACCAGCAAATATCACAGGTTGGAAAGTAGTGACCTACTAGATTTATGTAACTATTTATAAATAGTAGTTTGTTTTTGCTAATGTTTAAAAATTAGGTTTCATGCAAAAAGAAAAATTAAGATTTTTGCTTTGTTTTGAAAAAATATCCCTACTGCCCACATAGTATAGCCATGTGCACTAAGACCCAGAGCCCAATTTCCTCACGTTTATTAGATGTCTGGTCTTGGTAGATATATGATTGCTATGCCAAACTTGCAGTTTCCCTTTATCTAAATTGAGGATTATTATACCAACCTACTATATTTATAAATAACTGAAAAGTTAAAACTACTGAAATATAAGGCCATCTGATTTTTTTTAAGTGATAGAATTTTTTTTTTATATTAGTGCAGGAGCTGTGAAAGTGATTTTACCTTGTTTACTTATTTTATCATATAAAATTGTATATTGTATATAGTCTTGTCCCTGCTCATCATTTTTATTCAGCAGTTGGATCTTGAAGCTTATTTCCAACGTGTGTTGGTTCATGAACATTCTGTGTTAGTCTGGAGAGTGATTTTTTTTTTTTTTAAAGATCATTCAAGTGTTGGCATAAGAAAGACTATGTCATCTGGTTGAAGTGAAAATAGTTAATACTGGAAACATTGTGATATTTCTCCATGAAAAATATTTGAAAATGGCTATGGGTTTATCAGGCTGCCACATTTGTTGTAGAATTTAAACACCCTTTGTTATTCTTCATTCTCATGATGATTATGTAATATTTTAGTTTTTAAAACTGTACCAAAGGTTCTCTGAGTACATAGCTTAAGCTTCTAAACATTGTATGTGGGGATCCCTGGGTGGTTAAGTGGTTTAGCGTCTGCCTTCGGCCCAGGGCATGATCCTGGAGTTCCGGGATGAGTCCCACATCAGGCTCCCTGCATGGAGCCTACTTCTCCCTCTGCCTGTGTCTCTGCCTCTCTCTGTGTGTCTCTTGTGAATAAATAAATAAAATCTTTAAAAAACCCAAAATGTTGTATGTAAGAATAAGAAGCATGTGTTAAAATGATTGGGCTTTATTATTTGGGGCCTGAATTGTCAGGATTGAAACCAAATGATCAGGCTGTGATTCTTTTCTTTCAATCCACTGATTTCATTCATCACTGGTCGAGCCCTTCCCAGGTTTCAAAACATATGTCTGTAGTCTAAGGTTCAGAGTCTTTACATGGACTGGGGCATGCAGATGGTAATTTAAAAATACGGACATGGAAGTCCTAGAAATGACTATGGTACTACTCAGCAAAGAAGATCTTTGCACTGTGACTTCAAAAAGCACTACTGACTTATCAGATATTTGTCCCACAATATTTTATTCATCCTGTGAGATTGCCATTTGCTTCTTCAGAGAGATTACCTACCTCAGAGAGAGAGATGACAGCATGCTCCCCCTTCTGATGCTTTCTAAGCCATGGGGCTTGCTTGCGTTTACCTCTGCACTTGTCACCTATTTGCTTATTTATCCTCTCTTAACTGAAGTGACTATTTCCTTACTCACTGTTTATCATGCTACTCTATTACCTATTGCTGCCTGACGAATTACCCCACTGGGCTGCAGTCATCTGAAGGCTTGTCAGTTAACACTGGTTATTGGCATGGGGCTTCTCTTCTTGCCACATGGGCTGCCCGAGTACCCTCACTTAATGACACCTTGAGGTACCCAGAGTGAGAAATCCCAGACAGAAGCCACAGTGTCATTTATGAGTTAGCCTCAGAAGCCACACACTGCCATTTGTGCATTGTTTACACATGGGTGCCCTATTCATTGTGGGAGGGGGCTCCGCAAGGTGAGAATGCCAGGAGGTGAGCATCATGAGGGCTGTTTTGGAAGTTAGCTACCGCAGCTGTTTAATCTCTCTCTTGTTCCTCATTTGTTGCTTCCTATTTTTGGACAGCAATGTGGAATTAGAATGACCATTCTATATTTGTACATAGCTTCTCATGAAAATATACCAAAGGAATTTGAAAAGGACCTAGCTTCCAAATTGCTAGGAACACTGACGGTTCGTAAAATTACACTGATTTAGAGTTTACTAATTTGAGGATTTGTGTTAATATAGGAGCCATTTATAGGGTTTTTCTTATATTTAGAATAATTTCATATGGCAAGGCCTTTTGACTAGGGAAGATGCGTGGGTATACAATTAGAAATGATACTAGCTGCAAATATTTACTTAATAGTTGTGTGTCTTGGTCCTTTTGGGTAGGTATAACAAACTACCAGAGCCTGGGAGGCTTATAAACACACAGAAATTTATTTCTCTTATGGAGGCTGGGAGTTCCAAGATCAGGGTATGTCAGCAACCTGGTGAGGGCTGTCACATGGCAGAAGGGAGCTAAGGATCTCTGGAGCCTCTTTTATAAGGCACCCCTCCCATCCATGATGGTTCCACCCTTATGGCTAACTATCTCAGAGCTCCCATCTAATAATACCATCACCTCTTGGGGGTTAGGATTTTAACATAGGAATTTGCAAGGCGGGACACACATTCAGACTATACCATTATATAAATAGACTCATTCTGAGTCTATAAATTTCCTTTAACTTACCTCATTATACCCAGTATCTATTTATGTACATTATGTACAGTCATTCCACAACTGGGTTTAAAATAATGTTTTTGAAAAGTTTACTACTAGGTATTTAGTTTTTATTCCCCTAAAGGATCGGGCTCCCTATAGGAAGCCTGCTTCTCCTGCCTGTGTCTCTGCCTTTGTCTCTGTGTCTCTCATGAATAAATAAATAAATAAATCTTTTAAAAAATAATAAAAAATAAATAAAAATTAAAAAGGATGCCTGGGTGGCTCAGCAGTTGAACCTCTGCCTTTGGCTCAGGGCATGATAGGGCATCTGGGATCGAGTCCCACATTAGGCTGCTACTCCCTCTGCCTGTGTCTCTGCCTCTCTCTTTCTGTGTCTCTCATGAATAAATAAATAAATAAATCTTTAAAACAATAATAAAAAATAAATATTCCCCCAAAGGAGAAAATGTTACATTGCCCTTGTGTTCTTTGAATTAAACTTGTGTTCCAAGGCTGACCAACAATTATTTAATGTATGAAGAGGCATTTAGTGTATAAAGAGGAATTATCTTTTTCTTGAGGAAAAATTTATATAATTTTAGAGACAGTCTTGCTAGAAATAGGGAAACCTGAAAGAGGTCTCGATTTCATTTAATTTAAATTATGTGTACATACACATACATGCATAAATACAAATGAATCAAATCTTGTTCTCCCTCTCATTGGCTTCAAGGTGTTTTTTTATTTGGTTTTTGTTTGTTTTGGTTTCAGGGTGGTCTTCGGAGGGGAGTCTTTATCTACTAGTAAGTCCCAAAATAGAAGAAAGACAAGAAAAGACTTTTCTGATGCTGTACAGTAAACCTTAGAAGAGAAAAGAAAGATGTTGGAGCCTAACAAAGAATGAGGAAATTTGCAAAGGAGGGGGTTGGATTTAAAATTATTTTTAATGTTTCCTAAAAGAATTATCATGCTGTTTTTCCAAATGAATAATAATAAAATAGAAAGTCATGTGATAAGTTGAAGCCTAAAAGAGAAGTAATGTATAGACAACTAAGATGAGTAAGATTACAAATGATTATGTGTGCTTTAGTTCATGATAAATTGCAATCTTATATGAGTTACGAATACTTTTTTTTAAAGATTTTATTTATTTATTCATGAGAGACACAAGGAGAGAGAGAGAGAGGCAGAGACACAGGCAGGGAGAAGCAGGCTCCATGCAGGGAGCCCGACGTGGGACTCGATCCCGGGCCTCCAGGATCACGGCCTGGGCTGAAGGCAGTGCTAAACCCCTGAGCCTCCTGGGCTGCCCATGAGTTATGAATATTATACTTGAAAATTTGTACTAGGTTCTAGGTAACAAAATATTTATTCTTGGAATTGATGTTTTTTTCTTGTACCTTTTTTGTGGATTTGTATGCTGCCCTAGATAAACGTTACAAGATTCTGTATAGTTAATTGAAGTTTTGTAATTTTTTTTTTAGAGTAAATGGGGTGAAACCATATTGAGAAACAGTGTAGGGGTACCTGGGTGGCTCAGTCAGTTAGGCAGCTGCCTTGGCTCAGTTCATGATCCCAGGGTCCTGAGATCAAGCCCTACATCAGGCTTCCTGCTCCCTGGGGAGTCTGCTTCTCCCTCTGCCCCTCTCCCTCCTTGTGTGTGTGTGCACATTCTCTCTTTCAAATAAATAAAGAAAAGAAAAGAAAAGAAACAGCATAGACACTGGGAAAAGGTTCCATTTATGATTCTTAAAACAGAAAATTGGTAGAATGCCCTTTGGAAGGTGACTCAACTGTTATGACTAGTTTTGGGATATGTCCTTCTCAGAGTTTTAAAGATCCTTGTTGGATCTGTGATTGTATGATTTCTCTTAATCCAATGATTTTTTAAAATTTACTATTGTAAGTAGATTTAGATTAGTGAATTAAAAATTCAGTAAGAGTCCATGTATAGTATATGAACCAGGAGTTTGAAATGAAGCCTAAGAGATGGGTCCTCACTTCATAGGGCTCACAATTAGGTTGAGGAAACAGCTCATATACGTAAGTGATGGAGATTAGAGGTTTACAGTTTTTTTAGTGATTTAAAAATATATTTATTTATCTGTTTTTTATTTATCTTTATTTATTTATTTTTTCAATGTATTTATTTTAGAGAGAGAGAGCATGCATGAGAGAGACAGAGGGAGAGAATCCTCAAGCAGACTCTCTGCTGATCATGGAGCTCAGCATGGTTCCCGAACCCATAACCCTGAGATCATGACGACCTAAGCTGAAATCAAGAGTCAGACACTTAACCAACTGAGCCATGCAGGGACTTCTTTAGTGATTTCTTTTTACTAGTAAAAAAAAAAATTTTTAGAGGTTTTATTTATTCCTGAGGGACAAAGAGAGAGGCAGACATATGCAGAGGGAGAAGCAACCTCCCTGTGGGGAGCCTGATGTGGGACTCCATCCTGGATCAGCCCTGAGTTGAAGGCAGATGCTCAACCATTGAGCCACCCAGGTGCCCTACTACTCAAAATTTCAAGTATATTATCCCAAAATAAGCCTTAGCATGGAATCTAATTTATGTAAAAATATATGTGCCAAATCGGATGCTGATGGCCACCTCTCCTTCCACCATGTATGAGCTGAAAATGTCCTGCCTTATGGGAAGATTCTGAGTTGGAAAAAGACTTGTGTCTTCAGATTGAATGGGGGTCAGGAAGTCTCAGGCAAACTAAATTGGAGATTGAAGATGACTCACTTAGAGGGAGGCCAGTGAAATTCTCAAACTCCAAATTTGTGAAACAGGTTCTTATAAGAGGAAGAGAGAATGAGGCTAGTAAAATATTTCTGCAACACTAGAACTGAGAAGACAGTGGAACAACATGTATGAATTATTGAGAGAAAGGAACTGTCCACCAAAAATCATATGCATAGTAAATGTCAGGGCAGAAAACAAGAAGCTTTTGGACCCGAAATGCTAAAGAATCTACTTGAAGTAATTCTGCCAGATAAGGTGAAAGCCTAATGTAGTTCTGAGGATAAAAGAAGCCAATGAAAATAAGAAGCAAATGCAGTTTTATAGGAAACCTGTTCAGTACTTTTAAGTAGTTAAATTTAAATGGATGGAATTAATCAAACTCTTGCTCTGCCTTATGTCCTCGTCCCCATTCTCAGTCTACCTCCTAGCTCCATCCCCCACACACTTCTTTATAGTCATTTCAGTGGATTTTCAGGAAAGGGATGAGGCTAAAAGCATGTGCTCAGTCTAATATCTTGATTTAGAAAATCTGTTTTTAAAATGCTCTACTTGTTACCACAAAAGGTTGTTGGGGAGTTGTTCAGTGCTCTTAGTGCAAGCAACAGAAAATAGCTACAGCAGATTCCAGCTAAAAAGGAATTGGCTGATAGGGTCCTGGGTGACTCCCAAGGTCCTTGGGAAGGCTGGAGAATCAGGCTCAGTTAATCAGAGAGAAATTATACAAACTTTTGCAGTGACAGCACTGTATCTTCATTTAGAAATAAATTGCTTTTTTCTTCTCTTTTCAAATATAGGTTATATATTTGGGGAGAGCTCCAGAAGAAGCATATAGAATATTAATGTGTGGAGCTACATCCTACATTCCTTTCAGGTAAATGTAAGAATGATATGGTAGATTCATTCAATCAGGTACTTGCCAGAAATATCTTACTATAGTTGTTTCTGAAAAAAAGAAGACCTGGTAAATAGTCTTGTTAGAGTGGGTACAAATAACACCATAGATCTGGGCAGCTCAACTACTGACATTTTGTCGTGGGGGCTGTCCTACGTATTGTAGGATGTTTAACAGCATCCCCAGCTTCTGCCTCCTCGTTGTCAGTAACACCTCCACCTCCGTGAAATTAATTGTGGAAAGCAAAATGTCTCTAGACATTGCCAGATGTCCCTCGTGGCAGTGAATCACTTCTATGTGAGAACCTCTGCCACTTATGGAAACTATGCCTTGTAATCAGATGACAGTCCTGGAATTATGGTACTCAGAGCCACCCCTGAGAAATTTGGGTCCTGAAGAGTTAAGAAATAAGTTTTCCGATAAATAGTAGTTAATTTCAGTGGCATAAAGGAATCTCTTTGTCCTAGCGATACGCCCGCAGAGATGGTGGCTGGGTGAGGTTGCCAGTGTGCTCCACTACTGGAAAAACCAAATGGCTGTGTCATAGAAGTGGTATATAAGTAAAGTCTGTATGTAAATGGGTAACAGCCTCATCCTCATCTCACAACTTGCCAGGTGATTGTGTTGAAGATATTTTGAAAAAAACTTGTGTTCTTAAGTTCTAAAAGTTTCTCAAAATCCTTGACATGGGTACATAATCAAGATATTGTATGGCACTTAAGATGTAATAAACATGAAATAATTTAACTGATTGCATACTGTGTTGATAATTTCAAGTACTGCATTTTTCTTCCACTCATAAGTTAGTAATTTTAGTATTGTTGCATATGCCTTGGATGCCTGATTTTGAAGGTATGTCCTTGCTTTTAAAATGTAAGGTTGTGAATTTGACTTCATTGTGGACAGGTTGGGTCTCCCACTGACCTTAGCAGAATCTTCTTCTTCAGTAACTGTAGGACTGTCCATGGACTTACTCCATGAAATAGATAGTTGTTTCATTTCTATATTACCTTAAGACTGTACTAAGTGATTTAGCAAATTAGGAGAATTGCTTTGAACCCAGTACCATCACCTTTCTTTCTAGTGCAAGGATTGTGTTAAGTCTTCTGTTATTTGAGGTGGGTAGGAAGAGATGAAGGTTATTTTCTAAACTGGAGAGTGCTCTATTTCTCAACTTGAAATATAACAGTAGCCATAAATTCCTTGAGAAGAAATGCTTGTATCTGTGGTCTGTGAGTCACAAGAACATGGTATACAGTGATAATTTTGTTGTTAGCTTCTTTATATCAGTATTCCTTTATAATAGTGCCATTCTTAAAGTTTATAACTTAAGGTCCTGAAATAGAATAAGCACACACATTTCATATCACCCAGGTAAAGGTCCATGGAACACTGTTGATGTAAAAGAGAATTTGTATTAATTTAAATGCAAAGGCCAAAATAGAATAAATTTTGCTTTTTTTGCCATTACCTGTGTTTAAAATTACTGAAGTTTGGCACTGAGAAATGAAGTTTGGCACTCCTGGTCCCAGGAGCAAAGTGAGTAATTCTCTAAAAAATAGGACTTGGCTAGAAGCAGCTCAAGTTTGTAAAATTTGAATCTTTGTAGTCCTAGATGCCAAATATTTGATATATCTAAAGTATTGTTTCTCCAGATATGGTCTGTAAATTAGTGTCAATCTGCGAACTTTTTGTTACCAGCTGTGATGAGAATAAGAATTGCAAGTAGAGGGGATCCCTGGGTGGCTCAGTGGTTTAGTGCCTGCCTTTGGCCCAGGGTGTGATCCTGGAATCCCGGGATCGAGTCCCAGCAGGCTCCCTGCGTGGACCCTGCTTCTCCCTCTACCTGTGTCTCTGCCTCTCTCTCTCTCTCTCTCTCTCTCTCCCTCCCTCTCCCTCTACCCCTCTCTAATGAATAAATAAATAAAATCTTAAAAAAAAAAAAAGAATTGCGAGTAGGATTTTAGAGACTTTTATAATAATTCAATAGAGTATTTTAATGTCTGTGGAATCAAATATTAAGAATTTGGGCTTGTATTTAATGTGTTTTTTTCTTTTGCTCTTCTAGTAATTCATTTTTATTTATTTATTTATTTTATTTATTTATTTTTTTATTTTTTTATTTATGTATGATAGTCACAGAGAGAGGCAGAGACACACGCAGAGGGAGAAGCAGGCTCCATGCACCGGGAGCCCGATGTGGGACTTGATCCCGGGTCTCCAGGATCACGCCCTAGGCCAAAGGCAGGCGCTAAACCACTGCGCCACCCAGGGATCCGTTCATTTTTATTTATAAGTAAAACATAAAATACATATGTATTTTTTAGATAGAAAGTTTTTTTTTTTTTAGAAAGTATTTTTTATTTTATTTTATTTTATTTATTTATTTTTTTTAATTTATTTATGATAATCACAGAGAGAGAGAGAGAGAGGCAGAGACACAGGCAGAGGGAGAAGCAGGCTCCACGCACCGGGAGCCCGACGTGGGATTCGATCCCTGGTCTCCAGGATCGCGCCCTGGGCCAAAGGCAGGCGCTAAACCGCTGCGCCACCCAGGGATCCCCGAAAGTATTTTTTATATGTAGAAATTATAATGTTATTTGGGGTATGTAATAATACAATACTATTGTATTTCACACTTACTGAATTTTATGAAAGTATCAGCAGAGCAGAATAAAAAAACTTGTACTTCACATTTTTAGTGTTCTGTTTAACTTACTAATTAGAGAGTAGGTCAATCAGAATTAATAAAGCTTGATATATTTTTTAAGCTTGAATATTTTGAAAGAAATTGCATTATAGTCTTTCATCCTTGCCACTTTAAGTATGTAGAATAAATATATGCACTTTTTAAAAAAATATATGCACTTTAAGTGCACAGTATAAATATAGCTGTTAACAAGAATAGCATTAATTTGCAGTTAAACTTTTTATGCTCCATAGCAATATTTAATTAGATTTAATTCAACTTAGATATAATTCTTTAACCACTGAATTTACATATGTTTATATATACATATATATGATTTCTTAATGGATCATATCACGATTTTTCTGCCATTTAAATGAAAATATAGTATAAAATGTAGTTCAGTGTTTTCTTGATACTTTAGGATTATTGTCAGCAATAGCATATATTGCCGTTCTTTGGTATTACCCTTAATACACCTTTGCTTCTTAATTGATTGGGGAAGGGGGTGCTCTGCTCTGCTTTCTGTTTTCTTGGGAGATAGTGTTGTATAGTTTACTATTGACATCAGACCAAGGAGAGTTTGACTCTTAACTTCTGCCACTTTGGTTCTTTACAAATGTGAGCCTTGGTCTCCTAGTTCATAAATGGGAATGACAGTAGGATCGCTTTAATGGGGTATGAGGATTAAACACCATGATGTATATCTTACTACAGTTAAAAGCCCCCACTAGTCTCTCACGTATATGTAACTACCATCCAGTTCAAGGCACAGAACACTGCCAGCACTCCTGAAGATTCCCTTCACCCCCCCCACCTAATATCTCTGTGACTTCCACCACATGTTTTTCTTGCCTTTGAACTTGATATGAATGAAGTCATATAGTAGGCATTTTAGAGAGTTGGGACCAAACTTTTTAAATACATAATGCCTGTGAGATTTATCCATGTTGTGGCAGGTATCAGTAGGTATCATGCTTTATCTTTTTACTGCTTTTGTAGCATTCCACTCAGTGTACACATCACAGTTTATTTGTTCTTTGTCCTTTTGATGAATTCTTGGATTATTTGCAGTTGGCTACCAAGCTGCTGCAAAAGCTGTTATTTTAAAACTAGTATTTGACATTGTTTTGCAGTTTCTCAGCAGTACGCTTTCATTGATTCTCATCTGCCTTATTTATCTAAAAGATTTTATTTTTAAGTAATCTCCCTCCACACTCAACTTGGGGCTTGAATCCTGAGACTGAGAGTCACACACTCCACCAACTGAGCCAGCCAGGTGCCCCCTCATTGCTTTTCTAAGTTTGTTGAACGATCTTAGTGACACATCCCTGCCCCAGCCTTATATACAGATTCATAGCTACTTTTCTCCTGTTTGGAAGAAGCCTGATTGCTTGGGTAGAAGGAAGAATGTGTGGGTGTGTTTAAAGTTGGAGGTATTAAGAAATAAACATGAATGAGTAAAGAAAGATTTTTGTTGTCTAATCAGGTAGTGTGATATGTGAGGCAGAACTTCAGCTAAGCCCAGATTAAAGTTTGTGGAATCCTCATTGACTAAAGCAGGGCTTGGCTTGTAGTAGGTTCTCAAAAATATCCATTGAATAAATGCATCAAGTTATCACAAAGATTGAATCAACATGCCTTTGACTTGGGAAGAATTATCAGTAGATAAAGAAGATAATAAAAGTAACTGAGGAGACAGGGTTAAAAACATGAGGATGCAACACCATATATCCAGTCATAATTTTTAAAAAGGATTTATTTGAGAGAGAGAGAGAGAGAGAATGTAAGCAGGGGGAGAGGTAGAGGGAGAGAAAAAATCCTTAAGCTGTCTCTCTAGGACCCTGAGATAATGACCTGAGCTGAAATGAAGAGTCAGCCGCTTAACCAACTGAGCCAACCAGGCGCCCGCCCTTCCACTGATAATTTTTATTTGGGCTTAGATTAAATTACTTCATTTCCCTATCCTTGGTTCTCTATCTAAAATGTTCTTTATTCCATGAAAAAAATTATTCCTACAAAACATATGTTTTGTGTTGATTCTTTAGGTCACTGGTTCTTAAACTTGAACATACATCACAATCACCCAGAGGACCTATAAGAGCAAAAATTCCCTGGCCCACCCATAGAACTTCTGACTCAGTAGGTTTGGGGGGGAGCCCGGGAATTGACATTTCCAACAGGGTTGAGTGATGCTGCTTGACCAGGGACCACACTGCAAACTGCTGTGGGCCGTATTATTTTTCTACTTCCTGAAGATTGCCAATAAACTGTTGGTAAAATCGTTTCCTAGGCTTTGTAGAGAACTTTTCTAGGTTTTAGTAGAGCAGCTTTTTAAATTAAGAGGCCTACAGGACAAAAATGGCCTGTTGTAAGACTGTGTGCAATCCTCTGATGGCTAACATAGAATTTACTTCAGGAATCCGAGCCAGTTCAGACAGTAATGTCAAACTATTCTCAGTGAAAAAGATGTCCTTTTCCACCTTGTTCATGTTGCTATAAGGTTTGTGTAAGTTGAAATTTTTCAATGTGCAGTTTGGGTTTTCAGCTAAGTGACATTACAGTGTGAAAACCCAACCAAGGCAGGCAGGTAATGATGGCTTCGGCAGCAGTCTGGTTCCAACGAAAGTCCAGATAAGAGCCATTTGAGAATCCTAGCTGTTCAGCATTTCTAGAATGATCAAACTTAATGTTGCCTAATTCTGAATGTTTTCATTTCGTAATGGCTCAGGGTAGCTGGAAAGGAGAAGCCAGTGGGAGTAGAGGGTGGCCTTACTGGACAAACTCTTAACTGACATTAAGAGATCTGTGGTAAGATTAGTGATAGATGTTGCTGTGGTGTTGGGCGGAGTTGTCTGTAAACTAATTTAAACACCTCTCCAAGAGCACTGTGGTTTTCTAGGTACTCTAATCTTCTAAAAATCAGAAAGAAGTTATTCAGTTCATTTGTTAAAGATTGTGAATGCATAATGAGAAGAGCAGACTGCTTTTTAGCTCACATGTAGTATTACATATTACTGTGATTTCCCATTATCTTTTTTCTATGTGGATGGACACATACTTATATTGCACACATATATGTACGTAAATATGGAGTCAAAAGTAAATCTTTCCTGGTAACAATTTCATGTGGTATCTTCCAGTTTGAAGAAAAAATGCAATGCTTTGCCTTTTTGTGGGGAGGGGTACATATTAGATTAGAGCTCAAGAAGATACTTTTGAAGTCTAGCCATCACGGCCAGAAATGATCTTGGGAGATCATTTGAAATTCAGATAGTGGTCATTGATTCACACCTATAAAACAGTATCTACCAGAATAGGTAGAAACTGCAGTGAAATTTATAACAGTGACTTATCCCTGATTAAAACCCAAAAGGCAAGATTTTTTTTTAAAATCCTTGTCCTGAGTTTGTGGTTTGATTTTAAATTCTAGGCAACTTTTTCTTGAGGCAAGCGTACTACAGAAAATTAAATTAACTAAGCTATGTATTTCAATACTTTTGGGATTTCAGAGATGCTGCCTATGGAAGTTGCAATTTCTACATTACACTTCTCGACTGTTTTCATGCAGTAAAGAAGGTAAGTGATTCATAGGATGAGCCCAGTGTTAAATTGGAAAATTACAGTCCAAGGAAACCTGGTCCTTCTTCCACAAAGATTTTCCAAGATGTGTATGATGTCAGAGATACCCCATTTTCTCCACTAATGTTAGAATGATGTCAAACCAGAAAAGTTTTTCTGAAGCTGAGTGTTTCTCTGAATGAGTTGATAGAAAAGCTACTTGAACAACAGAGGATGATAAGAGAATAGTTACATACTTAGGTGCTAAATCCAGACTTGCTTTGAGTATGTTGTGATTTCAAAGAAAAATAAAAAGTAAATAGATTACTGGTTTCCAAATTCTCTTTGATTTATGTATTTTATGGGTCTAATATCCACCAATCCTATTTACAACGGACATTTCTAGAATATAGTAACTGAAATAAACACTTCATTTTTGTATCTTAAAGTATTCAGTTTTTAGTTCAACAGAAGAATTTGTATAGCCCATTAGTTTGTTACTAGGTTTTATATAAGACTAAGTAGGTCACCACTGCTTTGTCAAAGCTATTTAAAAATAACTCTTGTGTTTTATAACCAGGGCTGCCTGCTGTCTTTGACTCCCAGGGATATTTTTCATATCACATTCTAAATGAATGGGGTTCCCTGGAGTTATGTGACGCAGCAGACTCTGGTTATAACATTTCCCTCCCTCAGGTATGTGTCTTGAATGTCAGGGCAGCACAAGAAACAAAGACTATAAATCAGCTGTCCACGCGTCAAATAAGTCTTCAACAACATCTCAACTTTTGTATGACTTGTATTTTCAGAGGCAAAAGGAACCGGGTTTACTTTCTTATGTAATGAAACATGGTGGCTTTCTGAGAATTGTGAGGACTAATTAGTATACAAATTCAGAGATTAATTAGTATACTTTTTTTCCGGTATTAAGCAACAAAGTATGGAACTTAATGGTTTTTTTTGGGGTTTGAGTCTGTGGACTATGATGGAACTGGTTGAGTTTGTTGCTGTAGGCTTTGAGGCAGCTCCATCAGGTCTCCGATTAGGTAGGTCATAGGCAGAGGGAGTGATCAAGAGATGGAGAGACAGCAGGTATAAATGACCCCTTCCAACTGCAGTTACAGTTCCTGCCAGATGGACCCCTGGGAACTTCTGATGTAGGCAGGCAAACTTGTCTTGATCCTAGAGCTCCCTTCTCTCCTTTAAAAGGAGAAACTTAGCCCTGGAAATGGTCTACTGCAACATTTTTATAGCAGTTTCTGTTGTTATTTCTCAGCTTAGTTTTTTTTTTTTAATCAGCTATTACATCCAAAGTCTCATTAATTAGCAGGAACTATAGGCTAAGATTGCTTTTCTCACTCTTTATTTATTTTTTTTCTGATTTTCAATTTAAACTTTTTTATTGGTATCTGATTTGAAATATTACTGCATGTATAAAACATTTATAAATATAATTGTGACTTAATTTTAATGCAGCTTCTAATAGGCTCTCCTTATGAATAGAAATTGCCTATAATTTACATTTTACTGTATGTTTCTGTTAGAAATGTCTAGTTCAAATAGTATGATATATATTGAGTATCTTGAATTCAAAGAAATATATGGTGTTGGAATTAGTATTAAATGGCTATATTTTTTAAAACAGGGGCTTTTTGTTTGATATTATAGCCTTGTTTTTCATTTGTATATCAGTAGTTTACATTTTGAAAGCTGAGTTTACAGAGTCACCCCTTTTAAACCAAGAATATCTTGCTGATCAAGAAACTTGCTTATGGGATGCCTGGGTGGCTCAGTGGTTGAACGTCTGCCTTTGGCTCAGGGTGTAATCCCAGGGTTCTGGGATCGAGTCCTGCCTCTGGCTCCCTGCAGGGAGCCTGCTTCTCCCTCTGCCTGTGTCTCTGCTTCCCTGTGTCTTTCATGAATAAATAAAATCTTAAAAAAAAAAATTCTTGCTTACAGATGAAAAGTATAGTGTAGAGAATGTAGTCAGTAATAGTATCATAACATTGTCTGGTGACTGCACTTATTGTGGTGAGCGCTGAGTAATGTATAAAATTTTCAAATCATTATGTTAGACACTTGAAACTAGTAAAACATTGTGTGTCAACTGTACTTTAATTAAAAAAAAATTCCTGCTTACATACTGCTTGGCTCATGGATTAGTGAGCAGGGACAACACTTCTCAGAGGCCACCAGCTTGTCTTTGTCTCAGAAATGAGAAAACTGCTTATTTTGCTTACCATGATCTGCCCACTGCAACTCAGAGTGAGGCCACAGAGCAGAACTTTTTTTATTGAAAGAATTTTCTCAAAATTTTGATTTTTTTCGTTTCAGGGACATTAATCTTTTAATTCAAATTCAGAAGAATGTGAAAGTGAAGATATTTATGACGTGGTGGGATTTACTTAGGATAAGTTAACCTAGGTTTTTTTCTTTTTTCTTTCTTATTTAGGGTTGATCTAATAAGTTGGTAGGATTACTTTGAAGACATGGTTTTTTAGCTCTGCATGGATAGGTTGATTGATGAAGGAAAATTTTAAAAAAAAGCAAATCTTATTAAAATAAATACTGTTATAACTGATTTTCCATATAATGGAAGCATTGAAAACACATAGTCTACCTTCCTTGAAAACTATTGAGTGGAACAAAATCTAAATATAATAATGTTCTTATGGGGTACCTCTTGATATTTTTAATTAGGAAATTGGATTAGAAATTGTTTTCTTACTTACATCTTTATTCTTAAAAGCTTTCCTTTGGATTTTAGGCAATGCAGTATGACCTCCTTAATTTCAACTCATTTAACCTTGATGAATATGAACACTATGAAGTAAGTTTTCAAGGATATTGCTTTAACTAACTCCCTTATTCATGTTTTACTTACAGAGGTAATATTCTTGGTTTTTAAAGAAGTGAACAATTTAGATGTGTATAGAGTAAAAAAAGAAATTCAAGTATTTATCTTCTCATCCCCAGTTCTAAGTCCAGTTTCTTAGTGGTGATTTCTGCATTTAATACATCTTTCCAGAGTGCATGAATGTGCTTATGGGCATTTTAAATTAGTATTTAATCTTTTTTTTAGTATTGATGATTTTCATATAGTGATTAAATGAGATCATAAAACCCTTAGCATAGGATCTGATGAGATGAATAAAAGTCATTGTATATCTGATTACCTCTAGAAAATATGTTTTTATCATAACTGTTTGTATGAAGTCAAGACACTATTGGTTGCAAGTTACAAAAAGTAAATACAAGTGGCTTAAATAAAAAAGGAAAATTAATTGACTTATATAAATAAAGAGTCCAGGAACTGGTGTGACTTCATGCATGACGAGATTAATGTACTCCAGTACTTACCAGAAATTGGGCTAGAGCTAGTTTTGTTCTTAGGCCAGCCCTCCCCAGTAGTGATGAAGATGGAGACCAGCAGCTTTGATTTACTCACTGGGCAAATCATCAGAAAAGACCCACAAGTTCTTCATTGGCCTTAGATCATGTCCCTGGGCCTGAACCAGACTGTGTTCTTGGTGAGGGTGGTTGTTGGATGGGCCATCTCAGTAGTTGTAGTAGAGTGCTGGGATTGGCTCCATCAAACAGCACAGACAGAAGGACAGAAGGAAGTCCAGAAAGGCAAAGCAATACTTGTCCTCTACATTTTTTAATGTAGTGTTATTATTTTTTTAAGAATAAATAATTTAATTCTACCATTCTAACCTTTTAAATAGGTAGTAAGATGCTGTGCTAAAGGTTTCTTTCACCAAGAATACTTGTGGAATCTGGTCTTTTTATCCTATGTGGTTATCTTGAGCGGACATTCTCACTCATAATGGAGTGATTCCACAGGCAGTACTTTATGCAACAGTATATGGAATCCTCGGATAACTGTCCTTTCACAATCATATTCTAGAGTAACTATTATTTTAATCTGTTCAATGTAACTGAACTGTTTTAATAGTTACAATTAGTCATACTGCGTTGTACAAAGATCTAAAATATATTTCGTTATTGATTCGTTCAGGCCAATCTTGTCTTTCCTTCTCTGTAACAGTGGTACCTTTCTGAAATACAATATATATTTAATTTGCATCTTAAACTAGTAAATGTGATTTACCATTATTTTCATGCTTGTCCTCATAAAATTAAACATTTAAAACATAAAATTTAACATTTCTCTTTTTAGGCATGTAAAACTACTCTGAATGCCATTTGGGGTTCTTCAGTGGAGCAGAGTGATGTCTTTGTGTGTTACTAAGAAGTAATATATAGGTGCTAATTAGTTCCCCTCTCACTAATGCAGACATTGTAGTGTTGGGCGAGTAGCAGGGTTGCACACAAATGCTATTTACTTTCAATGAAACTGCATTGAAATAAGAGGAATTGTTGAGGTAGCTACAGACCATGGGTAGTTTTGCTTTGTCTGTACAGTGTATTTAGAAATTTTGGATTAGTGTCTTTCATTGATTCCATGATGACCATTTTTTTTCTCATTTTAACTTCTCTGAAGTCAGAATGCATCGTATAATCTGTAATTTCTGCAATTCATTGAAATCTAATCATAGGTTTCTCATTAAGAATTACAGATTTCTGATGAAACAAAACTCCAGATTTCTGGTTTCATTTCAAAATTGTAGCATCTGGACACATTCTCATTCCTGCTTAGGCCTTTTAGTATGGAACATGGGCTCACTAATTCCCCTCACTGATAATTAAGTAAATTGGATGTGGGTTGCCTGTCTTGTAGAAATATTCAAGCAACTCCCAGTTTACTTCTTACTTGTTCTTAGGTGCACATATGTATACTGCAATTGCAAAGCTAATTGATCTTTTTATCGCTAGTTCTCTCTTCCTCCACTATTAAGTGTCTTCTAATTCCTGCTTAAGTCTTTTTGTATCCATTTCTATTGTTAAAGTTGAGCTATATTATGACAGTTGTTATGGTAGCTTAGTTGAAAGGACTTAATAACTAAAAGTAAGTGTTTTAAATTTCTGTTCATATTCATGTTTTCTTTCTAGAGATACACTGTGACCTTAGTGTACTTGTAATTTCAAATTTTCTGCTGGGTTTAGTGCAGATTCTCATTGACCTCCTTACTAAATAGCTAACAAAATGATGGAAGTGTATCCATCATACAGGTGTAAATATCAAGAAGTCAAAAATTTTGGTTTTTTTCCCTTTCCTAAAGGAGTCAAGATTGTTCATATTAGAAGCCAATTTGTCATTTAGGGAAATAGGGAAGTTTCTAGTCCCTCATAGTAAAAAGAAAAAAAATGCTTTTTTTTACTTAGTAGCAGCAACTACATGAGAATTTACCTGGATAAAAAAAAAAAACAAAATATTTTGGTATAAATTGGATGGCAATCAACTCTATTTTCCAAAGGCTGACTATCCTAGGAAAGAAACACTGTTTTAAGAAAAGTGATTAGGACCAGCAAAAGTTAACTGACTATTCCCTGGGAATACTCGTAGCAGGCTAAATTTTAGTCTCCTGTCTCCTGGTCACTTGTAAATAGTTTTTGTGCTAAAACAAATGGATTTGAAGTCCTTTAGACACTCGTTATTGAAAAAGGATGTAGACAGGAAGTCAGGTCTAAAAATGAATTGTACTGGTCTTCCCTTTGCAGAAAGCGGAAAATGGAGATTTAAACTGGATAATACCAGACCGATTTATTGCCTTCTGTGGACCTCATTCAAGAACCAGACTTGAAAGCGGTATGCGAAAATAGGGGACCTAGAGTATTGTTTTGTTATTAAAAGAAGTATCTATCCTGTGTTTTCCTTTGAAAGAGGCCAAACAGTTAAACCACATTTGTCTAAATTATTTAAATATACTAGGTCATGATAGTACATCATTTTGCCTGGCTTTTAACTTCTTAAATTAGTGCTTTTACAGTTATAATCAAATTGGTATTCAGTCCCTAGTCAAGATACTCTTTCCACCCAATTATAGGTAAAATTGTTATCCATTTTCTTTCTGCATTTGACAACATCTGGTGAATTTCTTTATGTAGGTTACCACCAACACTCTCCTGAGGCTTATATTCCGTATTTTAAGAATCACAACGTTTCTACCATCATTCGTCTGAATAAAAGGATGTATGATGCCAAACGCTTTACGAATGCTGGTTTCGATCACTATGATCTTTTCTTTGCGGATGGCAGCACCCCTACTGATGCCATTGTCAAAGAATTTCTGGATATTTGTGAAAATGCAGAGGGTGCCATTGCAGTACATTGTAAAGGTATGTTTCCAGGGTTGGGTAAAGAATGGTGGACATGCATGTATGTATGCTTTAGAAGCACACCATGCCCATTTAGATTATATGCAAGGATACATGAACTGACTTTGTTGTTGTTTGTAAGTTGCTTTTTTCTTAAAACCACTTTATTGAGTGATGATTGACATTACAAAGCTGTGCATATACAGAAGGCTTTTAAAGCCCTAATTTCATATGAACAGTATTAAATTAAATTATATTCATAAGTAACCCTACAAAACCTTAGCACATTGAAATGTATTCATTTAGGGGCGCTAGGGTGGCTCAGTTGGTTAAGAACCCGACTCTTGGTTTTGGCACAGGTCCTGATCTCAAGGTCGTGAGATCGAATTCCGCTCACACTCAGCAGGGAGTCTGCTTGAGATTCTCTCTCCTTCTCCCTTTGCCCTTCCCCTTGCTCTCACACATGCACATATCCGCTATCTCTATTTCTCAAAAAATAAAATCTTAAAAAAAGAAATACATTCATTTATTCCTCAAATACCTATTCAGTGTCTTCTGTTTGATATGTTCTAGAATATGTCAGTGAACAGAGCAGACTCCAAGGGCTTGTCTTTGTGGAGCTTATATCTATTAAGTTGCTATGTTTTCAGCAACTAAAGCAGTGCCTTGGCACTTAATAAGTATTTATTGAATGAATGCCTGTGTAATAATACACTGTATGATATACTAAGGTTTATTCAACTTCTCTCACTTTTAATAATGGAAAAAAACAACCTGATAGAGGATCAGTAAGGAAATTGAACAACACAGTAAACCAACAGAAATAACAGACACACTGAGAACACTGCTCCCCAAAAAAAGGAATACACATTTGTCTCAGGTACACAGAGGACATAGTAGTAATGGTTGCACAGCAGCGTGTTGGTTAATGCCACTGAAATGTACACTTAAAAATGAAATGACTAAAACCATCTCCAGACACCAGCCCTAAAGAAATCTAGATCTCTGAGTTACTGGACAAAGAATTTAAAACGACTGTTTTCACAAAGTGGTGGGAGGATGCTACAACTCTTTAGACCAGTGATGGTCGTAAATAGCCCTCAGTGTGCAGGACAGCATCCACACCGGCCCCACATGTCATTAGTGCTGAGGTTGAGAGACCCTGAAGTCAGCTGGTGACCATTTAAAAACCTGAAGAGGATTTGATAGGATTGGATCTTTGTTTTGGCAAGAAAATTGATGACGATGGAAAGTTTGGATTATTAATTGGAAAGTGAGATCCATTAGGGAATGTATTAAGTTGCTTGGGGGACCACAGTAGAGTACCACAAACTGTGTGGATTACACAAAAAGTATTTTTTCACAGTTTCAGAAGCTAGAAACCTAAGGTTGATTTCTGATGAGGTGTCTTCCTGGCTTGCAGACAGCTCTTTTCTTTTCTTTTTTCTTTAAGGTTTTATTTATTTATTCATGAGAGACACAGAGAGAGGCAGACATAGGCAGAGGGAGAAGCAGGCTCTCTGGGGAGGCTGATAGCTGTTTTCTTTTTGTCCTCTGTGTACACTCAACTCCTGGTGTCCCTTCCTCTTCTTCTAAGGACACCAGTCCTATGAGATTTGTGGGGCCTTCCCCACATGACCTTACTTAACCTTATTTACCTCCATATAGGGCTTTTCCCCAGAGATAGACACATTGGGAATACAAGTTGAACGTGGATTTTTGGGGAGGCAGGGAGTGGGAGATACAATTCAGTCCATAACATTGTGTTCTCCGGTTGATCAGTATTTTTGTCCTCTCAGGGCAGCTTATCCCAATAGTCTCCAAAGACGTAATCCATTCCAAAATCAGTTCAGGTCCAAAGTCTCTTCTAAATATCCTCTAAGACAGATAATGGGTGACACCAGGTACAGTTCATCCTGATGCAGAACTCTTCCCCAGCTGTGAACCTGTGGACTCTGACACACGTTAAGTGTGTCTAAAATACAGTAGTGGGACATGCCTAGGGTAGGCATTCCCATTCCAAATGAAATCAGGAGGAGGAAAGGGTTCAGGGGATACCTGGGTGGCTCAGCAGTTTGGCACCTGCCTTTGGCCCAGGGCGTGATCCTGGAGTCCCGGGATCCGGCTCCCTGCATGGAACCTGCTTCTCCCTCTGCCTATGTCTCTGCCTCTCTCTCTGTGTTTCTCATGAAGAAAAGAAAAGAAAAGAAGAAAAGAAAGAGAGAGAAAGAAAAGAAAAGAAAAGAAAAGAAAAGAAAAGAAAAGAAAAAAGAAGAAAGAAAAGAAAAAAGGGTTTACGGGGTCCTAGTAAGTCTAAAACCTAGCAAGGCAAATGCTGTGAGATCCTCTGGCCCAGAAGTAATGCTCTGATCCATTCCCTGTTCCACAGACCCACTTGGGCAGCAGCCCTGCCCCTGAGGTGGTAGGCAGGGACAGCTTGGCCCCCTGACCACAGAGCTGGCCCTACCCCCTAAAACCCAGGAGTAGGTAGCCTTGCCCCTGGACTTATTAGGGCAGTGGCAGCCTTGTTGGTCCTTTGGGGTTATACTTCTCTCTTCTTGAAGGACAAGGAGTGTTTTCATTTAGATAATTCTGTTAGTCCTATTAAAACCCCAGAAATCTGGAAGCCTTCCTTTATTTCATCTTGTGTATGTCCCTTTTAGTTCAGACTGGCACTGTGTCTGCTTGGTATAATCAATCGCATCCCTGTTTTTGGCTTCTGCTGAGATGACTGATTAGATCCCTAGGTAATCTCTTTATGCCAGTGGATCATTGACCACACCTTTGGGGTTCTCTCCAGAAAAAACGTTCTCTCTGTTTGCAGTATAGACAGGCCTAGAATTTTCTAAATGTTTGTTTTGCTTTAACAGTCCCTTCTTCAGTTCATCTGTCTTCTCTAATGTTTTACTTTAATGAGGAGAAACGAGGCTGTACTTTCTATACTTTGCTTATAAATTTCCTTTGCTAAATAAGTTCTACCTTCCAAAAATCACTAAAACAATTTAGCCAGGCTGGTGTTTTTCTCCCACTTTCTAACAAGGATTGTCTTTCTTTTGGTTCCCAGTAACCTGTTCCTCATTCCCATCTGAGTCAGAACCAGAATTACCAACACCCATATTCCTACCAACAGACCCTTCAGGGTGGTCTAAGTTTTTTTTTTAACATTGTGCCTTAAAACTCCCAGGCTTTTAGAATTCTGACTCCAGAGGTCGTTCCCATTTTTACATATGTTACAGTAGCACACCATATCACAGTACCAAAATCTGTATAAGTGAGGGGTTTCCAGTGGAATAGAACCAATGGAACGTATGTAGAGAGGAAGATATAAAGAATTGGCTCATGTAAATACAGAGGCAGATAAGTACAAAATCTGTCATGTGAGTAGGCAGGCTGGAGACCCAGGAGAGCCAATAGTGCAGCTTCAGTCTGAAGGCAGGCTGTTGGAAAATTCTCTCAACCTTGGGGATGCCAGTCTTTTTCTTCTGTCCAGATCATCAACTGATTAGATGAGGCCCACCCACATTATGGAGGGGCAGGTAATCTGCTATTGACAGTCCACCAATCTAAATGTCAGTTCCTCCAAATACACCTACTAGGCTGACATACAAAATTAATCACTCTAAGAGGTAATGATGGTAGTCTAGATGAGAGTAAAGGGGGACAGCAGAAATACAATTTATAAAGGAAATCCATGTGAAAATGGAAATAAAAGTATAGTAGAAAAAACTGTTGGATGAGGGGAAAAAATGTGAGAGTTTAAGCCCATGTGTTTGGAGAGACGATAGTACCATTAACAGAAAACCCATAGTGGAAAACAATGCACTTAAACAACTTAGAATCATCACTTTAGAAAGTGATTTTCACTGTTGACTTCATAGAACCATCTGGGGGATGTTAGCAATCTCCGTGTCCAAGCTGCATCACATACCAGTTAACTTGGAATTCTGGAGATGAGACCCAGTATTTCTGACACTCTTCAGGTGATTGCTGTGCATATCCAAACTTGAGAGGCACTGTTTAGGGAAGTAGATTCATGGGAAGCCTAAAAAATTCTACCTGCCCAACAAAATTCTGAAGTACGTGAGACTAGGACCCTTTGATTTGTTTCTTTTCTAGCTGGCCTTGGACGAACAGGCACTCTGATAGCCTGTTACCTCATGAAGCATTACAGGATGACAGCAGCCGAGACCATTGCTTGGGTCAGAATCTGCAGACCTGGCTCAGTAATTGGACCGCAGCAGCAATTTTTGGTGATGTAAGTAACGGAGAACTTTTGTCATTCCTCAGGGAACCATGGGTCTGGAAAATGATGGGAAGTAGGATTTTTCTTAGTCTCCAGTAACAATAGATCATCTGGGGGATCCCTGGGTGGCTCAACGGTTTAGCGCCTGCCTTTGGGCCCAGGGCATGATCCTGAAGTCCTGGGATTGAGTCCACATCGGGCTCCCTGCATGGAGCCTGCTTCTCCCTCTGCCTGTGTCTCTGCCTCTCTCTCTGTGTGTGTCTCTCATGAATAAATAAATAAAATCTTAAAAAAAACAACAACAATAGATCATCTGTAGGAGAGCATCGTTTGCATGTGTCTTTCTGGAAAGCTGTATTTTGATGATGTTATTTAAATGCTCTAGGAAACAGGCAAGCCTCTGGTTGGAAGGTGACTATTTTCGTCAAAAGTTAAGGGGTCAGGAGAATGGAAAACACAGAGCAGCTGTCTCAAAACTCCTCTTGGCTGTTGACGACATTTCAATCAATGGGGTCGAGAATCAAGACAAGCAAGAACCTGAACTGGTAATCGAACCATCCCCATCACGCTGTTGTCATTGTTTTCAGTGCTGTTGAGGACCTTATAGGGCATGGGGAAAATTGTAGATAAAAATAATAAAGCACATTTTGAGGCATTATCGTCACACAATTTTTTTATACTTACAGCCCCCTCTAGGAACTTTTTACTCAAAATAGTTAAAATAAAATCATATGTCCATAAAACTAAAATTGTTTGTTTACTCACTAGACACTAAAAAAGAGCTACATGAAGTAAGCTCTTTAGAGGAACCTAGTGACGCTTCCCCTTATGTTCCCCCTGCCCCCTGTCCCTGCCTTTTTCCCATTTCGTGACAATTGATTTACGGAACTAATTTTTCTCAAGTGGAAAGCTTTAACGAATCAAGAGTTTGGGGGCTAGTGATACTATATTGAGTGGTGGTACTATATTAAGTGGATTGTGAAATTTCAAAAAGAATGTTATTCTTGAAAACCCATTATGCCTCTTCACAGTATGTTTTATAACAAGAGTACTGTTGAGATCTTTGTCTGTGAAAGTCAACTTTTGGTTATCTTGAAATATGAGCCATAGCTTTATTTTGAAAGCAGAATATTTTAGAGTTGATCTGTTTTTTTTTGTATGTGTCTATATGGATAAACGTAACTGCTATGCTTTACTGCCTTTGTAAGTGCAACTTAAGTCACTAGCTCAGTGTTTCTTTACTTATACAGTACAGTGATGATGATGAAATCCATGGAGTGACACAAGGGGATAGACTTCGGGCCCTGAAAAGCAGAAGACAGTCAAAAACAAATGCTATTCCCCTCACGTGAGTCTGGTTTCCTTTGTGTGGTTGATATGATTTAATATGTATATAAGGTCCTTCCTGAGCATTTTTTCCTCTGTGTTTTTCTCCATAGTTGCATGTCCATTATGCCACTTTGAAATGGTTATATGCATTATTTAAAATTTAGGGTGTTACCCAAGAAGTTCTTGACTGTACTTTATGTCCATTGTCTAGCCTGTGTACACGGGACAGCAGTATTGGGAATGCTCTTTCTTCTGGATGAGATGTTCTCAGGAGAGTGGCAGCAGATGTAAATCGCAGAATAACAGACTTGTCCAGTTACTGAAACTGAATTTCCTTAAATTCACTACCATGTTATAGACAGTTTGTGTGGATAAGGTAGACTTTAATCAGTGATGACACTGTGGCTTAATGCCCTATAATTTTAGGGCAATAATGAACTAGATTAAATAATAATTTTGTATGAATTTTTTGTTTGAGGAGCTATTTCAAGTTCCAAAAGAAGGTTTAATATGGGGTTAGGAAATTTTACAGTTAGTGTGTGTGTATGCCCATCTGTACTTGGTTGTGTGCTAGTTGGGATTCGATCTCATGGCATATCCAGGATTGTTAGAAAAAATACGTAGAATTTAAAAACTTGGCCATTACACTTTTTTCTAGGATATTTTTTAGTATATGCTTTCATTTACCTGTTAGGATTCCTTCCTTGTAGTAACCTTCCTTTTCATTATGGGTTACCACATTTCCAGTTATTTTATTTTGGGGGGGTGAGGTGAGGCAGAAAGAGGGAGAGAGAATCTTTTTTTTTTTAAGATTTTATTTATTTATTCATGAGAGAGAGAGAGAGAGAGGCAGAGTCAGACACAGGCAGAGAGAGAAGCAGGCTCCATGCAGGGAGCCCGACATGGAACTCAATCCCAGGTCTCCAGGATCAGGCCCTGGGCCCGAAGGCAGGCGCTAAACTGCTGAGCCACCTGGATTGCCCAGGAGAGAAAATCTTAAGCAGGCTCCATGCCCAGGTAGAGCCCAGTGCAGGCCTCAATCTCACAACCCTGAGATCATGACCTGAGCCAAAATCAAGTGTCAGATGCCTAGCCGACTGAGCCACACAGGCACGCCTCCAGTTATGTTTTTTGAGGTTGGCTGGTTTTTTTTTGTTTTGTTTTGTTTTGGTGTTGGAGACTGGTCATTTTGTTCGGTAATCATCTTATAATATGGTGAGGACCTAATGACATAAATGTTCATGCAGAGAAGAACAAGCCTTCTTTTTATTTTTAATTTTATTTTTTTTTAAATTTATTTATTTATTTTTTAATTTTTATTTATTTATGATAGTCACAGAGAGAGAGAGAGAGGCAGAGACACAGGCAGAGGGAGAAGCAGGCTCCATGCACCGGGAGCCCGACGTGGGATTCGATCCCGGGTCTCCAGGATCGCGCCCTGGGCCAAAGGCAGGCGCCAAACCGCTGCGCCACCCAGGGATCCTCTTTTTATTTTTAATTTTATTTTTAATTTTATTTTTTTTCAGGCCTTCTTTTTTATTTTTTATTTTATTTTTTTTTCAGGCCTTCTTTTTTAATTAAAAGAACAGTGGTTCTTCACTGGCACTTCCTCATTATCTAAAATTCTAAAGTAGAATTATGCAGAAAGCATGTATGCTCAGGGGCAACTGCCTTGGGACATTCTTAAAAGACCCACAGGGAAGAACAAAGTTACAAGGGCGTTGGAATAGGTTGTAGACAGTCACAGCCTTCTCTGCGGTGTGGGGGTGTGGCACATAACTGAGAAAGCTTTGACAAGGGTGCATTTTATATCATTTATTTAATCCAAATGCCATGTTGATTTTAATTCAGTAAGTCTTCATCTGAGGCTCTAATGTTCTTTTTATTTGGAAATATTGTAGTCCCTCCAGATAACCCTTCTGAGGCGGGAGGGGACGTGATAGGCATAGGCAGTTCCCTAGAGCGGTACTCAAACTTCACCATTTGAGTCTCCTGGGAGCTTTGCAGAATGCACATTATGGTTGTGGGGCCTGGGCTATGAGCTGTGACTGCACATCTAGCAAGCTTCCAGGTGCTGCCCGCAATGCTGGCATAGGGACCCATTTGACTCACAAGCCCTAGAAAATGGGTGGTTTGTGGGTTGCTTTTAATCATGCCCTGGTTTTTTGTTTTGTTTTTATGAATCTGCAGCATCAGTTCATTTCTCAAAAGCTTCTGATGAAAAGTCAGGTTGGGAGTCGGGATGGGAATTCTGCTTAGTCAAAAGTTCCTGTTAAATAGGACTTATAAGAAATTTCCTTCAGTAACTGAGCCTGCTGCCCTGTGAGTATATGTTCCAGAGATTCACAGGACTTGCTGCTCTTTCCTACAGATGAGACAATTAAAGTCTCTTTCATAGCTGATAGATTTGTGATAATATAAGAGAAAACACTGAATGAAGCCTAAAATTCTAAATACTGTTGGAACCCAGAGACGACGCTAGATATGGGTGAGTGTGTGAGGTATCCTGGGGTGAAGGAGTCCGTGAGGGCTGAAGAAGAGACCAGCCTCCGAGATCACTTGTTCTGGACTTACACCCCACCCTACCCCCTGAAGGACACTGGCCCTTTTCTCTGAGGCATTTGGCATAAGTTATAAACCAAGGAAAATGGTAAAAGTTAAAAAAAAAAAAGGCCACTAGTTCAGGATTTCTTTAATTATCATTGTAATCCTAAAAACAGTAGAAAAGTCCCCACGCCATCTCCCTCTCTACTTTTAAAGGAAAAAACAAAATACTAAGATCCTTTTAAGCTCGTAAGTATAAAAACCCTGGGGAAGTCTAGATTACTCTGGGAGGATTTCCCTTCCTCCTCTTGTACGTTTCACTTTTCCTTCCTCTGCTTTTTCAGACCCTCCTTGCTGTTGGAATCCTCTCTCTTTTGCTCTTACATGTAATTCTTCTGGCCCTAGAAGAAGAGGTCAGTTGGGGATTTCCTTTCCCTCCAAAGTTGTGTTGTTGTCTTAGAAACAAAAGAGAGAGTTTTCAACAGCAGCCTGAGGTGAGAAATCTAACTTCAGCCCCTGTCTCCAGATTGGGACACCTCTGTCTCCGCAGGTAACCTCAGTCACTTTGCTACGGATATTTAGTGGAATAAAAATACTTCTAAGAAGGAAAGTTAGGGAAAAATATAGAAGTACTGGTGATTCTTAAGAGCAAGCTTGTAATACACAAAACAGCATTCCAATTACTGTTTTCTATTTTACAAACAGTATTTGGGGGAGAGTTAAAGTTGTTAGATATTGTCAAGTGGTCCTTATCTCAGAGAATCAGTCTGATCCCGACTATCATGAAGACAATAAATCACATAGTACCATGACCTTGATGTGATCTGCAGGACGTGAAGGCAAGTATATTACTGTCTGCACTAAAATAGATTTGGTAGATTTTATAACGTCATCCATGCTGCCTGTCTTTGTGCATACTCCTCATTCTGCTAGGTCTGTTAGGGTTAAATGAAACGGTGCGTCAAGAGTCAGGTGTACCCTACCTGGGAATAAGGTGAGAATATAGACCTAATTTGCTTTAAATCTCCCTTAATAGCACACTATGGATGAGTATGCTTTCATCATTGGAAAAAAACTCTGAGGCCATGAGCTTTCATAGAGGACCGATGAAAAATCTGTGGTGTAGACACTTGGATATAGACCGTTTTGCCTTTAAGATCACTGTTAAATCAGTAATTGCAAATGAAATTTGGGGTGGATAGACAGTTCTTCAGTGTTCCTAGGCCATTTTATTCCATCCTGTCTAGATATTGTAATTAGTAGGTTTGTGTTTTTGTGGAAGGAGTAAATAAGGTGGTGCCAGGTGTCATTTGCAGGGTGAGGTTAGATTTGATTTCAGGTCCATCCTTAATATAATCCCTTGTCGCTAGATAGCAGAGGGTACCTATTTAGTGATTAAGATGACAAGGATGCCGAGAAAGAGCACACAGTAAGCCAGACCAGTGATTTATGACTTCATCCAGCCCAGTAGTCCCACAAAGCAAATGCTCAGTGGAGCCTTTTCTATTTAATCACAGATGTAGTGACCAGTTGGAAGTAGCTGGAAGGAGTCACCACTCTTCAAACTGTGAGGTTCCCTTTGTCATCATCCTAGATGACTAGGACTACTAGATTAAGAAATACTGAGCTGAAAGCAAGTTTGGCCACAAGAGGAAAGTGAATGAGGAAAACAACTAAGGAAATACATACAATGTTCCTATGTAGGCTAAATTTTCCTCATTTTGTGTTGCCCAGGGTTGGGCATGCTTCCTTAGTCCTTATTGTCAGAATATGCAGTTTGCCTCAACTCCTGGATGACCAGTGCATGACAGCATGGAAATTACATTAGTTCTGCTGTGCTGTGTTCATTTACTATTGTGCCTCCCGTGAATCATTGTTAACTATGAGTCCAGGGCTGCTGTTTGTGATTTGGTTGGTTTTGTCTCCTTTTTCTCTGGTTTGGTATGGTTTTCTGTGTGTGCATATCTTTTGCTTTTTGAAGAATTTCAATCATGTAACTACAACTCTGATTTCTGTATCATACAGTTAAATTAACATGGGGCAGTTAATCAGCTAGAGATTGGGTCTCATCTTTTGTTACCAAATATCAAATCAATTTAAAACTGAAGATAGCATTTTCTCCCCAGCATAAAATAGCAAAAATCCATCCTTGTTTCCCACCCCTTTGTATCTATCACAGGGTGTCTAAAATTCACATGTGGCTTTATTTATTATTTTATTTATTTTGGCTTCCCAATTTGAACATCTGTTCTTTCCCCTTCACCCCCTTCCAGATGTTCCCTAGCTGTGCTGACCTCTGCACTGTGTAGTGTTGTCATCTGGTGGATTGTTTGTGACTACATTCTTCCCATCCTGCTATTCTGTCTTGATGGTTTCAGAACACAGTAGCCGTCGGGACCCTTTGGCAAATAGCTGCTGTGTAAGTGTCCCATTCCATTTCTCTATGTGGTTACCTCTGGTGGCCAGTGTGTTTCTCATGGTGCATGTTTTTCTCACTCTCAGCTCTTCTAGCTTTGTTGGTTTGCTCCTTTTCAAAGGTTCTTCTTCTGAAACTTGTCATTTAATGGGATGGTGGTAGGGGGAAGCCCTTGCCTGATCCTTTCATATAGGGATATTAAAAATAACAGATTTTGTTTTTAAATTGTGCTTACTCTTAACACATTTTTTGAAATAGCAATTTTTATAGTCACTGAAATAGTTTATTTTCCCTGTCAAAAATATTTAGTGAGTTTGGGATAATGGGGTGGTTTTCTTTCAATTTCCTCTCATTTTCCAGAGTAAATATCTTCAGCATATCCCCTTCAATCTAACAAAAAAGAACTTACCCACTGTTTTTCTGCTGCTCAGAAAGATTTGATTTTGCAGGTAGTGAGTGTCACATCATGTTTCATCTCCAACTGCCATTGTACACAGTGCTCTTAGCTTGCAGCTACTTCCTGCTAAGTCTCTGTCTTGAGTAAGCAGACTCTTCTCCTCTGCTGCATTTCACATCCTCCCCTTTAGGGAATATAGTTAGTACAGTTTTCAAAAATGATGTTAAATGGGAATAGGACAGCAGAGAAGACTGGAGTCCCTTGTTCAGTCTCATGTTTCTGCATGATGGTCACTGCGCTTTCATCCTCACACTTTCCTTTCCCAGAAGTAATCAAAACGCCCTTATTAGGCTAATACTGCAGAATTTGTATTCTCTTGATATCTTTCACCCTTAAGTGAGTATCTTCACAGTGAAGAGACTTCTGTTCTGCAGTAGAATGTGGCAGGAAGCTTCCCCAGGGAACACCATGCAGTTGAGACCAAGAGAACAGGAAGGAGGGTGTGTGCTGTAAGGTGTGGTTTACCACTACCCCGTTATGTATATCTATGCTGCATTCTTTTTTCGCTAAAACTCTTCCTTTAAAAAAAAAAAAAAAAACTCTTCCTTTAAAAAAAAAAAAAAAAACTCTTCCTTTAGCTCATATTTTAAGAATTTATTCTGTTGCTCCAACTTGGACTTGGGAGTTGTAAAGGAATATGGAAGTTCCTTCTGGGATCTCCAAAGTGGAGTTCCGTTGCAACAACTCTCATACTTTGTGGCTTAATGGAGTGTCTTCAGATGGCTAGGATTTCAAAATCCAGCAGAGACCATTCTTTTCAAAATTAAGGAAAGGCTGCTTACCATGTTCCTATTTATGACATTTTCCTGTATATCAATACAAGTTTATTATTGCATAGACAGATACGTTGTATTCCTGATATAGATGATCTTTTTTGTTTTTTTGGGTTTTTTTCCTTTATTCCATTTCTCTTAGTAAGGTTAGATTTCTGCATATTCTGACTCAGGAGCATAATGCACTACATAGATTTATTCTCAAACTATTCTAAGTGGGAAAGGTATTTTGAATAGATGAGTTCTAAGCAGGTGGAGTCATTGCTAATAATAGTTAGGCACTTTGTGGTTGTATTACTTTTCCCAGGGTAAGTTTAAAAATGGTTTCTCTTAGACACCTTTCTTTTCAATACCCTATATAAGATAGAATCTTTTTTATTGCCATTACTAATATTGCCATTGCATTTGTAGACTGAAATTGGAGTATTCAGTTTAGCTTCCCTGATTAATTTGGAATTTACAGACACAAAAACTTCCAGTAGTAACAATGATGTAAAGAGGTAGAATCCTTGGAGTTATCTTTTGAGGGGACTCCTTATAGGCACCGGGGTTGGTATTCACCTCTGTTGGCTAGTGACGTGGCGTGGCCTGATACGTTGTCACCCGGCGTGCCTGGGAGGTCAGGCTGTCCCGACACCTCACGGCTGTGTCAGACCCTGAGGCGGGGGCTGGTGTCTCTGAGGGTGCAGGCCCACCATTTTGGAAGTTCATTTTGTGTGGGTGATAACCAAGTGTACACCATACATAGTCGCACTAGTGGATTCCTTTTTCTGGAATCGAGCATTTATGTTCAAAGTGTTTTATATTTTATAGTTGGAGAGGTAAGAGAGCTGGCTTGTCAGTTACTAGCTTTGCTGTGTGCCTTAAGGTGCAAGTGTCAGTCTGGGAAGAGTGGGCCTCAGCAGAGGCCACAGAGAGGGTGAACTCCCAGGAGGGCAAGACATAGAGCAGGACTGTGGGTTCTGTCGGGGAAGGGCTGACAGGAGAAAATACACCAGGAGGCTTTTGCTCCACAAAGCCCTGTGACTGCCTGGATTGCACAAGGTGAGAGGTGCTGGGCTCCCCCATACCCTATGGCAGAGTGAAGGCGCCATGCGTGCCAGCTTTATTCCACCTTGTGGTATTGTGAGTTTATCACGGGTCCTCTCTAAGTGTGTTTGCCGGGGGGTTTCCAGTTTATTGACACATAACCTACAGATAAAGTAACTGCTCTGTTGTTAATGCAAATAACTAGTGACCTGAATCTCTTCTGGTGTCATTAATGCATTCCAAATTTCTGTCATGCTCTTACTTTAAAAAATCCACATAAATTATTTACAGTAATTTTATAGAGAAATAAGTACTTTTTAAAAGATGTGACCTGTCAACCTAAATTTGGATTTAACAGCGATTTCTTTTTTGAAATAGTAAACATTTCAAAAAATTTTTGAAATAGTTAATTTAAGAAATCAAGTTAGTAGTTAATTTAAGAAATCAAGATTTAAATGTGCTAAGCAAGTAATACATTGGCTCTTGGTTTTGTTTTCACATTAATGATTTTACAGTGTGATGATTGTCCATTCTTCTGGCCGTAAGTGGCCTCAATTCTTCAACAAGTTGGTGTGGTATTTCCAAAAAGCCAACAGGAGTCTTACTTTCTCTACTTGTATAAATGGTGGTAAAACCCAGGAGCCTGGAGCAGGTGCAAGGCTTCAGGACCACAGTGGCAGCACCACACCCTGAGCCTTGGCTTCAGAAATAGCAGTGGAAGTTCTGTTGTTGTTTTTTTAAAATATTTTTATTTATTTATGAGAGAGAGAGAGAGAGAGAGAGAGAGAGAGGTAGAGACACAGGCAGAGGGAGAAGCAGGCGCCACGCAGGGAGCCTGATGTGGCACTTGATCCTGGGACTCCGGGATCACGCCCTGGGCGAAGACAGGTGCTAAACCGCTGAGCCACCCAGGCGTCCCATGTTGTTTTCTTTTTCTTTATGAAAAAATCCTATATTCAAATCCTGTTAACAGAGACCGTTTAAATATTCTACTGTCCCTCCCCTGCATTTGATAAGATCAGAAAGATATTTAAATAGATGCTTCTTTGATTAAACAACTATGTCTGCATATACCTTTTCTGTTTTGTTAGAATGATAAAACTGTGAAAAGCATTTGACTCAATCCTGAGTCAAGCATTGGCTCATTTACTCAGGATCAGTTTCCCTTTGAATGCCTGTTTTATACGCTTTGAGAAATACTATGGGGATAAGGCAAAACAGCTGAGAGAGCAATACTCCGCCCTCACCCCCTCCCCCAAACAGCTTGAAAACCACTGGCCTCTTGGCTTCTGCCCTGGGACACTGACACCTGCTATTTTTTTAGTGATGAGAAGTTAAGCATTTTACTAAATGCTGAATATGCTGTGGTTTGGCTAATACCAGGAATTTACTGCTGTATTTCAAGGACCCGGCTTCAGTTACTGATTAACATGGCAGCAATACAAAGGAGGGAGGACCATGAGTTGTAAGGGTTCCTTCTACTCTCATGAGCTGGGTCCTCCTAAGTTGTTAGCGGCTCTCACCTCTATTTGGACATGAGAGGAGGAAGCTTATTTTTAAAGCAGTGTTTTCAATGATAGATACATAGAAGTTGAGTATATTTAAATGTGTGTGTATGGGGTTCAGCATTTTGGTTATCTGTTGAAGAAAAGATTTACATATAAAATCTTTTGATGTTTTCTGCTGTGACCATTCAGTGAGGAATTATAAAACACCCTCTACTTTGAGCAAGGTACTCTATCTGGGCTTCATCTGAGGGTTGTTCTTCTGACTCATGAATTTGCCTCCTGGGAAACCTTCACCCATTGGCATTGGTTCCTTGAGATTATTTTAGAGTTTAATTAAATCAAATTTCACAAAATTTCAAGTTTTGCTCTCATGTTAATGGTACTTAGTGATTTAGTAAGTAGTTGCAATCCAGACAAAATTCAAATAAAAAAAAAACAAAATTTAAATTTTGCTTGAAAATTCAAAATTCAAATTTTTAAAATTTGAAATGTTATATAAAATTAATATTGATTTGGGGCTTACTACCCATACTTTCATTTCTGAAGAGTCTATTTTATAGATTTTCATATTCATATTCCTTAGAATTCAGAGCTTTTAAATGATTTCTTGTCTTTATGATTAGAATTCTGAGAATCTACTTTTACTTTGGGGCACAAAAATTTGTTTTACTGATTGATTTTTTTTTTGGTGCGGGAATTGCTTTAAAATGCCAGGTCATTTGTTTTCTAAAAGCAAAGTATGTTCTTTGTATAAGCTTCATGGGGATGAGATGCTTCATTTCGAAAGACTGATGTGAAAATGTGTTTCAGATTTTTCTGGCAAATGTATTAATGGAAAATCCTATCAATTCTCAATAAACTAATTTGCACTAAAGTGCAAAGATGCTTTCCTCTGTCAAGTATTTGAAAATTGTTTCAGTGAATATAATCTTATTTTTTTCCAACTGTTTTCAGAGTAATTCTTCAGTCCAGTGTTCAGAGCTGTAAAACATCTGAACCTAACATTTCTGGCAGTGCAGGCATTACTAAAAGAACCACCAGATCTGCTTCAAGAAAAAGCAGTTTTAAAAGGTGAGAAAAGAATCCTACTCTTCTGAAAAGTTCCAAACATTGGTTTTCCAATTTAATCTTCTGGAGATAGAAATGAAGAGAGGAAGAGAGGAGAAAGCAGAGTCCCTGTGATGGGAAATTAATCAAATGTGTTCGACTTATTCACCATCTCAGAAACTCTGGGTCACTGTTAATGTAGGATTTATTTTGTTTTGTTTTTCAGAGGTGGTTCTCAACACTGAAAGTGTGGTTGGGGTCAGGTTATGGGGAATTTGAGAGGGTTGTACTTACAGGTTTTTGAATTTCCAAAGCTCTCTGTCAGGACTCGGAGGAAATTTTTCTATATATCAGATACAGCATAATTGTTGGAGAATTAGCTGCAAATAAGTGCGATGGTGGAAATGAGAACTCCAGTGAGTCTGGGATCCTTCTTTACATAGGGCCTGGTCTCTTGGCCACAGTCCACACCCAGGAGCCTCATGCTTTCCCCCCAGAGCCCGGCATCTTCCTTTCCTTCATTCTTACAGGCTATGACAAGAAAATGCACACATTCCATGACCAAATCCATTACTCACTATTGTTTTTGGATGTTTATCATGAACTGAAGGCAGATATTTCTAGAATCTAACATATCCTAGAAGCAGTTCCCCTTTGAGGGAAGAACAGATAACCTACATACTGTTATCTCAGGAGTGGAAGGCAGGCACCCTTTTTGTGTTTGTGTATCTTTGCCTGGTGTTGACAACATGTGCAGTCCTGTGCTCATGGCCCAGCATCTCTCTTAGACCACAAGCGGCCTGAAGAAATTCTGAACCAGACTCCAAAGCATCTTTCCCAATTTTCTTTGCTTCTTTTTAACTTCCTGTCCTCATATCTTTGAGGCTATGGGACAGATGAGTTAATCTCTGGGACAGGTCCCAGCAGCCTGTGTCCTGAGGGACTTGGTACAAACCGAAGAGCTGTGTGTGTGTGTGTAGGGGGCGGGGGGGGTTGTTGTTTTAAGGGATTGTTCAGTTCTGCCATTTCCCCCTCTTTGCTGATTCATATAATTTCATTACATACGTTTACTTACATGAGAATGTGATCATGCCTTAGTACAAGGCTTTGAGGGCACCAACTCATAATTTGGGGATTTTGGATTTTTCATAGAAAGCTATCAAATATTTATAATTTTGTTTACTCTCTAGTTCAACTTGAAGAATATTAGAGAAATACTGACAGAAAGTCAAGGATTCAGGTACTTTATAACATATCAGAAGGGTATGTATAACCCTGAGGAAGAGGAAATGGCCTAAAGATTGTTGAATTATACCAAGTGAATCAAGAGTCATGTTTTTAAAGAAAATTTAATGACCTCGATAAATGCTCATGAACCAATAAGTGAAAAGAGCTACACATAAAAATTATGAAGTATTAACTATAATTTTATAAATGTACAATATACTTTATGTATAGAAATGCATACAACTACATGTTTATAGATATATTTATGTGTAATATGTAAGCTTGTATGTATTACACCTATATTTAAATATATATACATACATTTCTATGCATGTATGGAAATAAGGTAACAAAAATATGCCATGATGTTAACAGTTCTTCTAGTTGGTAGGACAGTTACGGATTGTATCATTTTGTTTCTCTCCCAACTTTTTAACAAGAAGTAGAGGGAAATGGGAGCAGTTTAACTTTGACATATTTAGGTGAATTAAACTATTAAAAATTCAAATAAAAAGCCTGCTCTTAGAGATAGATATTTTGAATGAACATATTCCTTTTAGGTTAATTACACAGGCTTCCATTACAGTTGAATATGTCTTGCACATTTAATTCTGCTTTCTGCTTTTCTGGATTGTGCTCTTCAGGCTACAGGGGAATAGAGTCCAGGAGCCAGGACCACGCATGCCCAGTCACACCATGTGCCCCTGGGGGCCGTGGCCCTGCGGCAGTTTTTCCATCTAGGTCTTGTCTAGTGATCTAAACATGTGCTTCTCAGAAGTGGTTTCTGATTGCAGAGAGCATCTGCCTGAGGTCCCTGGACTGGATGCTTTGAGGGGTTGAAAGTAGAGTTCAGACTGAATACACTTGACTGAATTTTGAAATGGCCCAAAGCAGTTTCCAGGCATTTGGGATAGTGTTGATAACCAAAAGGCTTCTTTTTAAATTCTTGGAATGGATTTTCAGAGATTGGGAGAGGTGAAGAAATAAATCAGTGAGAGAGAATTGGGTTTCAAGTGTGTTTACCCACCTCCCTTCATGCAGGGTCATCTTGGCCTCTTTTGGGTTTTTGGCCTGTGTTCGCATCACCTTAACCATGAGCTCAGGAAACGGAGGCAAATACATTAGTTCCAGGTGGGAGCTGATGTAGCCTAGCTGTATAGCCTCAGACTTTTATCCTACTGAATGGTATTCATTTTTGGTTGGAGGGTAATGAGGGAATTAACACATTTGTGCATTATCTGATTCAAGACAAAAGAATATAAAATTGTTGAGTAATTGTAAAGTATTGAATAGAAAACTTTGCTTTAGACAGCAATATGAGGAAATGAAATAGTATACCTTTCAGTATAAAATAAATGCCTCCAAGGTGCCAGGGTTGCCAGTCCACTGTTACCCCCTCCCCCTGCCATGAGGCCTTCTCTTTGCAGGTTGATGTTCACTCATCATCGTCATTGTCATACCTGTCCTGCCATAGGAACTTGACCATTTATTCCCGTTTTCTATTCTCTTAGAGGCTTCCAGGATGAAGACCTCACCTAAGCTCACTTTCCACTGATTTGGCTCTTTTGATTTTTGACAGTTTACTGAGACACTCTACAATCTGGGACAGCTTTTCCACAAACATTAAAAGAGCAATTATTTGGAGGCTGCAAAACTATGTGTTGTCATAAATCTTTGTTACTGGGAAGAAATACCACCATGTTCTCTCATGGTAGATGATCATTCCCTCATGTAACCATTGAACACAAGCCACATCTAACCTTAACTCCTGGGTGCCAGGCTCTGCTCTGGCACAGTTGTGTAGTTCAGGCCCTGAGCACTGGAGGGTTTGGTTTGGTGGTGGCTGACAGGGTTCTGTGTAGCACCTTCCTCATCCCCTTTGTCAAGTCTGAAGAAGTAAATCAGTAGACTTCCACCCCTCCCGATTCCTGTGAAAGCTGTACATCATTCTATTGTTTCTTTCTTTAGAATTGCTAAATTCAGTGGAGAATTGGCCTGTTCTCAGTATTCTCTCTTAACTCTCTGATGAACTGTCTTAAAGTCTTGAAAATTCCACCATTATGCCTCTGACTGAAGACCTGCAGCCACCTCGTAATACCATGCAGTTCAGTTTATGTGTTGATACAACTTACCATCGAGTGCATGTTTCTGTAAGCTTGTGCGATTTCTCCATCTTTCCTTTTTTTTTTCTCTCTCTTTCTTTCTTTCTTTTTAATTATAACTTCATTTTCTAGAAAAGTGGTCGTGGACAAGTGATTTTTTTTTTTTTAATTCCAAGTTACCATCCAGGAACCATCACTTTCTGTTCCACCTGTCAAACCAACCTAATGTTTGTGACTTTTGGGGGTGTTTTGTACCCAATTTTTGATACTATGAGGAAAGAGAAACACTCAGGGTGCCTTCCTTGGCCTCTGAAAATGTGTCTTCATGAGCCCTTCTGTTGGGAGTACTATATTTAGGACTTCTTTGACTTTTTAAGCCTTCTCATTTATGACTTTTGTCATCATCATGTCTGCCCACTCCTTCCAGGCTCAGATCTCAATGTCCATTCTACCACCTCTGGGCTCCCAACTTCTAGTTACTACCATTATCTCTGAAAAAACATCAGTCTAGAAGCTCCAGAATGTGGTTGCTAAATATCCTTTTTGAAAACAATGCTGGTTTCCTCTAATCCTCTAAATTACTGATTTCCCTTTGTAATTCCAGACATTTTCCCACTCGGCTGCACTGGCTGACCTGGACCTCTGTACTCCGTATTCTGTTGGGTCTCCCAACAACTGAGTGAGCGATTCAGATGTGCTCCTCTGAGTGAGCGCCAGTGTCAGGCAGTGAGGGATGTCTCTAGATGATACTGGCTTCTCTGGCTCTTGTCTTTGCTTACTTTTCTCCTCTGCTAGTTGCTGTCTGGATGAAAGTTGACATAATAAATTGGGGAAGGACAGAAGGGAGATAGGGTAAGAATCAGTGTGGGCTAATTTCGTACAGAGATGGGTCCGTGGCGCAGCTCAAGGATGGCGGGCAGTGGGTGCCTTCCCTGTGCAGCTGCCCCCCTGGAAACTGCTTGAGGTGCCAGAGCTTTTTCTGTGACCAAATTCTGGCTTTGGAAATAACCAAGTAACACTTCTTTATCTTTTCATTCTTTCTACCTTTCCCACAGCCTGGTTCCTCAGAGGGAAGGAAGGAAAAGGAATGCTTTGCAACAAATGCCTTTAATGGCATTATGGTACTCGCATTGCTCTGCTGCTTCTGCCCACCCTTCTCGTTTTGTTTTTATCATTATTTTTTGCAGAACCGAACCTCTTTCTGTTCTGCCTTTCTCTCCCGTTTGTCTTTACTTTATGGTTGATACTGTACTATCTCTTTCAAAATATTTGTCATTAAAGAATTATACAAAGTGTATACCTCTTAGCATGTCACCACTTTTATTATGTTGCCTTCCTTGTCTTGGGTAACTCTGTACGGGACACTTGGAAACCTTCATGGTAAAACCCTTTTTTTTCTCCCCCTGTAGTCCCTCCATTTCAAGGACTAAAACAGTCTTGCGTTAAATAAAAACCTGTGACCAGAACTGAAGGAAGACTCTAGGAACAGAGAACTACAGCAAGACTTAGCACAATTTCTTTGGAAACAAAGCAAAATTGCAAAGGCCTTAGCTGCTTTCCACCTAAGAAGTTTATTCAATGAAGACAATGTCCACGGGAGTTAAATAACTACTTGAGTCTGGGCACAAGCAGTGACTTGAAGAAGACCCAGCTCTCTTTTGGTAGAAACGTCTCAAGTTGAACGACAAAGCTGTTATAAATTCCGTCTCAGGTGTAAATATCAAAGCCCTCTGCTGTCAGGAAAGCTGACCAGTCTGTGTGCTGCCCGTGTGTCCCTGTGATGGCAATCATTTTAGCTGCTGGCCTTCAGAAGTGACGATCTGATGGAGGTTTTTTACGTATTTATTTTCTGTTCACCCTGTGTCAAAATTTATAAAGAGAAAACAGGCATTACTGAAGTGGTACTTTCTGTAATTTGATACTATTTGGTTTAACCATCCTCACTTTAGTATTTGTACTGTTGTTGTACTGGTAACTCCATTAAGTACCCAAGCTGTTTGTCTTCCACCGAAGAGTGCTTTATTAACAAGAACCTGTGAAAACCGTGTTTGTAGACTGTTGGATGTTCTGATACAAAGTGGGACTTTGGCAACCTAAACTGGAAGAGACTATGAGGGTAGTGTTAGAGGAATTGGGAGGGCAACCAGTCACAGAGCTGGAAGGTGATGGCGAGGTCATTCCTGTGTGTGGGCGAGGGACTGCAGGATGGACGCCACGGCTGCCTGCTGAGCAGCTGCCGGGTCATAGAAATGAAAGCCCTAGTTCCTTCCATGCATGATAAAAAAAAAACACAACAAACTTTTGGTGTTTCTCCTTGGAAATAGCCATCCCAAATGGCTTTAAAAAGGGGGAAAAAAAGGTACTGCTTTATTAGGGTCTGTCTCTGTAGCATTGTGGATTTCTGTTTTTATGTGATCAGCCAAAGGCCTTTCACGCCCCCTTTGATTTCAGTGAGAGTTATTTGCATCCAGATTTCAGTTGTTTGTAAATAAGAGACTCACCGTTGCCTTTGGTTAGGGACTACAACTAACTCTTTGCAGAGTGCCTTCACCCCCCACCCCCCACCCCCACCACAGAAACACAGCAGAGTCTGTGTTATAAAGCAATCACAAAAACAATTTATTTGCTGCTAAAACAAAACAGTGGAGCCCCAAATAGAATTTTTTGCCTGTCCTGGTTTGAAGAATAGGGGATACAACATGGAAAGGGTATAGAAGGCACATGTCTTCACATTGCAAGATGAATGAACCAGGTGAGCAGGCAATTCCATTTTTAAAAGCTGCCTTTTTAACAAAACTAAGAACAGTAAGAAGCAGTTGGAATAAACAGATCAAAGTCTGTTAATGCAAAAAGTTACAGGAAGGCATGGCTCCATTTTGATATTTCCTCTCTTGTGGAGTAAATGATAAGGTTGACTGGCTTCGAGGGGAGATGGCACATGCCATCATCTTGGTCAGACAAGGGGCTCTTCCCCGCCAGGTGTAATGGGTGTAATGCCAGTTTTTAAACCCCGGAGACTAGATCTCAGAGGAAAGGTGGTTTCCTATCCCTGGAAGTGAACGAGGTACAAAGACCCATGTACCAAATGGGAGACAGGAAGACCCCTCGTGGGTAAGCTTTGGATGGGAAGAGAAACATTCCACTTGCTGTCTTGTGCTAGGAGACAATACTAAGTGTTCAGACTGTGTGCCCTTGCATAAAACATTGGCTTCTCAGGGCAATTCTTCTTACTTCGACAGTTTTAAAGGCCATCTCCTGTTTAAATAATCCAGGTAGTTCTGAAAATCAAACTTCCCTCTGAACTGCCCTTGGTTTGGCTTTTTATTCCATCAGAACAAGCTCAGTGTGCTGTCTCCTTCACAGGGAATAAGCCATTTTGTGTCCTGGCCAAGAGTGAAAAATCTGGGCTTCAGTGTTAACCACAGTACTTCTTATTTTACAAATTGCCTTTTTGTGTTGGCTGCTCAAGTTACCAGCTAAAATTGCTATCACTGTGGCTCTTTCTAAAAAATCTTTGTATTTAACTGTCTCATTGAAATGAGTCCTAGGAAACTAGTGATTTGATCAAGAAGTGTTCCCTGGATCACACCAAGAGTAGGGTGTGCTTCAGGGGATTTCATAGCTCACTGTTCAACTTACTGAGGGCGGATCTGGAAACCAGGAAGCCTCTGGGTCTCACTGATGGAATGTTCTTCCTGCTATGAATAAGAGCGGACTCTTTTTTTCCCCAACAGAAACTTAAACACACCCTGAATCTTCTGAAATTCTAACTTTAAGTCCTTGTCATGGAAAGACTGTTGCTATGGAATATGAAATAGGGAGAGTCAGAGAGAATCCTTTAAACTTAAGAGCCTTAAATAACTTTCAAAGTACACCAAGACAGTTTCCATTGGAATTAAAATTAGAAATGAATATTTTTAGGTGTCCTTGAAGCTCTTGGGGAACTTGTGTCCAAAGTCAGAGACAGTCCAAAGGAAGGGTGTCTGCAAAACTGGGTATCTAGAAGTATAGACAGACTTCTATTTTGTAATGCTAAAGAAAAACTAAAAATCTCTTAGTTGTCCACGAAGAGGGGTAAATCCTGAGCAGCGTCTCACCAAAGCAAGTAGCCTTCTTTGTCCACTTTGCCACTTCTGGGTGGCACGCTGCTCTTCTAGTCTCCAGCATTCTTCTGGTCCAAACTTAGCCCCATTAGCCTGTCACTCACCCACTTCATCCTCTTCTCTCCTCTCCTCTCACAGGGGTGATTTCTACTCTTTTCTTGGGCCCAGACAATTTTTAGAGGAGTTCCCCAGTGTTCTCATGAGGCAACTGCATTTGGAGCCTCATGGCCGGTTGTGTGCACCATGCGGGCCTCCAGGCCTTGGGGTGTGTGGTGCCAAGAGCTCCTGGAGGCTTTCCTTTGCTTGAATCACCACCATTCATGGCAAATGAGCAATGCTGTCTTTCGATGTTGGTTCTAAAAGTAGCTTGTTTCTCTTCGTACATTTTTAAAAGTAATTATTGCAGCTTGGAAGGCAGTGCTCATCAAAGACAACTTTAAAAACATTTTAATTCTTTACCAGTTACCTCCTGCTAAAGCTGTTCTGGTAAGGCTGGCTCCTGCTCTTCCATTTCTCTAAATCTGAGTACTCATGTCGCCAAGTGGAAATACTACAGATGACTTTAAAAAACTGGACAATTCACGTATACTGTGTAGGACATTACCTCCTTAATTGCCCAGTAGAATTAACTGTCAGCAGATGTGTCCATCTGATTATAGTATTGCAGTTTTATATTAATAATTTGCAGAGTTTTATCTAACCTGCACTCGTGTACAGATTATTAAAAGTTTTAAAATGTAACTGATGAATCAGTATTTGATCAATCACTGTCTTGATTTTTTTATTAAAATGTATATTTCTAATCATATTTTATAAAGCCTAGAGAACTGGTTCAATGTTTATTTTCCTGAAGGTATTTTTAAGATAAAGCTTCATAATGGCCTGTAAACTTTGCATATCTATGTAGTTTGATATATATTGTTGAGTTTGAAAATCTTGTGTATTGTACTGGTTTTATACAAAATATTGAATAGTGAAAGTTGTATAATTATAATCATATAATTAAAAGTATTAACCAAACAGCCTTTCAGTTTATTGTATTCACTTACCATCCTCTCATGGTAGGCAGTGGTCAAAATACAAAGTGGATATAAGCTTCTGTATTAGTTTGCTACTAGACTGGGTAGCTTGCAATGATTCATTTTCTCCCAGTCCTGAGGCTGGAAATCCAGGCTCACGCTCTCGGTAGGGTGGGTGTCTTCTGATGCCTCTGCTCTTGGGCTTCTTCATGCACCCCAGTCCCTGGGTCCAGTCTGTCCTCCTCTCCTGACACTATCATGTCATGAGGAGAAAGGTCCATCCTAATGCCTCACTGTAACTAATTCCCTCTTAAAAAGCCTGTTTCCAAACATAGTCACCCTCTGAGGCATGGGGGTTTAGGGCTTCAGCTTGAGAATGTCGGGGATATAGTTCTGTCCACAACACCTCCCTTAAGATAGTGAGCTAGGGGCTGTTAGGAAGTCATTCTGTAAATACCACCACTAGCTCAACTTCTGCCAGGGTTTGACTTTGGAGAAATTACTGAGTATATGATACAGAGTCAGGCCTCCAAGTCATTTTTTTTTTTTAAGATTTTATTTATTCATGAGAGACAGGCAGAGACACAGGCAGAGGGAGACACGGGCTCCCCGTAAGAAGCCCGATGTGGAACTCAATCCCAGGCCCCTGGGGTCACGCCCTGAGCCAAAGGCGGACGATCAACCGCGGAGCCACCTGGGTGTATCAGGCCCTCGGAGTCTTGGGGGTTGTAGACTGTACCCCCTCATGGTGCCTGCCAAGATCAGGGCTCAAGAGCTGGGCGAGGGGCAGGACCAGCGCTAAGGCACCTGCAGTCTGATGTCCAACCCAGGATGCCACCAACGTGCCGCCTCTCCGCCGCCCCTCTGCCCCTCTCCTGCGGCCTGCGCCCTACAAACTAATGCAGAGGTGGCGTCTGTGATGGAGGAGCTAGTTCTGTGAGGAGTGCCGTGCTGTTCCTGAAGAAACTCCACTCTGATTCATGCCGGGATACAGGGTTTCAAAGTACAAAGCACGGGGACCCGCCTTCTCCCTGCATCCACACCCCTAGGGCACTGCCACTCACGGAGTGTGGCCCACAGGCCGACCCGCAGGCGGCCAGGGGTCCCCCACCCCGAGTGTGAGTGCTGGGTAGGGGTCACGCACGGCGCCCCGGGGCGGCCAGCGCGCAAGGCTGCGGAGTGTGGGCAGCGAGCCGGGAGCCCAGCCCCGGAGATTGTCGCCGTCCCCCGTGGCGACCAGCCCAGCTCGCGCTGCCTACCGCACACGCTTGCTGGAGACGCCTCTGCTTTTCGTTTAAGTAGAATAAGAAAAGGAATTCCCGTCTTAACGATTAGTATCAGAGTTAAAGGAGATAATCCATGCAAAGTGCTTAAAACAGTGCTGGCACGGAGCTTTCCATTAATGTTTTCATACATTTAAGATAACTTTTCTGTAGATAATTAGGAAACAAAAGATTATGATGGATCCCAATCCCTCCATTTCTGGTACCAGTGGGGTGTTATCTGGGGTGCTGGTGCCAGCACCGGGCGTCCTGCCCACCTCCCGGGGTTGGAGTACTGTGGTGCTGGGGGGGGGGGGCCAGGGAGGGGACTCGTCCCCAGGGACACGGTGCGGAGGCGGGATGGGGACCAGGAGACCAGGACTTGGACCGTAGAGGCCCAGGGGGTCGGGGTCCCCGCCAGCCATGCACTGGAGCAGCGCTCCGTGGGGTTCTTCCTGGGCAGGGCCGGTTATTAGGAGAAAGTCTTACAAAAGGCGTTTGTGCTGCACAGGAACATGCCGAAAGGTGCAGAAACGTAAAGCCTCGGTGCAGGTGTGCTCTGCCGGGAGCAGCTCGGTGTAACTGGAGCAGGGATTCTGGAAGCGGGCTGGGTGCGAACTGCTGCTGAATAGCTATGTCACCTGGGCCAGGATGATGGTTGTATGAGGATTGACTTAATCCGTTCATTAGAACAAGCGGCTGGCCGTACCAAGAGCCTCACTGCCCTCTTGCTCTCCTACAGGCCCCTGTGTGCCCCCCTCAGAACAGTGGCAGGGCCCTGCCACCACAGACACAGTATGTCCCTATCATAGGCTCAATTTCTGAGCTTACTGGGAGAACAGATGCACTCCGGGCACAGCCTTCTGAGCGCCCCCCCCCCAAGACACCCCTGCCTTCTGCCCTGGGGGTGCTGGCCCAGCCCCTATAGGAATGGCTGCCCTCCCCCGCTGCCTGGCCTTGGTCTCTAACTGTGTCTCATCTCTTTGCTAGCAAGTCTGCATGGCTTTGACATGCTTCTGGATCACAGGTGCTCCATCCCCACTGACATGCCCAGGTAAGGAGGCCTCTCGCCGGTCGGATCCCACGTGGGCCGGCCATCACCAGGGCCTGGCTATGGCCCCTTGGATGCCTGTACTACTGGCTGAATGTCATGTGTTTAACCCGGGAGAGGCTTTGGGAGGGAAAAGAAAGAGAGGAGGAGGTAGCATGATTTGTGCATTCTTTTCATCGGAGAAAACAATGGTTTCTTCTCTGGGTTGTTTCTTCATATGAAAGCAGATGACGGTTCTTCCTTGTGTAGGACTCTGCAGAGAATGGCATCCCCACCCACCACATTCCAGTCACAGCTCCAGCCATGGGGTAATGCAGACACCCTCGTGCACACTTTGGGCCACCTCAGGAGGCAACCCTGCCCCCCCCCCGCTGGGGACTGGGGAGCAGTCGGGCAGAGTCATGGGAGCAGGCTTGGCTGCTCTGAGGACCTCCCGCAAGTGAATCCTGCTGCCTGTTCTGCTCTGGCCCGAGGCCCAGCAGGCAGAGGGGCTGCAAGGAAGGTTTCATGGGCCAAGGAAGCAGTGGGGGACTCGGGCCTCAGGAATGGGGCTCCTGTTTGTGGGACTAGGGGGTCCTGACGCAGTGAGCCGCCTTCCTGCCTGGCCCGGGCTTATCTGCCCCCGCAGGCCGCCACGCAGAGACTGTCTCCTCCCCGAGCGAGGGCTGCGTGGTTGCCAGCGGTGGCCGGCAGTTTCTCAGGGCAGGACGGGCAGAGGGGGTCTTGCTTGCCGCCCCGGGCCGCTCCCACTGTTGGAAGCACCTCTGCTCCAGCTCCTGGCTTGTCTAGGGACGCTTGAAGCTAGGCCTGGCCCTGCCCAGCAACCCCTCAGACAGCTTCTGGCATCACAAATACAACGCTGTCCTTCTCCCTTTTGCAGCGATAATTGGCTGTCTCGAGCCGTAACCTTTCTAGACCGGCTTTTAATCTGGCTTGGGATCCACAAGGACTAGTGCTCCCAGGAGGACCTGCCAGTCGGCAGCACCCAACAGCAGAGATGCTGCCCAGGTGCACGTCCAAGCCTGTGCCTCAGCCTCAGCAAGACCGTGTGTCGTCGTCTTCCTCTGGGCATTGAAGTTTCAGCCGAGGCGAGAGCTGGGCTTACCCGTGGGCGACCTGCTGGGATGACTGGGATGCACAGGGTCCCAGCTGGCACCCTCCTGGGGGGCCGTTCCCTCCCAAGCCCCCAGTAAAGTGTTTCTTGGAACTTTCTGATATCAGGGGCCCCTATGACTTCTCCGATGGAAGCTGGTCTCTCTCTTTCCCCAGAACGGTTCAGGCAGAATTTTTTGGTGAGTTCATAGGTCGTGTGTGGCCTCCCTGGCTGTGCACCATCCACCCCCAGGGGTGTTGCTCAGACAGATGCAGTGCGAAGGGCAGCCCCTCGGGTACCTTCAGGGACCCTATTCACCAGGCTTCCCAGGGCCCCACTCTGGGCACCTGCAAGGTGGGTGAAAATCCCTGTGGGCTGTCTTCCTACCCTAGGGTTTTTTTTTTTTTTTTTCTACCCTAGGGTTAGCTTCCTGGGTTCCGGGGCAGGGGAACCAGGGTTGGGGTCACCACTTCACTCGCCAGGCCAGGCGGCCCCCACATTTTTCCCACCTTCCATCTTGCTGAGAACTGCTCCAACCACCCTGCTCCCTCTCTCCCCGCCGCCCTCACCACGAGACACCCACTGAGGGCTGACATCCACCGGGTGTTGACCGCCAGGTGTTGCAGGGATCGCAGGACTCACATCAGGTATCTCGTCCTCCGTGGTGCTTGGGGGTGGCGGGGTCGTGCAGGTGAGCCCCCTGGCGGGGTGGCTGCTCCCACCTTGCTGTCCAAGAACACTGGGGAGCCCTGCAAGCTCCGGGGAGACGGCTATGCACCTGGACGCTGCTCTGACCCTGTAGGATGGGCACCTAGGCCAGGCACTTCTCCCAGGCCGGCCCCTGCCATGGGGCCAGAGTCTTGCATGGTCGTGGTGCTCACAGGGCGAGGTGGTTGGAGTGCAGGAGTCCTCTCAGCCACAGGGCCAGGCCAAGGGCTGGCTCCCGGGAGCCGTGCTCTGGTTCATCTCGACCCGCAGCCTCTCGGGCGTCACTACCTCTGATGCCCCGGAGGCCTGAAAACGCCAAGAGCACTCCTCACCCCATGTTTTCAGGACCGTGTCAAGGGACTCCCTTGTGCCAAGTGTGGTCGCTGCCTTGCTGCCCCGGCAGGGCCTGGCCGAGGCCGCGCTACCCGGCCCCTGGCCTCCCCTTTCCCTCCCCGGCAGCTGTGCCCTGGAGCCTGGTTACACACGTGGGAGTCTGAGGCGTGTGGAAGGAATGCCGGGCTCGAGGACCAAGTCCCGTGCCTTCCTCACGTCCTGCCTCTGTCTGCCCAGGGGACTGGTCAGGGGCCGAGAGACGTTCTTGCCCTACTCCCTGCCTCGGAGTGTGCCACCCACAGGACAGCATGGAGCCGCCCTCCTGCACCCTGTCTCCCCACGTCATAGGTTCCCCGGGCAGGGCGGGAAGGGGCCCCTGCAGACTGCTAAGACACCCAAGTGAAGCACAGAGCCTTAATGCTCAGGGTGACCCTCAGGACTCAGTTGGGCTGGTGACTCAGTTCAGAGGGAGGGGAGGCGGCAATTGGCGCAGGCACATGGACAGGCCCCTGGGAAATGAGGTTCTTGGCTTAGGTGGTGTTTACAAGGAAGTTTTGTGCATTTATCCATATTGTTTTGCAATTAAGTGTTTTTTTTCTCTAATATTTTAAGTAATCTCCACACTGACGTAGGGCTCAAACTCACAACCCCAAGATATTCACATGCTGTACCGACTGAGCTCACCAGGTGCCCCTACAGTAAAGGTTTTTTAAAATACCTGCTTTTTTTCCTTCCTCGTTCCCTTTACCATGTAAACACAGACCCATCCAGGATGTGCCAGGCAAAGCCTCACATATGTGGGGCGTGTCACGGGCAGTGGTGCCAGCTGCCCCAGGGCCTTCAGGTTGGTGTTGGAGGATCAAGAGAGGAGGGCAGACCCCTGGTGGCTGCTTCTACAGACCATGACCCTCGTAGAGGCTAAGGGAGAGACAGCAGCAGTGAAGGAAGCGGGCAGACCTCCTCTCTCGGGGAAACTATCCAGCGGGGTGATGCCGTGTTGGGCAGGGCAGCCCCACCTGCTCTTGGCAGTGTGGCTCTTTCCTGAATAGCCCAGAAGAGGTCAGTTCCTGTTTCTGACGGCTGATCTTTCCCAGCTTCTGAGACCCAGGTCCCATAGCTCCACAGGTCTTTCCTACACCACAATGTGTGGTTTCAAAATGCCTTCACCTCTAAAGTAGCTGTGTGCAGGATGGCCTGGAGAGGCCAGTTAACAGAGGAAAAGCCCTGACCCAGTGACCCAGTAGCAGGGGCGTGGCCCTTACGGCCCTTCGGGCTCTGGAGGGGCCTGCCTTGCATGGGACGAAAACATTACACACTTAGCAGCCACATTAGGCGAAAGATATGCTACTTCTGAAAGCAGCCTGGCCACATGTTAAAATCATCCAGTGCAGGATGTCAACCTTCCTGAGGTAATTCCCAGGCAGCGGCTTCCAGTGAGCCTGCCTCTTCCCAGACCTTGTCAGAGAAGCATCCTGGGTTTTCATCTATCTGGTCAGGGCTGGGAGCAGCCCCCTCCCTTCGAGGGTGATGGCTCTGTGAAGCTCTCCCAGCTCCAGACTACTCTTCCCACCTTCATCCAACTGTGAGCTCCTCTGGCTGAGCACACCTGACTTTGCAATTCAAACGTACTTGGCCTCTGCCTTCCGGGAGTCTTGGGCCTGACTAGTTTTTTTTTTTGTGGGGTTGATTTGCTCAGTGTTAAGTTGCCAGCTAGAAACATGCCTTGCCTCATGGCCTGTCTACACCCACACATCTGAGTGTGGTAGGGGAACTTTGATCAGGAAGGCCTTCTCTTGTGTATGGGTCTGAACATAATCTTCCTGTCAACTCGGATTTTTCCCTAACATGCTGTTAGGGATTTCCTCTGCTCTGTGCTTCTGCCCGGTCTTCTCTGGTGCACTGGACTGTAAACAACCACATGACCAAAACCTGCCATCCATCTGCCCTACCAGTTGGTAAGAGGTAATCCTGGTGAGCAACCAAGTCTTATACAGGCTCAGGAAGTGTATGCCATACCCTTAAACTGTTTCCGACCACAGGACCCAAGACTGCTCCGTGGTACAGAGATCTCCAGTATGTTGGGAAGGATGTGGTGTTTGCAAATACAGTATTAAATCCAGCTCTATGGGCTTTCCAAGCATTATCTACAATACTAGGGAACTTTCTTGAAAGGGATCTCGGTTTTGCCAACCTTCAAGCAAAGGCAGGCAGAGTGACTTCATGTGGCAGCATCAAGCCTGCTGAGGAACGAAAGCCTCACGCTGTACTAGCTGATCATTGTGGCTGAACCTGACATTCATTCTCCTGAGACTTGACTTGGGTCAGGACACTCCCACTCATCGTGTCCTTTCCAGGGAGAGGGAATACAGCAATCACTTACTAGATCTTAGTGCTTAGATATTAATTTAATAATGAGCCCAAGGGTAGGCAGTCCCCCACAGCAAAGGTCCTTAACTGGTTATCACGTGGTGCGGAGGGGTACAGCTGATTCCTCCTGCTGGGTCTCTTTCCACGTTTTCTCTTGACCTGGGAGTCACCAAAAGGATTCAGCTTTCTATACACAGTCAGGAGGGAATACCAACCTTTATTTACACTTGGATTCAAGGTCAGAGCCATCTTAAACAGCATAGCAAAGTGGGGGAAAAGCACAGATCTTGGGACCGGGTTCAGGTCCAGCACAAGCATAGTAACTGTGTAACAACAGGCAAATGTTATCTTGAGTTTCTGCAGCAAAGTGGGGAGAGCCTCACTGGAGCTGCCCACAGCTGCTCCAGCTGCCTTGGCCCTAGGCCCTGCCCTGAAGCGCTCAGCCCGCTGGCGCTGGCGTGGGCTCTTCAAGCGGGCTCTTCAGGGCTTGCTCTGTTGGGCAGGGCAGGACTCAGTGACTTACTAAGTGACTTACTGAACCTCCAAGGTGTCCCCTAACCCCAAACGCTCGCCAAAGGCAAGAAAGAGGAACTCAAACTGGTATAAGGGCTGAGTGAGAAAAACCGCACACGGCGTTCAATAAATACTATTTACAAATCTTGCCAGGACAAGGACAGAGGACATCTGTACATGGGCGTTGAGTTCAAATACTAGTTTTGAGGGAGAAAAGGATACGGTGGTAAGTTATAATACTCTTGCCTGGATCCCCCTCTCACTTCATTGATGGGTTAAATAACATGATTTTAAAAATCGTATGCTTGATACTCATCCTAAAAACCACCCAAACCCTAAATATGCACATTTATACTAAGCATGTGTGTATGTGTGTGTACATACACACACGGAAACCACGAGGTAGTTTAAATCACCATTAAAAAAATTAATACTTTTCCTAGTTCTCTGTCACAGAGTGGAAGCCAGTAGCCGCGCACTAGCTGCTTAAAATTATTGGTTACGTGAAAACCAGAACTCAAAAAATTTCCAGGAGAGTATAACATTTACAAGTAAACAGTCAGTACATTTATATTTTAATTCCCCTGTCTCTGAAAAGTAGGCTGTGACCTAGCTATGTGTGTTTCCTCTGGCATTAAAGAACATGGCCCTCTGGCCTGTACAGTTTACAGAGCCGGCTCAGTAGATTCTATTTTACATCTTTACTCTCCTGGTTTCCGTGGAGGATTCAATACAATCTCTATATATACATTTTAAATATTATTTCTGAACTTCATTTGGGATTCCTTCAATAAAAAAATAATCACCATTCTCCACCCTCTTGGGTAAGTGCCAGACTAACCCCCTGGCTGGAACTGCTGCTCTTGTGTCTGGAGAAATCCCGATCCCACAGCCCCCAGGCCAAAAAAGTGCAACAAATTCACACTACACGGGGGAAAAAGCAACATCTATTGTTCTTAGAGTCTGACTCTTCCTCACAGCAAGAAAAGTCTCTTCATAGGTACGCGGACACGGTGTCAGGTTGCTAGGGAAACAGGGCTCTCTCAAGCCAGAGCAGGAAAATCCTCAGGGTCATCTGGGTTGGGAGCAACATCTTGTGTCTAAAGAAGAAAAGAAGAGTCTTGAAACCCAGTCACCTGAAGCACTCCCACTTGGGCAGAGCCCTCTGAGAAACACCCGCCTGCGCTTTCAAGGGGCGGGGGGCACAAACAGCGGCTGTGGCTCAAACACCCCGGGAAAGGAGGCCCCACTGCAAATAGGACATGCAGAAAGGGGGATGAGGAAGGGTGCCTCTCCCGCTCAGACTTGCTCCTGGCCCCTGCAAGACGGCCAGCAGTGCCTGCCTGCCTCCCTGCCTCCCACAAAACCTTACCGAGTGCCTCTTTCTTGTAACTGGCACTTCCCTCATTCAGTAAACATCATACAGAATGTTTACTACGTGCAGACACAAGGTTGATTAGAGACAGTTCTTGCCTGCCCTGGGGGCCCCTGGGCTGAGGGGGTAAGTCCTGAAGAAGTCACAGTGTGGTAGTTTCAGCCAACAGCTGGCCCGTGAACAGCCCACAGAAGGGGTGCCCACAGCAGTCTGGTGGCGGAAGGCACGTCACGGTCAGGTAGGGTTTTCTACCAGAGAAGGTTCTTCCAGAGATAAGCCTCAGCGAAGGAGCAAAGAGAATACAGATCCCGAAATGGAGCAACTGGACAGTTGAAGGGATGGGGGCCCAAGGGCAGTTCTGAGCTGGAAAATGCAGAGATTTGTTCACAAAACACTTATGAATCGCCTACTATACCCATCCATTGTGCTGGGGGAACTAAAAATGAGCAAAAGCAGACATGTTTCTGTCACCTATGGTAGAGACGGCAGGTGCTGATCAACAATCACACCATTGTAGTTGTGAGAATACAACTACAAATGAAAATGACACTTCAAAGAAAAATAAAATTCTTTGCTCAAGGACTCTGACCTGGTCTGGAAGGAAATGTGACCAAAGAAGATTCCTGTGAGGAAGCAAGGTCAGAGGATATTATTCTAGGTGAGCAAGCAAAGGGGGTAGAAGGACCATCAGGTGCAAAGCCCCTGTGGGGTCAGGAACATGCTTGTCTAAAGAACTAGAGCTAGAGCAGTGTTGGCTGAGGAGAGAAAGGATGGTGTGAGGTGTGAGGTGAGAAGGTGAGCCTGGGGAGGTCCCAAGGAGGCCCGAAGCCTTAGGAAAGATTCTATCTGCCTGGAAAGCACCGGAAGGGCACAGGGCATACGACCACCAGGTGGTCTGACTGCATCCCGAGCTGGGAATCCTGTGTGATGCAGATGAATGAGCTTATCTCTGGTTCTGAGTGTGCACTCACAGCAGACTGTGGACCCCCCTGGTGACCATGGGCCACCGGATGGTCTGTGCCCAACTACGACCATGCTGCTGATATAACTGTTCCAAACTAGCAGAGGAATGGACAGCAGACCCTGGTGGCCCTCCCAACTGCACAGCCCAGGGTATCCTCCTCATCCTCTCACTTCCTGCAGAAGAACCATCCAGGACACAGAACACCAGCACTCACCACCACTTCCACTCTGGGTCCATAGTTTTCTGCCCTTCTGATCCTTCCCCGGCCTCCCCGTGGGCCACCTCTGGCTCCACGCCCGGGACGAGGGAGGTTACCGAAATTAATCTCCAGCTGGGATGTGATGTCATTGGCTGCTTTCCGGAAAACATGGGCATCGTCTTCATAGTCATCCTTTACCATCTGGAACACAGTTACAGCATCTCAGCATCACACACACAGCCGTCTCCATGGACACTTACTCCATTTAACGTCCCAGAGCTACACTGCCCGGGAGCCACTGTGACATCTGGCAGGACAGTGCCCCCCACCCCTGCTGCCCCACGGCAAGACAGAGGTGGCGCCCCTGTTGCTCTGGGCTCAGCGCACAGGGGATCTGCCATTTCCCAGCCACACGTTCTCATACTCACGGTCTTCATCCAAACATCTGTGAACTTACTATTATATTAATTTGAATTAATGAGACCAAGTTGCTATGAGCTTGGCAGGCTAATAACCTGTAAGATTTGACATGCCTAACAGTAATTGATATAAATGTTTAATGTCGAAATGCATTCTGCTCAGATGAAAAAGTTTTAATTTCTGCCTTTTTTATTTGTTCACAAATGCTAGTTTGATAAATAAGGAAATATTACCTTCCTAGGATAGAACTTGATGGAAAAAATTCCTCTCAATGTGGGTGCTGACTGTACAAATACCATATGTTAAAAACTGCATTATTTACAATAAACAATTCTGACTCAAAATATAGGGGAATAGTAAAATAACAGAGTATGGTTATCTAAGGATTGTTCCCAATGCTGCAGAAAGAACTCAAGTTGCTTTTTATGAACTATTTTGGTCAAAATACTTTGAGAAATTACATTTTAAGAGGTCAAATAAGTTCTGTGTCTTGTTAAAGGAAAACTGTATTAAATATATCTTGCTCCAAATTTGATTTGGCTTCGATTCCTAAGAACAGATAAAACAAACCTCTCACTTATGAGTAAAATATAAATCTACAAGAAATATGCCAATGGTCTTCAAGGAGAATCTCCAAAGTGCTTTAATGCTGAACATTCCTACAACTTGTCTAGGAAATGGAATCAGGTTTCCCCAAACATATTAGTCCCTTCTGGCCATGTGTTTGGTACAGAGTTCATGTTTAACATGCGTGCTGCCTTCCAAGCTGCACATGAAAATAAAGCAGAGACCTTAGGTAAATGGAAGAAAGGACAATTTGGGCGCACTGGCACCATGGTAAAAAGGTAGACCTAGAAACAGCCCACTGCATCCTAGCGGACAGTGGGCTCCTGGCGCAGAGCTGAGTGTGCTTTCCAGGGCCCAGCTCACTTTGGGGGCTCCCGTTGCTCTGGACTTTGCAAACATGAGATCCCACCACAGTGATTGGTCTCTTAGGGTGCCCAGGACAAAGCACATTAGTCACCCGAGATTTGGCTTCTGTTGCTTTCAGAACGATTCCTGGCTGAAACCTCCAATGGCATCAGATTAACAAGGACCCGTGTGCTTTACTGAGACAAACTGGATGAGTCAGCTAACCCACTTGCTTCAGATATTGCAGCAGACCTCTTTCTGGAGCCTCTCTCTTCAGGGAGGATGAATCTGGTGTGGATGCAGGAAAAACAGCTTCTATTTTTACCTAACATGTCAGCTGCATATTTCACATCCTGACAGCACATTTGTTTTAGGCAAAGCTTTATTTACAATGCCCCAGAACAAAAAAGAACAAAATGAATAGGAAAAGAGCCAACCCAGCCAGCTGATGGACTTGTAGAAATACCTCACAGAGATTTCCAAGAAAATAAGGCTCTTGCCTCCATGCTGCTGGAAAAAAAAAAAAAAAAAAAAAGCCACTTCTAGTCGAACAGCTCAAAACTCACTAGTAAGGCCTCTAAGAGACTGGACTCACCAGAACAGGAGGTGGGAGGGGATCCTGTATCATAAGTGACCCTCTAATTAAAGTATCCATTCAAAGACTAGCACTAATCAAAGTATAAATGGAAACACAGACAAATCTACAGTACAAAATCCCTGAGTTTCAAATGGAAAACCAATTAATGATACCCAGAAGAAAGGGTTTGTTCACTCCCATCATCAACATAGAAATATGTATCAAGATAAATGGCCACGACTGAATGATGTGAATTCTGAATTTTAAAATTTTAAAATGAGAATGCTTCAGGATACCTTTAAGTTCAGGAACACAAACAGAATGTGATTAAATGACACGCTGACCATCCCACACAACATAGGCTGCGAGATCTTTCCAAAGCAGAGGCCTCCAAAAAAGGACTGAACCCAAACTATGAGAATAAGGCCCTCACAAGTGAGAAGGACACTGTGAATGATCATACGGCTGACTGGCTCTCAGGGGCTCCTCCTCTGGGGGCCTGTCTTTGGAGTCTCCGCAGTTAGGCAGAGGAAGCAGAGCTGCTGCAATTAACAGAGTACAGAACTCCAGGTTGTTTAAAATGATCAAGTACTCCCAGTTAAATGCTCTTCTAAAGAGCTTGAGCTGAACCTAATCTAATCATGAAATGCAGAGCAGTTATCCTGTGAAATGGCATTGCTCAGGAAACACTGTACCTCTCTTTTGAGATAAAAATGAAATGCCATTAACATTCAGTATTTGCACAAAGCACAGCTCTGGGTTGAGCAGAAGATGCACTGTCACCACAACTGCTTTGTATGAAGTGTCAATAGGTCAAGTTTCAACTCGTTTTATGAACAATACTGATAAAATTAGGCACACATCACATCTGATTACTCTTAGGTAGAAAGCAGAACGCCAACTATTAATGTCCCATTTGCACCTCAGAAGTGGAGAGGGTCCATCCAGTTCCTAGTCAGTTAATCCAGAAGATCACCTCTAGAGAAGAAAACATCATGCTTACATCATCTCTATACTTGGACTTGTGTATCACCACTGCTTTGGAAGGGACAGTGGACTCAGGTTTTCGGATGTTAAACTCAGGCTTTGGTCTGGTCTGTTCTTGAAGATTTTTCCACTCATCGAGGGTCATCTCTTGAACTTGAGTTTCTTCTTCTAACTCCAACTCAGGAACTCTATAAAGAAGCAGAAGTTTTTGATGGTTCTAAAATGCCTGTGTTCTCAAACGCAAAGTCATTACTCTTAGTTTAGCCACTTTCATGGTCCCACATCTCTAATTTACATAAGGTAAAATCTCTGAACCACAAGCTTCCCTACTTTAATCATTTTATGGTATCACTGCTAACTAAAGATACTTCTTGTCTGTCTTTCCTTTTTTTAAAGTAATCTCTGTGCTCACTGTGGGGCTCACACTCACAAGCCCAAGATCGGGAGGCAGGCACATGCTTCCCCGACTGAGCCAGCTAGACCCCCCACTTCCCATCTGTTTGTTTCAAAGCTGTCTTTGAAATATGGGAATATCACCATCCCATTGACATTACACTTCACCTCCAGGCATTCCCTTCCCAGATGGCATTACACACAAAATGAGATAACTGCAAAAGAAAAGGAAGAAGCTATTGAGTCAAAACAAATATAGGCAACCATGAACAGAATCATAAAATGGTGGGTTACACATACATACTTTTGTAAATATCCTCTCTGAATTCATGAGATTTTAAAAGAAAAGAGAAGACAGGTATATGAGAAATAAGGCCCTCACAAATAGAAAGGACACCATGAGTGATCCTGCAAATTCAATCGACTAGAATTCAGAGCACAAAAATAAATCCTTATATTTACAATAATTTTTTTCAAGCAGGTGCCAATGATAATTTAAAGGAGAAAAAATAGTCTTTTCAACAAATGGTGCTGGGAAAACAGGATACCCACATGCAAAAGAAGGAAGCTGGATCCCTACCTCACACCAGAAATATGAGTTAGAAATACAAACCCCTTAGAAGATGATACAGGCATCAATCTCCATGATTTAACATTAAGCAGTGCTGACACCAAAAGTGTAAGTAACAAAAGATAAAGTAGACAAACTGGACATCACTAAAACTTTTGTGATGCAAAGGACACCATTAAGAAGTAAAAAAAACAACTCATGAAATGGTAGAAAATATTGCAAATCATGTATCTGATAAAGGACTTACATCTTACATCTTGACTCTTACAACTCAATGAAAAGAAATAACCCAAATGGAAAATAGGCTAGATTCTGAATAGATATTTTTTCCAAAGATGATCTCAAATAACCAATAAGATGCTCAATATCATTAGCCATCAGGGAAATGCAAATCAGAACTGCAATGACACTCCACACTCAGTAGGATGATTAGAATAAAAAAGACATTTAACAAGTGCTGGTGAGGATGTGGAGAAATTGGACTCTCATACATTGCTGATGGGAATATGAAATTGTGTGGCCACTTTGAATTACAGTCTGGCAAACCCTCAAAAATTTAAACAGAGTTACCATCTGACCTAGCAATATCACTCTTACATATACACCTACGAGAAATGACAACATATGTCCATGTGAAAACACACAGCACCACAAATGGAAATTCAATAATGCTGTTTATTCATAATGCAGCATTATTCCTAATAGCCAAAAAGTAGAAACAGCATGAATGTCCACCAACTGATGCAAAGATAAACAAAATATGGTTTATCTGGGATGCCTGGGTGACTCAGCAGTTGAACATCTGCCTTTGGCTCAGGGTGTGATCCTGGAGTTCTGGGATTGAGTCCCACATCGGTCTCCTGTGGGGAGCCTGCTTCTCCCTCTGCCTGTGTCTCTGCCTATCTCTCTCTGTGTCTCTCATGAATAAATAAATAAAATCTAAAAAAAAAATGTTCTGGAACCAGTAACAGTGATGGCTGCATAACACTGTGAATGTAGTAAATGTCAGTTGTACACTTTAAAATGGTTAAGCCTGTAAATTTTATTTATATGTATTTACCACCAAAAAGAAAGTATACATACATCCTATGGCATGGATGAACCCCAAAACATAATGTTAAGTGAAATAAGCCTGACCCAAAAGGACAAATATTATATTCCACTTATATGAGGTACCTAGAATTGGCAAATTCATAGAGATCTAGAAGAATAGAGGTTATCAAAGGGTAAAGGGGATGGAGGAATGGGGATTTATTATTTCATGGATACAGCATTTCTCTTTGTGATGATGAAAATGTTCTGGAGATGAATGGTGGTAATGGCTGCACACGAAGTTACAGGTTCATGATATGAAAACTATTAGTGAAATCAGAAGAGAAACCTAATCATAGAGCATCCAAAACAGGCATATTTATAAAGCGCCTTTAAAATATCAAGCAAATGGTAGAAAAAAAAAATCAAAGCAGTGGTTGTCTCTGAAGGAAGGAGCATAAGGGAACTTTCTGGCATGATGGTAATATTCTACATCTTGATGGAGGAGTTTGGGTTCCACAAGCATACACATTTGTTAAAAAATGAATGTACACTTATTTTTTAACTTTACAATGAACTAATTTTACATCAGTTTAGGTGATGGATTAGGTGTTTACTATAAGATTCTTTAAACTTTGCTGTGTTTGAAAATTTTCATAATACAATGTTAGAAAAATGCTAATATTAAAACATCCCAAATGATATATATATATATATATGCATATATATATATGCAAAAATATGAAAAGACATTAAAAATATGTAGTAGCAAAATACTGGAAATAACCCGAACTCATCTAAGGAGAAATTTGGTAGAAAAATTATGGATATTAAACATGAATTTTAAAAAGCTTAAAAAAGGAATGAGTACTATCTCTATATATTGCTATGGAGCATTTGCTGATTTGTTCATGGAAAAGCAAAGTGGAATGTACATTACCATTCACCGAAGAAGTAGTGAGACATACAAATATATCACCAATTCCCACTTTCTAGAAGTTCACATGAAGCTTTTATAAAAAGCCTACATCAGTACCAGTTTCTGCAAACTAAAGAAATCAGAAGAGGACTTTTGCTGAAAACAGTGTTCAGCTTTGATTTTGCAGTGAGGCAGTGTATCCTGAGCAGCAAGAGCAGCCTCACCAAGCTTCTTTCTCAGGAACTACACTCGGTACATCTCAGCATCAAGCTGATAGCTTTGAAATGTCTGTGAGCATCTGTGCTTTATCTCAATTTATTTTGTGCATCTGGAGCAAGATGTGTCCTAAAGTATCAGAAAAGCCTAAGCAGTTAATTTTTGACTCTAGGAATGCTCAAAAAATTTTAATATAAATTAATGGTAATAAATTTACCATTAATTTCCTAGAGTTAGCCTATGTTTCAAAGGAACACCCTACTTTCAGATGGCAGGGGAAACCTGTATACATATAGGTTTTAAAAAATTATAATATAGGCCAGAGAAATAACACAGAAGCTGGTTGGAAAGTATACTGTTTAATCAGATGGAACTTTGGAAACACAAATGTTTTATATAATTATAAAACAGATCTAAATTAAAATTCAATCCCTAAAATTTGAAAGCAAAATTAATCAAATTAACCTAATGTTTATCAAGTTGGTGACACAACCATCAGGAGAAACTAAAGTATCTTTAAGACAACTTTGATTATTCATTTCTCTCATTGTAACTTTTTAGTAATCATATTATTGGACACAATGTTGGTAATGTTTGTTATCTGTGTGTGTAGCCAATGAGTGATGTTACTGACAACTGGGATTTTCAGCATGGAAGTAAAAGAGAAACAAATGTAAGAAAGTTTTGCTAAAAATTCATAGTCTTAAATTTCAAATGGAAATAATAAACTCCTATTTTACCTAAAAAGTGTATGTGTATATTTCTCAGTTGTGTCTACTTAAAATGTCCTAGAGACAACTAAGAACTTAGTAGCAGTGAGCACCCCTACTGCTCAGACTGTGGTCTCTAACTACCATATTCTATTAAAAGAAAATTGCTCTCTTTGGAAAAATGGCTTGATATGAGGTATTTTGTATTGGGTAGGAAGTATATAGATGATGAGCTCAGAACACATCCTACCAAAATGCAAGAAAGCCATCAAAGATGACTAGTGTGTGTGTAAAGGACCAAGATCAACTTGAAGAAATTCCCTCTAGCTAAAAACTGGGTCAGTTTAAGAACCCATAAGAATAAAAAAGTCAGTGGATTGAAATAATGTTTAAATCTCTAAATTCATAATGACACTTAAAAGTCACTTGCACCTCTGAAGTATGATAGGGAACCAAATCAACTCACTATTCTAAAAATAGATAAAAAGTACTTCTTATCCTTTTATTCATCCTACATTTCTTAAACTTCTACCTCAGATAATCAACTAGTTCTAGGCAAGCTTTTCCTTACAGATCACGCCAGATAATAAGAGGAGAAAGAATGAGATTATTACACTTATTCATCAATATGCAGCCTTAATAAAATAATGTATACAGGCAATGATGGCCTTTTAAAACCTATGAAATAATCTTGCAAAAAGCTGAACCTGAATTTGATCAAACCTCTGACGTTCAGTATTAATTTTCAGGGAATACAGAAAATACAGGAGACAGAGAACACGTTCGACTACTCTACGAGCAATGTTATGTTACAACTGGCTTGCACCAGTTTGAACTGGCTTATAGCCAGCTCAATTGTTACATTTTCATGAGTTTTGTGAGCTGGCTATTAATGACTATTAAAAATTAAATTATATAAACTTATAAGTAACTATAACAAAGATAATTTAAAAATCACAATTCACTATTCCCTAATTCACTCTATTTTACCTTTATCTATGCTCTTGAGGTGAATTATATCTAATGTATGTGTATACTGGAAATGCTACATAATAGTGTGCTATTGCCCATCTCTTCCTAGCTCTGTGTTCAGATGACACATTGGTAGTTTTAAATCAGCCATGATGGGAATGTTTACACCACAGAAAACAGCAAGTGCCAATGGACCCAGGCTTTTTCATCCTAGAGAGTCAGATGTTGATTATCTACCAGCATACCATTGCTCACAGGGAGGCACTCAGTAAAATTCTGACTCTGGACATATGACCCAGTTTTTTTGACAAGTGTATTACAAGGGAAATAAAAAACATGCAGAGTTAGAGTGACTTAAGAATGATCAAAACAGGGACACCTCGGTGGCTCAGCAGTTTAGTGCCTGCCTTCAGCCAAGGGCGTGATCCTGCATCGAGTCCGGATCGAGTCCTGCATCAGGCTCCCTGTATGGAGCCTCCTTGTCCCTCTCTGTGCCTCTCTCTGTGTCTCTCATGAATAAAAAATAAATAAAAAATAAAACAAAAAACAAAAGAATTATCAAAACAGTATAATATTAGTATAAAATAAACCAATGGAACACTGAGCATAGAAAGAGGCCTTCACATAAATTATCAAAACAGTATAATATTAGTATAAAATAAACCAATGGAACACTGAGCATAGAAAGAGGCCTTCACATAAATGGAAAACTGATTTTTATCATTGTTTCATCTGCTGTAATAACTGAATACACATGCTAAAAAAAAGAAAAAGGGGAACTTTGATCCCCACCTCACACTGTATATAAAAATCAACTCAAAATGGATCACAGACCTAAATATAAAAACTCAAACTGTTAAACTTATAAGAAAGTTTAAAGAAAACTTTTGTGATATTAAATTGGGCAAAGACTTCTTAGTTTTGAGACCAAAAGCCAGATCAATAAAAGAAAAAAATAATAAAGCAGACTTCATCAAAATTAAAAACTGCTGCTGTTCAAAAGACATGAGAAATTGAAAAGACAGATAATTATCCGATTAAGAAAATATCTGCAAATCATTTATCTGACAGAGGACTTAAATCCAGAATATATGAAGAACTCTCAAAACACAGTAATAAGAAAGCAGTTATAAATGAGCAATTTCAACACTCTTTATTAAAGAAGCTATATAAACGGCAAATAACCCATTAAAAAGTTGCTTTAATATCATCAGTCAATAGGGAAATGCAAATTAAAACCACAATGAGATATAAACCTATTATAATGGCCAGAAATTATAAAAACTGGAACAACCACTTTAGAAAAGAGTTTAAGTTTCTTAAAAAGTTATCTATACACCTGTCATATAGTCCAACCATTCCATTCTTAGGTGTTTACATAGGAGAAATTAAAATGTATATCCCAGAAAGAGTTGTACACAAAAATGTTCATAGCAGCTTCATTTGTAATAACAAGAACTGGAAACAACCCAAATGACCACCAGGTAGACGGGCAAAGAAACTGCTGTCTATCTGTACAGTGGAATACTGCTTGAGAATAAAAAGGAATGAACTATTGGTACATAGAGCAACATGGATGAATCTCAAAAGTATACTCAGTGAAAGAATACAGGCAAAAAAAAAAAAAAGAATACATGATGGATGATTTCATTAATAGAAAACTATAGTAACTGCAAACTAATCTTTAGTGACAAAAAGTAGATCACTGGTTACCTGGGGAGAAGGGGCAGGAAGGAGGGATGACAAAAGGATAAAGGGAAACTTTATGGGTTGATGGACATACTCATTGTTTTCATTGTGTGGTTTCAATGGTTTTTACAAGCATATACGGATGTCAAAGCTTGTGAGACTGTACATTCTAAATATATGCCACTCACTGGATATGAACTGTATTTCAATAGTACTGTTTTAAAAAGAGATAAGAGACACACCAATTAAGATGTATATTTCAATATTAATTCAAATAAATAAGTTGTTTTAAAAAGATTTTGAGACAGGGAAACTGACAAACTGCCCAGATATTTAAGGAATTGTTAAAAACTTTAGAGAGGATAACACTAGTTAAAAAGAGTAGACTTGTAGGGGCACCTGGGTGGGGCAGAGTCAGTTAAGCATCTGACTCTTGGTTTTGGCTCAGGTAGTCATTTCAGAGTCGTAGATGGAGCCCTTGCATTGGGCTCCCTGCTCAGCAGGGAGTCTGCTTGAGACTCTCTCTTACCCTCTCTCTGTCTGCCCCTGCCCCCACACTCATTCTCTTTCTCTCTCAAATAAATGAATCTTTTTTTTAAGTAGACTTAAAACATTTTTTTTAAGTAGACTTTTAGGTATAGCATTCTGAAACATTTATGAATGATATAGGATATCCTAAGGGCAAGAGGAAATGGGTAGACACATATGAAACATATGAAACAGGAATGGCGAAGACTGGATAAAAGTTTAAGCTGAATACCTTAGGTGGAGGTTCACTGTACTATTTTTCATATATATCTTTCTATAACAATCTTCTAATACACCACTAAAAATAAAAGAAATATTAAGGATTTATAAAGGTTCTTAGGCTACTTGTGACAGAATCAGGAAATCAGTGATTTCTTACAGACTATAATCTAGTTCTGATTTCTAGAACTTACACTGTGAATTTGAGGACTCTTTCATAATTCAGATTACCTAATAGAAGTTAATGATTTCCAAAAATTTTAGTAAGAACAGATCTTGTATTAAAACCACAAAAGAAGTACTTTTTCTGTTTGCTTGTCTTAAAGAACATCATATCCAAACATGAAGGTAATACCAAGAAGTGTAAGGCAGATAAAAAGTGCAGTCTTTAAGTGACACACACACACACATACCCAAAGTGAAGAAAACAGAGGTCTCAAAGGAGAGCATTTACTGCAAGTGATTCCCTCCTTGAAAGTGATCGCCCTGACCCCATGCACACTGGGGCATACCACTCATGAGTGTATGTGTAGATGTTCCTGATGCATCCTTTACCATCTGTCACTGCAACAAGCCATGTTGGGAGCAGTGTAAAACCACCAAGCAAGGCTCCTTCACCTTAATCTCTACTGACTACAAATTCTTACAAAAAACACATTCTATACAAGTTCTGTGAGGCAGATCCCATTTCCTATTTGAAATGGCACCAAATGCAGTTTTTACTGGCAGTTTCAGCAGACTGGATTTTCAACAGGAAGAGATGTATAATTAATCCCTCATTTCCAGAAGGGACGAAAGTGGTTATATTTCTAGCAGTTATAAAAGCACTGTAATTGCTATCACTCTAATTTAACAACCCCTCCACCATTTGACTAATTCAAAGACCTTCACGGTTCTTGGTATATTATCAAACATCTTGGAAGATGACTTTATATCAGAGCTGCTTAGAGATAATAGGTGGTCTAATTTATGATTTGTATTATAAAGAATACTATATACAAATTTGATAGTTATAGATTTGTTTTGAAATGGGTGGAATTACAGAAGAAAATGATTTTAACAACTGTTAATTTAAAAATAAATGGGGCAATAATGCTAACATTTACTGTTTGCTTATTAGGTGCCAATGCTATTCAAAATGCTTTACATTAATTTGGTCATGTTAATTATCCCATGAATTAGATCCAATCAATAGCTACATTTTACAAGTAAGAAAACTGAGGCAGAGGTTATATCATTAATAAATGAAAGAGCCATGTTTCATATCCATTCATTCTAACTCCAAAGCCCAGACTCAACCCCTTTAGGGTATAAGAAGGCAAAGAAATACACTCAGATAGAATACAGTTAAGATGTGGACAGAGAAAACATACACAATGCCAGATGTCCAAATATCCATTCAGGCAATACCTTTTCACCTCAATATATGAAAGAGTGCAGGGAACCAAAAAAAGAGTTCTAGAAATAAAATTTTATTACGGCCTACTTAACCAGGGCAAGTGGATTTAACCTACCATGTAAATGATACCTCTTCCTTCCTTCCTTCCCAAATACTGAAAGGGAAGTGAATTTGATGCTAAACTTGTGAGCTCCCCCAGAAATTTGCCATATACATTCTAAAGAGATGTTTTCTAAATAAATAAATAAATAAACAAACAAATAAATAAATAAATAAATAAAAATAAATAAAATAAGGAGGTGTTTTCTGGTTTTAAGAAAATTCAGTACATAACAATCTTCACTAAGCAAAAAATACTTGGAAACACATTACAATGAAAAATATTTCATTGCAGATATTTTGTAATGATGCTTCCTCAACACTCTCTCTTCATGAGGACTTTTTGAATTTTAAGGGAGGGAGGGAGCATTTGTTCCATATCCCTGACCAGGGAAGCCCTAAGCCACCCCAGCAGCCCCTTCTCTGCTCACAGAACGAACTTCGTCCCTTTCGGTTCTTCATAGCAAACTGGTGCAAATGGACCTTTCAACCATTCCTGCCATCCACTACAGGGAGGACTACAAATGTCTGTCCAACAACATCTGGTTTAAAGTCCAGTTCTGCACCTCTCAGCAAGCCCTTTAACCTCTATGTCTCCAGGTGAGGTAACTGTCTGCTCCTTCACCAAAGGGCAGCAAAGGGTCCAGGAGTTAAGACATGGAAGCATTTAGAACAGTTCCTGGCACACAACAAATGCTCTATAAATGTTAGATTTATTCTTATAGTCTTGTAGCAAAATACTCCCAAGAAACTGTCACAAGCATCCTGAGAGATGAAAACACCATGTGATCAGGACCACATAATACTTCTGTAATGAAAGGGGGAAGGAGGGAAGGCAGGATGGGCATAGCACATTTAGTTGTCAAGAAAATGTGTCCAATTTTTAAAAAATATTTTATTTATTCATGAGAAACAAGAGAGAGAGAGAAAGAGAGAGAGAGAGAGAGAGAGAGGTGCAGAGACACCGGCAGAGGAAGAAGCAGGGAGCCCAATGTGGGACTTGATCCTGGAACCCCAGGATCACGCCCTGGGCCAAAGGCAGGCGGCTCAACTGCTGAGCCACCCGGGATCCCAAAAATGTGTCCAATTTAAGGAAAATATATGTTCTTTGCAGTGTATGTTTGAACATAAGTGAGGGTACATTAAATCAATCTATCAGGAAGTTCTAACCCAAGAGGCGCACTGAATATACATTTTGGCTGGGTGCTGAAAGCTTGAGTGTTAGATCAGCATTCAGATAAAGCTGAGATCAGAGAGCATCACCATCATCGGATGTACATCTCAAATACAAACCTAATTTTGAAATTATCAAAAAATTGTACCTGTTTTATTAGGAATTTTAGTGATAACTTTACAGTTTGACAGGGCAGTGCAGAAGCAAGAATTTCATAGCACAGTCAGACACCAGACTGCCATGCAGCTGCTCAAGGGTGCGCAGGTCCTGCAACTCCTACTAGATGCTCACTGTCCACTACAGTCAGCAGAGAGGAGAGAGGGGGTTTGTCAGCTAGCTCTGCTAGGATACTGCAGACAAGGAGACTGCCACAAAATCATTAAATAGTATTCTGTCTTTTAGAGTTACTGACTGAATTATTTTGTCTAATATTATGAAAGCTAGAGTACCTTAATCAATTCCACAGATAAGAGTTATGCTATAATTTACTCCTTATTATTCTGCCTTACATAGTCTGAATTTGCATAAATGTTTTATTGGCTCAAAAAAGATACAATTTTTCCTGAAGGTATCTAGTTAATTCATTTTCTCAACATTCATATAAACTATGAATCTACTTCCTTAGGTAACTATCTAAATACTCATATTGTTTATTTCTTTAATTCTATTTATTTGTTGTTCTGAATAGTAAATGAACACCTTTCATAATCAATCAATGCAGCATTTTACTCTTGCAATAAGGAAAATAATAATAGTAGATATTTATTTAGCATTAACTACATGCCAGGTACTCCATGTGACACACACACACACACACACACACACACAATCCTTATAGCAACACTAAGATGTAGGTACTATTCTTATTTCCATTTGCCCAAACTAGCAAGTGGCAGAGATGGGGATGTGAACCCACATGCTGGCCAGGGGTCCATGCTCTTAACCACTAGACACCTTGCTTCATTGCAGGTAAATGAGTAAGAGTTAAATGGGAGAAGGGGGTTTGGAAGAAAGGTATGGAAAAAAAAAAAGGTAACGGCACTTGCAGAAGCACTCAGACATGTGTCGAAGAGGGTTTGAGAAAGGTGCTTGAGAACACCAGATAGGGCCACGTGCTGAACCCACAGAAGGCAACGAGCGGCTGCAGTTGAGGGTTCTGAGGGGGACAGGCCATGTAGGACCGTGCAGGTCTGATCAAGGGACAGGAAAAGAACAGCAAGCCACTGGGGTCTTGCACCAGGGACGAGGACATGACAACAAGAATGCTAGTGTGAAAGCCACTGTGGTATGGAAATGGCTGGCTGAAAGTGACAAAGCAGGAAACCTCGTCAGGAGGTACAGTGACAGATTGGATAAAAGGACGATTATGAGTGGAGATGAGAGGAGATGAGAAGGTACCTATCATCAGGGCAAAGTGACAGACAAAGTGACAGGATTTGGGGGAAGAAGGAAGTCTCCAGAAGGAAGTCTCAGGGATGACTCCTAGGTTTCTGATTTGTGCAACTCGATGGATGAGAATGTGTTGTTCCACAAAATGGAAACACCTAATAAGGACTGAAGTTTCTGGACTTCTCCTGGACATGTGGAGCAGGAGCGGCATTTGTGATACCCACAGGGAGCTGCCCACAGTAGGCAGCTAGATATACACACCCAAAGCCCACAATGAAGGTGGGAGCCAGAGGTGTACAGTCTGGAGTCCTCATATAAATGATGATTCAAGCTGCAGAGGTGCATGAAATCGTATAAAAGACACTAAAAAAGAGGGCCTATGGCAGAGCCCTGAGGGCTTGATATTTTAAAAGACCAGAAAGACAAGGATGAGTCTGCAAAGGAGGAACTGAGAGGCAGAAGGAAAACAAGAAGAGTACAGATATCACCGAAACCAAGGATGATGAGCTTAAGAAAATAAAGCTAAATGCTCTGACAGGTCAAGCAAGATGCTGAGGGAAACATCTATTAGATCTGGAGACATGTGGTGACTGTTTCCAAAGGGCAGTGGGGACAGGGCCAGACCTGGAGTGAAGTAAGGCTTAAGTGAGAGGACAGGAAATGAAAAAAGAGTATATACAACCCTGAAAAAGGTAGCAGAGTGAGAATGTAGGGCAAGAGCAGCAGATTTAAACTAGGAGACGCTAAACATGTTTAAACTGGTGATGAAGACCAAAGGTGGAAGGAAGGTGAATATATCTCAAAAGGAAGGAGCTGCCAGGGTGAGGTTTCTGCACAGGAACAGGATGCAAAGCCTGACCAAGTGGCAGGAGAGACGGTGCCTCTATATTACCACAGGGGAGGAAGGTTCAGAGGCATGAAGGTGCAGGCCGGTTTGTACCTTTAAGACTGGGAGGGTGATAAAGTTCCCATCTGATGGCTCCCAATTTGTGTGTGACATGGGAGGCAAAGCTGTATCCAGAAAATGAAAGAGGAGATGTGGTATGGGAAGGACGGGGGAAGGGGAAAGTGAAGCAGTGTTGGCGCTTTGAGGAAACACAAAGGATGGAACTGATGATTGTAGATGCTGGGAGACTGAGTGAACCCAAGAATAGAGGAATGCTGGGCAGTGCTGAAGGCTCGTTTCAGAATGCAGGGAATCAAGAATTTATAGGGGTTCCTGTGGGCTCTACTGAGTGAGGCACGGTGCTTGGCCTGTGAATGCAGGCAGAGAGAAAGCCATCGTTAGCAGTCATCCAGGAGGCGGGTTTTACTAGCAAGGCACGACAAAAGATCCAAGGGCAAGGGAGTTAAAGGACTGGGAGAGGATGCTAGAGGTGGACCAGGGACCTAAACTCTGTGAAGAAAAGAGGGAGGATGGACTCAGAGAGAATAAAAAGATAAGAGATAAGGGCACTGATAAGAGGAAGGCTAATTATAGTACAAACTGCTGACAGAAAAGATGTGGGCATTGGTGGAATATCTAAATTTAACTCATTAATTATCATTAATAATCATTCATTAGATTATTTGAATTCTTAATGAGTTCAGTTATCCATTAACACATTAAGGTCAATCTTCTGTGACATAATTAAAGGTTGAGTTTCCTGCTCCATGAAGGACTCTCTGAAATTATTAAGAAGAAGGCCACCAACAACCCATGGAGAAATTAATAAAGTACCCACTTGTCTGGAGATTCCTCCTCCAGGGGGCCTGGGGACTCTTCTACCGCTGTGATCTCTTCCATTGGTGCAGTCTGCTCCATGTCACTGAAAAGCAGTGAGAATCGTTCTGATCACACAAATATGTTCACATTAGTCCTCTTACATATTTGAGATAGAAAAAATACATTTCAATATCCTTTTGCTTAAGTAAATATCATTCAAGGAATTATACACACATACAGGTAATCCACATCAAAATGAAAATGAGAAAACTGCTAATCCTTTGAAATTACTTGAAAAATGTGATAAGTACTCTTAGAAATAGAAGTTTCTATGAATGGCCTAAAAATAAAAACAGATTATAAATGACCAGAATAATTATTTAAAACTTACTGTCCTAGAAAATTCCAAGTATCAACAGGAGCCATAAAATTTCTCAACATGTGCTTTTAGAATATGTTCAAATATAAGCAACCATCGATAACACAGACACTGCTAAATACATAGGATGTTATATATGAACCTGACAGTTACCACAAACCAAAAACTTATAATAGATACATAAAAAATAAAGAGAAAAGAACCCAAACATAATATTAAGAAAGTCATCAAATCACAAGGGAAGAAAGCAAAAGAGATTTTAAAAAACCCCAGAAAATGATTAATAAAATGGCAGTAATGCATACCTATCAATAATTACTTTAAATGTAAGTGGACTAAATGCTCCAATAAAGGATATAAGGTGACTGAATGGATAAAAAAACAAGACCTATCTATATGCTGTCTATAAGAGACTCACTCAGACCTAAAGACGTACACAGGCTGAAAGTGAAGAGATGGAAAAAACATTTGCCATGTAAATAGAAGCAAAAAATAAAATAGATCAGATAAAATAGACTTTAAAACAAAAACTGTAACAA